>NC_141053.1:58791294-59193794 GCF_041138505.1 Cibotium barometz | reverse complement strand
ACCTTGTGGGATTGCTCTACGTGCAGTTTTGGATGACCATGGGCATTTACAGACTCACCCAGATAGAGTCTTGGAGATTGCTACAGTCTATTATGCAGATCTATTCAGTGCTGATCCGTTGACAGATGACATTCAGGCGGCCAGAGCTACTGTATGGTCCCACATGCGACACTCAGTCACTGCTGACATGGCTCGTTCCCTTTGCTCTTTGTTCACAGTCTAGGAGTTACGTGAGGCGGTAGAGGCTCTAGACCCTGCTTCTTGCTCGGGGGATGATGGTCTCTCTAGACAGTTCTTCATTACTCATTGGGATGCAGTTTCAGGGCCCTTGCTGAGAGGGCTTCAGGAGATTTGTGATTCTGGGACCATGCCTCAGTCTCTTTGCTCTGGGCTCATATCTCTTATACCTAAGGGGGGGGATGGCATGCTCCTGCGCGACAGTGGCGCCCCATTACTCTCCTTCCTACGGTATATAAGATATTAGCTACCATGCTGGCAGTGCGAGTGAGGCCCTTTCTTCCAGACATCATTCATGGATCACAGACTGCTTTTATCCAGGACAGATGTATCCTGGATAATATCTTTTGCTACCATCAGGCGGTGGAGTGGGCTCGGTCTACTGGCACTCCCCTAGCATTGCTTTTTCTTGATTTTGAGAAAGCATTCGATAGGGTGGATTGGTCCTTCCTAGAGGGTACTCTTGCTCGCATGGGGTTTCCGCAGCAGTGGATCACTGGCGTATCCGATCAGCAGCCAGTGCAGTGACTATTGGGGGTTTTGTTGGCCGATCTTTTGACATCTCTCGCTTTGTGAGACAGGGATGCCCCCTTGCAGTCTTTTTGTACTTATTTGTGGGAGAGGCACTTTCTGACTTTCTTCATGCCCGGCAGAGAGATATACAGGGAGTCACCTTGCCACTTACAGGCGAGCGTGACCTGATTGATCAGGAGTATGCTGATGATACTTTGCTTATGGTCCGTTATGCCATTGCAGTCCTTGATGTGACGCGTTCAGTTCTCGATGTTTATTGCTTGGCCAGTGGTGCTCGCATTAACTGGCACAAGTCATATGGTATGCTGGTTGGCTCAGAGGATGTTCCGACTTGGGGTGTGGCAGAGGGGTTTACATGGTTGCAGCGGGGTCAGTCTTGTCGCTATCTGGGTTTTCAGGTTGGACTGGATATCACTCCCCAGCAGCAGTTTGCGCCGATTTTGCAGTCGCTTCGCAGAAAGCTCTGCCACCACTGATCTTCCCAGCACTTGTCTCTTGCAGGGCGGGTCCTTGTTGCCAATTAGGTACTGTTGCCATCTGTTTGGTATATTGCTTCCTGCTGGATGCTTCATACGGGAGTGATGCGGCAAGTTCGCTGCCTGATTCGCAACTTCCTGTGGAGTGGCCGTGATGGCACTATTGACACTAGAGCTAGAGTCCGTTGGGAGACGATTATCCGGCCCATTGCAAAGGGGGGCCTTGGCATTATTGATCCAGAGATGCAGTGTCGTGCTTTGCTTACCAAGTTCATTGTCCGTGCCTTGTTTCCGGGCAATGGATCGGTTTTGCACACAGTGACCCCGTAGTTGGGAACCCGCGATGGTCATACTTGGGCTGCGTGTATACGCTATATTTTTTCAGATTCTCCTCTGCGTACAGCTCATTTGTCACCCTTCATGCGCTCCATTTTACAGATATGGATCTCCATGAGACAGGGCATGCATAGACGTCCTCCTGCCTCTCTGCCAGAGATTGAGCGTCAGCCCTTGATCTGGAATCCCCATGTGTTGGATACTGAGGGTCGCCAGCTTGGCCAGAGGACACACATAGACTGGGCGGCTTGGGATAGCGGCCCGCGGCTACTTCGATGCATGCTTGGTCACAGACACGGCAGCTTCCGGCAGATTTTATTGGGGAGGAGTTCTCCATAGGCAGGGGTATTCTGCCTCGGATTGCAAAGATTGATGCAGCTATTCCAGAGCTTTGGGATCGTGCCATTCGGGGTTTACATGAGATGCCTGAGCACTCAGGATGGTTATGCATGTTTGGTGCTGAAGGTACACCCTCTCTTGTTTGGAGCTCCCATTGTTATTGGCCTATGGTTTTTGTCCCTATGGGCATGCCAGATGCTTTCGGCCACGTCAGATTACAGTTTCATGGTTTGGGTTGCCTAGAGAAGCTGCGACAGTTTGACTGGACTCCCATCCGTGTTGTAGGCTCTTACAGGAAAAGACGGGAGGTGGACCTGTCTTTTCACATTGGTATGGCTGCCCGTTGGCGATTATGGATCTAGGAGGGACGGCCTCTTTCGCAGCTGACTTGGGACCCCGGGGAATGGGAGTGGCCTACTGTGGAGACCGGCGCTAGGCATACTTCCTTTTTCAGGTATACTGTTCGGATTGGGAGACACTGCTTGCTTCGACGACAGTTACATAGACCTACGCGTTCGGGCACTTGGCTACATGCAGGTCTCTCTCATGCCTTCCTGACACAGTACTGGGCATCTATTTGGAGGCTGAGGATTGCTCGGCGGATCACTCTCTTTTTTTGGTTGACTGCTCATGCTGGTCTTGCCGTCGGCACTTGGGGTGCCTTGATGGGCCATGATCCCATATGTATATGCTGTGATCATCAGGTTCAGGAGTCTCAGGCCCACTGCCTCTGGTCGTGTCCAGTGGCTTCCTCTGTTTGGCGAGCAGTGGCTCTACTACTCAGCAGAGCTGGTCAGCATGCAGGTTTCCTCAGTTGGGGATCTGTGTTATGGCTCCTTCCTTGGCAGGGACCTCATGTGTTCTTTGAGGGTGAGGGCACTGATGCTGTGCTCATGCTTACGGCGACGACGGGGTATCGGAGGGGGTACCTTAGTATGATTCCACCAGACGCCTTGCACATGGAGCATTGGCATAGGGATGATGTTTTTATGGTGATTGCTGCTGCGATTGCGATGTGGAACATTTGGAGAGCTCGTTGTCTCCATGTCCTTAGTCACACGCGGCAATCGACACGTGATACTCTAGTCCTGATTTGGCTCGATCTTATCCGTGCACTGCGTTCCATGTATGATGATTCCTGTCGGCCTTCACAGACAGCTCAGGACAGACTCCAGGCCTTCATTCGTCGTTGGGGGCACACGGGTCTCTTCTTCAGGATTGTTGGAGGACATGCTAGATGGGAGTACACTCCCCCACAGTGGTTCATATTGCACACATCACATCATCCACCGTGATGTAGCACTGACCGCTCACACAAGCTTCACGCCTCTCACTGCACAGTTTGTATGCCCCCTCAGTAGGCCACCACTGGCACTTTGGGGAATTTTTTTCATACTCAGTATTATAGCTCTGTGTTTCTTCAAAAAAAAAAAGAGGGAATAGTTCTTTTCTGGAACCTTGGTCGCGGCCGCAGCAACGCACGGGTGCAATACTAGTTATGTGAAAGCATACAATTTTTTTAATTTTAGGAGCATGGTGTCCTTGGATGGCATAACGGGGAGGTTGCATGACCGGATGAATTTGGTGTCGTAGGCAAGACTCCTGGCCTGAATGAGAAAGGAGATCCCATTCCCGGTCCAATCGGCACGCCTGGGAAAGTAGGTGCTTGGATGGGAGGACGCATTTGGAATGAATGTCCGCCGTGAGAAGACACGGTAGTTAGTTGTTGGCATTGGGTAAGTGTACACATGGAACCTGAGACTCCTGTCCTGTATGCCTACATAGAATGGTAGCTACGAGAATGGTCCGTACCGTACTGCGTGTAGCAATCGGTGTCATGAAGATGTTTGAAGTCCACGCTGTAGTTTATCTGAGCACAATATAAAATTTATTTATCAGAATGCATTTCTGCAAATTGTCATGTCAAGCTCTTATGTTTGACTCGGTCGGCGGGCCTGGACGTTCCAAGAGTGGGTGCTTCCGCTCACCAACCACTTTCATCATTGATCTCTTTCTTCAGAGAAAACCCTCAGGAATATACGCTGCAGCCACCGCCCTGTTGCGTGGATCCGCGCGGTCTACAGCTGATGAGGGCTGTTTTTGTTGCAAGACGTCCGTCCAATGCTATAAGCATGCTGCCTGACTTCTTGCTCAAATAATGCATGCCTACCGCACTGTCGCCACGTAGATCCAGATGCAGACCGCTGCTCAAGGGGTGTTTCTCGGTGGTAGCAGCATATGAGATCACACAACGGATTCATGTAAAGCGCTCAGTCGCGAGGGCGAGCTCAAGGTTAAGTGCATTTGGTGGGAGGATAAATTTCTGCTCGGTAGTACACTGCATTCGGTTTAAACATGCATTAAAAAAAAATAGCTTTCCACAAATTCACTTAAGGATAAGTTTCTGCTTGGTAGCAGGCAATGGGCCTCGATCGGGACATGTAGCCAGAGAAAAAGAGAGAGAGAGAGCGCAATTGGGAAAAGGGAAAAGAGGGCATGCATGCAAAGAAAGAAAGTTGTATTAACGTCTTCAAAAGGCGGTAAAGCTGAGCTGGCATGAGAAAGTCCTGCGGTGGTGGGAGATGATGGCCAGGCATGGGCGGGGCCCCATGGTCGAGGGCGTCGGGCTCTGCATAGCTCAATGGCTCTGTCTAGTGTCACCCCTCTCGGTCAAGCTCTTGCATCCGCCTTAGGCTAGGCAAGGGGGGTGGAGGGTCTGCCCTCAAAGCCCTAGTCTAGAAGAAGTCAGTAAGTGCTCTCTATGTCGGTCCTCGGGCCGCCACTACTAGTTAGGGACTCCCTGCGTCTGCGGAGCTCCAGCATAACGAGCCCCAGGCATTTCTGATCTGGGAAGTCGATAATCCTGGAAATCCAGTGAAAGAGGCAATGAAACCTCCCCCTGATCTCATAGTACAGAGGGCATCTACGTATGTAGTGCTTCTTCGTCTCGGCCTCCGTGTGGCATAGCTGACATGTCTGGTCCTCTAGTGCAATCGTCGTTGGCCCATATCTGGCTGTCTCAATCCTCAGCTGATGGGAGGAGTTGCCGATATGACCAATCGCGCATCTCGTCCCAAAAGACAAGTGAGTGTCCATGTAGCACGGGCTTATGATAAATCCATCTTCTGTTAGGCGAAGGAGGTGATCTCTGTAAAAGGCCATCTTCGTCCCAAGAGGTTGCATGGGTGAGCTCTAGGTCCTCTGAGTATCCAATCTGACAGGCATGGGATTATCAGATGTCAATGTATATGAAGCTTGTATGATGGGTAAGCAGTATCAACATGCATTTCTACGCAAAATTAAGAATAATGCAAAGACTCCTCTAGAGCTTGTACACAAAGATCTCTATAGTAAAATGCCAACCACTACATTGGGTGGTTCTTCCTATGTCTTATTAATTATCCACCCAATGCCACTACATTGGGTGGTTCTTCCTATGTCTTATTAATTATCAAGGACTTTAATAAAAAGATGTGGGTGTATTTTCTTTCTGATAAAGCTGAAGCTTTTGGAAAGTTCAAAATATAGCATAGCTTGGTAGAGAATGAGATAGGGAAGAGGCTGAATAAATTTCGAATAGGTTGAGGAGGAGAATTAGATTAATGTCTACTTCTACAAGATGTAGAAAGATACATGGGAAGCTTGGAAGTTCTTGTTCATTATTATAAGAGCTAATAGCTCTTTATATATAACTTATGAAAAGCAAAATTTCTAAAAACAATAGAAAGTACTTTGTTAAAAACACTTTAGTTGGAAAAAATTATAGCCTAAAAAACCCACTTTCACACATACACTAAATTAAGATTGTGCCCATGGGAACATGCTAGAGTGCTTGAAAATTTCGATAGCATTTAATCCGTTACCTTTATCTTGATCTCTTCGATCATCTTGATCATGTTATTTCTTCAACACTCCCCCTCAGGCTCAAGCTCATGTCTTTAACTCCAAGTAGCCTTTGAAACTTTTTCAAACTTCTCTACTGCCAATGCTTTAGTGAAGATATATCTACAATTTGATCTCCAGTCTTCACACATCTTAGACCAACTTGACCTTATAGCACTTTTTCTCTAACAAAGTGATAATGAACCTCAATGGGCTTCGTGCAAGCATGAAACACAAGATTTTTCCCTAACTGAATGGAACTCATACTATCACTATGTATAGGTACCAACTCTTTCAATATTATCTCCAAACTTGCTAAGAGTTGTTACATCGATGCAACTTCACATGCTACTTGTGCTGAAGCTCTGTACTTTGCTTTTGTAGTACTCAAGGCTACTATAGGTTGTTTCTTTGATGTCTAGAATAAAGCCATTCCCAACTAAGCAACACAATTTGCATCGTAAAATGTATGAAGTTTAAACTCATCTTCACAGCAATAGTGAAGTTTAAACTCATCGTAAAATGTATGAAGTTTAAACTCATCTTCATAGCAATAGTGAAGTCAATGATTTACCATGATTTTGACATATCTCAAGATTCTTCTCATAATATCCATGTGAGGTTTCCTTGGGTTTTGCATAAATTGGCTTACTACCCCAATTGCATGAGCAAGATCTGGCCTTGTAAATATGATAAATGAGTTTTCCTACAAGTTGTCCATACAACTCAAATATTAATCGTTGTCCACCTTCAAGCTTCACATTTTCTTCCAAAGGTATAGCTATAGGTTTGCAATTTGTCAAACCATATTGTTCCAATATGTCCATGAACATACTTTCTTTATGAAAGCACATATGTTTTTTCTCTTTTGATTATTTCCTCTCCAAGAAAATACCTTAGCTCTCCCAAGTCCTTCATGTTAAATTCATCACAAAGTTGTGCTTTTTCTTATTCATTCTCTTCTTAATTATTTCCTACTAAGATAAGATCATCCACATAAATTACCAAAATTATAATATTACCTCCTTTGAGTAAAGGACTCTATAAATTGGAGACCCCTCTCTTCATTTGGAGAGGCTCTCTTACTGCAGACTAGCCTCTACTATGATGGTTGCTTGCATTCTTGTCTGGAGAGTTCCTACTCTCCTTCACTCCCCTCAACAGAAGGTGTCTCTATTTCTATAGCTTCTTGATGGTTGTACCGAGCACCGGCTGATTTAAGTCCTATACCGGTTGCATTAAGTGATGTACCAGTTGATTTGAGGGTTGTATCTGTTGTACCATCCCAGTACATTTTGTACTGGAGAGTTCCTATACTCCTTCACTCCCCTCAACAGAAGGTGTCTCTATTTCTATAGCTTCTTGATGGTTGTACCGAGCACCGGCTGATTTAAGTCCTATACCGGTTGCATTAAGTGATGTACCAGTTGATTTTAGGGTTGTATCTGTTGTACCATCCCATGTACGTTTTGTACTGGCTGAATGGAGGGCTATACCGGCAGATTTGAGAGTTGTATCTGATCTACTAGCCCATGTACTTGCTATACTGGAGAGTTGTTTGTGTTGTACCAGCCCATGTACTTGTTGTACCGGCTGAATGGAGGGATAACTGTTGTTAAAGCAAATATATCTCAAATAATTTGAAAATCTATCAAACCATGCTCAAGGTGGTTGCTTTAATCCATATTAAGTTTTCTTTGACTTGGACACATGTGTGTGATGTAGGTCTTCATACCCTTGAGGTTGTTCCATGTAAAACTCTTCTTTTGAGTAACCATTGACAAAGGCATTTTTCATATCCATTTGATTATTGGATAGATTGATGTACTTGGGATTTATGGATGTGCATAAGCCTTAGGTCATTTGTCAAAAGGTTAAAATCTTACAGTAGTTGTAAAATGTGCCAATAAAGTTGAGAGAATCCATGAGATGCGCGATGAGTCAGGAAGCTATATTCATGGGCTACATTTGGGAAAGAATGTGTGGAGGCTAGAATTACAGAGAGATTCATGGAGAGAATATGTGGAGGCTAGAATCATGGAGAGAATCATTGACTTTGATTAGATATAAGCATGATTAACCTTTACTAATCCATATTGTACTCACTCTATTTATTACAAGGCAAACATCTAATGGAAATTATACTCCCATTCTCTCACTTATGGTGTCATTGACTCTAATTAAGTTGCTTAGTGATTAATTTCATTTCTTACACATATCATTAGTACTTAATCATATCTTTTCTTGATCATTATGAGCCACCTTAATTCTAACAATTGGTATCAGAGCTTGGTTAGGATAGGTTTAGCTTAGGTTAAAGTCTTTAATTATTCTATTAATTTCTAACTATTAGTAACTAATCCACTTTATAAGCTTCTTTAGCATTTATCCTCTTCTCAAACACCCAGCTCAATGGAGTCGTGATTGCTCCTTCTAACAAACCGAGCATTTCTCAAATAACTTCTTGGGCTAGTTGCCTACTCAAAGGCACCCAACCTAGGTACCTCAAAGCTTCAAACTGCCAACAGAAGAAGGCAAAAATGCATCTCCATATGACACTACATTTTGAAAAACGTGAAATCGTCTTCACTCGAGTAAAATAGAGACATTGGAGAGGTTTTCAGCAGTGCTACACACGATGGTATCATCAAAATCTCAAGAAACAGGCAGGATGGGCCGATTCAAGCTCTGTGAACTTCTCAAATGCTTTTAGAAAAACAAAGGTTAAGGTCTGATTACTGACCTTAAAGTTATGTTGATGGGCCTAAAACTCATCTAGATTCTCTGCTATTGAAAGCCCTAAGTGCATTTGAACTCATTCATAGCATAACCACTTCAAATCAGTGCTCCGAATTCCCTCTGTTTTCTATACACAAAATAGAGAATTAGTCTCACTAATCCTTAATTAATCAACATTGGTCATTGAGTGCAATTGATGCTACATTCTTGCCATTTTAAACCTACAATATAGCCTTGTATCACTTCACATTCAATTTTTCCCTTGATTTAGTGCTCCAACAATCCATTATTGTTTTACACTTTTGGGAGTGTGTTTGACAATCATTACTTAATCTTTGCATTTAGCACTAATTAAATAAATTTATAAAGGGATTAGACACTGCCTCTAGTTAAAAACAAGCTTAGTAAGACCTTCCCTCTCTCTTGCCATGGCTACCCTGCCAAAATTGATAAATTTGAGGGTCATTCATTCCACACTTGGCAAACCAAATTAAAATTTACACTTATGAGAAAGGGGTTATAGAACATAGCATGTGGAAAGAAAAAGAAACCTTCAACCAGGGTAGTTGAAGCACTCAGCCTATTTAAGAGGCGTGTCACATCGAATGGAAATTATACTCCCATCCTCTCACTTATGGTGTCATTAACTCTAATTAAGTTGCTTATTATAGTGATTAATCCCATTGCTTAATCATGTCATTAGTCATTAGTGCTTAATCATGTCTTTTCTTGATCATTTTGAGCCACCTTAATTCCAACATTGATGAAATACCCAACCTAGATTTACTCCTAAAGCAATGCTTTGTGTTTGTGTTGGACCCCATAGATCCGTGTGTATAAGCTCCAAAGGCTTTTAATGAATATATCCTTCTTTGTTGAAAGGCTTTCTTGAGGACTTTGTATTTTCACATGGTACACATAACCTAGACAATGATTGTCCTTTAAGAGTTGGCAATCCCTTTATCAAACCTTTGTAAGTTTCAATCGAGAGATACTTATATGACCAAGTCTCTTATGCCAAAGCTCAATCTATAACATAGACGAGCTTCTTATGTATGCACATGCTTTTGACATAAGCTTTCAAAATAAAAATCCTTCTAGCTTTCTCTAAAAGAAAGAGTGTGTTATAATCTTGCACAACATACCCATCTGGATTCATTGGTACTTACATATTTTACTCTATAATCTGTCCCACTGACACCAAGTCTAGAGCCCCAATGTTCACATCTCATCACATCACATTCACATCTAGTTACATCCATTCACATTCACATCTAGTTACATCCATTCACATCTCATCACATCACATTCGCATCTATTTACATCCATCCACATCTCATCACATCACATCTCATCCATTCATATCTTGTCACATCCATTCACATATCATCACATCACATTCACATCCATTCACATCTCATCACATCATATTCACATCCATTTACATCCATTTACATCCATTCACATATCATCACATCACATTCACATCCATCACATCTCATCACATTATATTCACATCCATTCACATATCATCACATCACATTCACATCCATTCACATCTCGTCGCATCCATTCACATCTCATCACATCACATTCACATCCATTCACATCTCATCACATCACATTCACATCTCATCACATCATATTCACATCCATTCACATATCATCACATCACATTCACATCCATCACATCACATGTACATCCATTCACATCCATCACATCACATTCACATCCATTGACATCTCGTCGCATCCATTCACATCTCATTACATCCATTCACATCACATTCACATCCATTCACATCTCATCACATCACATTCACATCACATCATATCATATTCACATCCATTCACATATCATCACATCACATTCACATCCATCACGTCTCATCACATCATATTCACATCCATTTACATCCATTCACATATCATCACATCACATTCACATCCATCACATCACATTCAGTACAGTTTCTCTACTTTTGATACTGATAAAACTTTTCTAAGTTTCTACTAATTGCTTGGCTTAGTTAAAGGTAACTTTTTCTCGATCCCATTAAATCAAAGTATCAGAGTGTTGTTGAAGGTTTAAAAAGGAGAAATGAACCTTATCAGAATTTTATAGTAAAAACTCAGAAAGAGCATTTACGTATTGTGTTTTTATTCCTTGGGTCTGCAAATTTGGGGCGCCCGCCTCGATTTGCGTGTCGGACCGCCCCGGGGGACGATTCTTTTTTGTCCGAGAGGTTCTCCTGGTCGTTGGGGTTCAGACCGTTCGTCAATCGGATGCCCGGTCGTGCATTTATTAAGGTTTAAAGGTCATCGCTTTTTAACTAAAATGACTAAAATTTACGTATAAGCTTGATCCGGTGTTCGTTTTGGATGCTGTAAAATCTTATATTAGGGTAAAATTACGCGCAAATTCTAAATTTGGGCTCAAAATTTGAAGATTCTAAGTAGAAATGACTCAAATAATAAAATCATTGATTTTTATACCCTAAAAACTCATAAATTTATCTATTACATGAACATTTCTTTATTAGTGAAGATGGGTATGTTACACAATCCCTTGCTTTAAGGATAGCATGCCCCTAAACCTAGTTGTGTCCTTGCAACCTTTCAAAAAGTAGGACATTGACTTTATTGGGCCCATTAGCCCCGCAACCAGATACACTCAAGCTAGATATATAATCGCTACCATGGACTATTGCACCAAATGGGTCAAAGCTCGAGCTACCCACAAAGCTGATGCACGATCGACTACAAAATTTATATATGAGTTAGTCATCACACGCTTCGGTTGCCCCCTAGAGCTTGTGAGTGATAATGGGATGCATTTCATTAATGAGGTAATCCGATTCCTCTTACAAGAGTTCCTTTTATCACTCATAGAAAGTCCTCCCCATACTACCCACAAGCTAATGGCCAAGCTAAAAAAGTTTTTGTGTGCTATTCTAACCAAGACTGTTGAGGCCAGCCACAAAGATTGGGAACAAAAGTTGCCGGCAGCACTCTAGGCCTATAGAACTTTCTACAAGGCAGCTACCAATGCCACACCCTTCAGTTTGACCTATGGTACTGAAGCGGTAATGCTAATGGAGTTCTTAGTCCCCAGTTTATGCATTGCTGTATAAGAGAAACTCACAGGGAATGTCTTAGGTTGTCGCCTTTTCGATCTTGAAAAGCTTGATAAAACACACCTTCTAGTTGTATATAGCAATATTGTCGAGAAGCTAAGGCGTAAACAATGGTTCAACAATCAGCTAAAAGATAAGACATAAACAACGGTTCAACAAAGATCAGCTAAAAGATAAGCAAATGAACGAGGTCGAAATGGTCCTCCTATTCAGCACAAAAACACACAAAAAGAAACTCAAGCTCATAGGCTTAGGACCCTTCCTAGTCACTGAGATAACCTCGCAAGGCATTGTGCACATAGAGACACTTGATGGTAAAATGGCAGGATACTTTAGTAGTAGTAGCAAGTTAAAATGCTACTATGGCCCACTAACCGACGAAACTACCCTAAGGGCCATTCATGAGACAAGAGACAAAGAAAAAAGGACCACGAAAATATGAAACAAGCAGCCCAATAAGAGACTAAAGCGAGTGGTAGACCTTGAAGAGGAAGAATGGGAGGTGAAGCTTACTCGATTGTGGTTAGGAATGACCACCCCGATGAGCTTCGCCCAAAAATTAGCTCTTGTAGACACAGGGGCTAACTACAATTTGATGTCTCACAAAACATGGTGTTCCCTCATCAAGGATCCTTCCCTAAAAGATACATCTGCCATAATCATGACTATGGCATCTCAAGAAGTTCACTGCTTAGGCACAATCACACTTTTAACCCCTTGGAAAGGAAGTTCTATGTGATTCCGCAAGAACAATGCGTGAAGAGATACTCCTCGACGGAAGGGGCTGGATGGGAAACAACAGGTGCAACATCGATTGGGATGCAAGGACGGCTACCCTATAGCTGGCCTTAGGCCAAGTTACTATCCTCATGAGTGACAGATGAAGAACCTATACCCACTGCTCTCCCATGACAGTTCCCACTCCACCCACCAATATTGTCCCATCCTCAAAGCCCCACAAATCCATCCCACTAAAAAAGAGGCTGCTCATCACTGTGAACACCTCTCACATCCTCTCCACCACCCCACACGACAGTAGCCCAAGCCCAAACATCAAAAACCACCCACACTGCTGGCCCACCACAGAAAAATAACCACACTAATAATTCTAACAACACTAACAAACGTAAATAGGGCATGCCTTCTCAACAATGGGTACCTAAAAGACTCCTAACCGCCCAAGGTTATTACGAGGGCACTTCTACCTTGTGGATGCCCCGACGATCCAACTCTCATCCTCATACATTAGCACCCCAAGATCCTCGTCCCCCTCGTCGGCCAACTAATTCGACAACCACAAGCCCACAGGGTACTGGACAAACGCTAGCTGTTAACCTATGACGGACATTGAGACGTACTATGTTTTACGTCATTAATTTAAATATTCTGAGTCATGGGCCGGGCTTGTCGGCACCATATGTTAAGGATAAAGGGATTGGGTGATCGCCGATGAGAGGCGCACATTGAATATCAGCAGGGTAAGGGTTAGGATCGGCCGGCCATGTATGGACGCCCATGTATGAACGGCTAAGTCACCTATAAGAGTCAAATGTAATCCTAAAACTATTATTCTCATGTGTTGAATACAAGAGTGCTCTTGCCTTATCTCCTTGGTTTCCTTCTCCTACGTGTGTGTGTGTGTGAGAGAGAGAGAGAGAGAGAGAGAGTGAGAGAGCGATCGAGCACTGTGTAGCGGCACGGCGACGGCGAGGCGGTAGAGCGGCGACGGTGGCTCCTCCTTCACTGCTACGACGCGGGAATCCTTCACGGCGGGCGGTTAGAGCGGTGAGTGACACACCTTTGCATTCTGTTTGAGCTTGCTTTCCTGGTTGTATGCTTGCAGCCATTTGTGGCTCGCATACGGTGTTTGGCAAGTCCCCAGCTATGACTCGTGCGGCAAAAGCGTACATTTTTGGCGTCGCTGTCGGGGAAATGCCCTGCACCAAGCTCCAGTTTACAGCTCGGGCTGCTGCGTGAAGTGAAATTTACACTGTAGGAAAGGCGACTGTGTGTTTGTTGTTGAGGTGTTTTCGTGTTCTGTAATCTGTTTCTGCAATTTGTCTTCTCTGCAATTCTGTTTCTTTTGTTAATTTTCCGCTCTGCGTGTGGGCGTGCGTTCTGTTCTCTGGTTTTCTGTGTGTGAGGGGGATTTCTGAATCCTCAGGCCTGCGCTGTGTGCGAACTGCGTCGCGGCCAAGTCTAAACCCTAGAAAACTTATCCCAAAAAAATAAAAGAAAAATATAAAAAAATAAAATCAAGAAAAAGAAATAGAAAGGGAAAAAATTTAATTTTTTTTATAGAAAAAAACCAAATGTGTGGAGTGGAGAGGAAAGATTTTTTTTTTTTGGAGAAAAAAATTTTGAAAAGAAAAACCCCCAATTGAACCCGACCTCGGCCTCGGTCTTTTGATATATATATATAGGAGAGTGAGCCTCCATAGCTTTCTTTCAAGTGAGAGCTTAAGGGAAGTGGAGCTCTATATGTAGCCCACCCCCCAAGGAGTGAAGTGAGCATGTGGGATAAAGCCTTCACCCTTTCCTCCACAAGAAAATAGGCCTTCGCCCCTTCCCCCACAAGAAAACAGACTGTTTTGAGGACCACAAGAGCTCTATATAGGCGAACACAGTGCTGTAAAGCACGCTAGGACCCTTTAAACGATACGCTTGTTTCGAGCTATCATATGCCCTAGTCCAGGTTCGACCATAAGTAAGGGGGTTAAAAAACGGGTTGAAAACAATCTAAAAACAAGTAAAAACGGGGTGTGAAACACCTAAGAAACCACTTGTGTAGACTTCAAGGGTAGTTACCAACGCCCGTAGAGGGTACCCACGTCACATGCATCTACGCTCTGGTCGGGTGCTAGAGTCTGAGCCGCTAGAAAGCATTTCAGTTTATGCAGGCTCACACCATCCCTCCACGTTGGCATCTTGGCCTTCAGCTGGAACCCAAGGGAGTGCAACCCAAGATCCACGAATAGCGGATAGTGATTCGTCCTCTCACTCAGAAGCCATGGAAGGGCACCTTACCAACAACCCTGAGGAGACAAGCCAAAACATGCCAGTTTAGCCCCACAACCCGGATCTAGCATGATTAGTCGTCTAATAGAGACCTTTAGTAGAGCTACACGCTCTGAACATGCGACAAGCGAAGTAAATGAAGAAGGAGGGGTAGTGGATTCGTCATTCACATCTCATGTAGACCCTACCCTCCCAAAGAGTGTCCATGTGGATATTCTTCCCACTTCGTTTAATGAGGGCTCTACTGAGCTACCACCTTCCGATGCTCTTCCTAAAGTAGAGGTCCCTAGAAGCCAATCCATAAGAAGTGACATTGCGTCCACTTCAAGAGAACCGTTTGGCACACCAAGTCTGGATGGGATATTTCTCAATGAAAATTGGGAATATGATCTACACACAAAGACTCTATACACGGGTTATACATACCATGTAGGTTGGTTAGAAGTCATACGATCTACATCTAGCGCCACTAATCTAGAGGAGCAACAACAAATGATATATGAGGTTATTCATAGAATTATCCAATTTGTTGAGAGGCAAAATAGGGGAGTGAACCTAGTTTCCACTGGCCCTATGAGATTTTTGGATACGGGCAAGGCTAAACAACCAACCCTATTACAATTGGGAGACTCCCTCGGTGAGTCCCATAGACCCTTCGTATGTTGTTTCGCCTGGAGTCTCAATGCAGGTTGAGCCCACGAGCAGTAACTTTAGCTTTCCAACTTTGGCTCAACTTTCCATTAGGGAATCTACAATGCTTACCAATGATGAGCATGACAGAAGGCGCACCTGTTACCACTGTAGTTAGTACGACACCGCTACCTAGTGGAACAGTACCTACAACAGTGCGTGCCAGTGCCTATCGACTATATGTACCTATCGCTACTCATGCTCATGTAGCTCCCACGCCTCTTAGTATGCCAATGGCGTATGCTCCACGACCGCCTTATCACCACCCTTATCCAAAGGAGCTAGGCCTAATCACATATCACATCCTACGTTAGCTGCCCACATACCAAGACCAACGCCAACTCCTATCAACCAGGCTATCCCAGAAATGCCTCCACCAGCTATGCCTGCTCATCTAGGTGATCTCGCAGCGTTTGCTCAGACGATCGGATCTATTACGGAAAACATGCGGGGCATGCCTGAGAGAGAACCCAGAAGCAAGGCGGTACAAGTGGCTAAGCTCACTCAGAACTCAGTGGTGGTAACGAGGATGTTAGGAAGCACATTGAAGTCTTTGAACATGTGTGTGATTCCTTGGAAGAGCACAATGAGCTGAATAAGTGTAAAGCCTTAGGCTTAACCTTGAGTGGGAAGGCCAGAGATTGGTATCGAACCTTAAGGGTTGAAGAGCGTACTCACTACCCCACTCTCAAGAGATTGTTCTTGAAAGAATACATACGTGAGGGTGTGCTTTGGGGAGTAGCATCTCAACTCCAAAAAGCTGAATGCGAGGAAGGGGAGTCAGTGAGAGACTTTATTAGTCGATTGAAGCATTTAAATTCTCGCTGCACTCCCGATGAGCGCTTCAATAACAACCAACTGCTCGATAGATTCATCCAAGGATTGCGCCATGAGGACATTTACAATGGCTTAGTCATTAGAGATCTTACAATGTGGGAAGCAGTCACTGCCAATGCAATCCAGTTAGAAGACAACTTGATGATTGCAGATAAAAAGGTATCTTCGGAGACAGAATCCGTTAGTTCGCAAGGATCTGGGCACGAGCCAATGATGGTAAAACCTATTGCCAAGGAGCCCAAGATATCTGAAATGTCTGTGACCGACCTTACTAAGGCTCTCCAAGAATACTTTAGGGGTAATCGAGCTCCTCAAAATAGCCATATGTACCCAAGAAGAGAGCAACAATGGTGTTCGGTTTGCTTAGGACCACATAGCACGAGTGAATGTCGCACATTCAGAGTCAAATTCAATGGGAATTGCAATGCATGTGGTAAGTACGGCCATCAATCTAAGGATTGCGTAGTACTTAAGCGAATGTTGGCAAATCAGGCACCACTAGCCTGGTCAAGCACACCTCAAGTACCCGTGCTGATGCCTGCACCACCTGTCGAGCAACCGTCATAGCACATAGTTCCAAGGAACCCGAATGTAGTCCAGTCTGTGCCGTTACCACCGCCAGTGCTAGGACCACAACCTCCACATCCAAGGATTACCCCAATAAACTAGATGGGTTGTGAGTCACATAGTGCGTGTGGGGATTATGAAGAGGAGATAGACCCCACTGCTCCATATGGGATTGATACGTTTGAAATGACTCCCCAGTACTACATGGAGGATCATTTTGAGCAAGTCAAGCCTGTATATCAAGTGGCTGCTCTCACCACAAGAGGGCAAAACCTTAATACCTTGGCAAGGAGACCACCTCTTCAATGCTACGATTGTGGTGGACCGCATCGTGTAGCGGAGTGCCCTAATAGGCTACAGAAGATCGCTACTCAGATGCAACCAAATCAAGGGAGCACATCGGGAATGCCGGTACTTACATGTAATCGTTGTGGCATAGATCATTTGATTGCTCAATGTCCACATAATCCTAATGCACCTAAGATTACGCCATTGAATTTGGTTGAGGTCACCAACCAGGCACGAGGAACCACACCCGTTGTACCCGCGAATGTAGTTACACGGTCAATGCTTCAAAATCAAAACTACATTCTTAAAGAGAGGGATACTGCATCAATTGCTCGAGCAAAGAAAAAGAAAATGCGGCGGAAGAGATCGCTTAATGCCACGAGCGCCAAGCCTAGTTCAAAGACTAACATAGGGACAGGAGACGACCCCGTGTATATGAATGATCCTGAAGATGATTCCGATTCAATAGAAACCATGGGAACCAAAGCCACTACCTTAACTGAGGACCCCACTCGGCGGGAGCTCAACGAGGGAGAATCAAGCGAGTACATAAATAAGGGAAAATAGAAGGAAACTTCCTCGGTCCCACAACCAAGTCAATTAATGCCCTCTCGACCACCCAAACTGACTGAGACTCCCCAAGACAAGCCACGTGGGCCAAAGACCCTCAAGAAAAAGATTGGAACTTACCCAAACCCAGTTGAGGAGATTGAACAAGTGCAACACTTAAGGGGTTTGGTGGAAGAAACACAAAGAGAACTGGAGCCAAACCCGAGAAAAATCAAAATTCCAGACGACACAGTGTTTCCTACACAAGTTCAGCCTCACAGGAACCATAAACCGTTAGCTATACCTAGTATCATTCGAGAAGAAAGTGAGGATAGGACATCAGGAAGTGGGCAAACACCCTTCTTGCTGGAAAGAATGTTTAGTGAGGGAATGCCTGACCCCATCAAAGAGGAAGTGATTCCATCTTCACCAGTCCCTAGTCAAGGGGCGATATCTCAAAAAGTACCGTTGAATGTGTCTAAGCTAATGGATTTCATGTCCTCTGAAATCAGAACCACGATCATATCCAAATTATACAGAGATCCTGAGCTATTCTTAGCTCTTCGGGTATTTCTCAATGGAGAACTAAAGGCAGGACTACCACAATTTGTAAATATGGATAGACCCAACACGCTTCAAGATGAAGGGGAACATTGGGATCTACAACCCAACCTAGATGAAGACTCGGTCGTTGAAATACCTGTGAACAAGTTGGGACAGTACTTTGAAGGTGACGAATCTAATGCAACCGTCCCCATTACTACCAAGGGATTAACTCTAAAGGGAATCCTTGATGGTGGTGCTGGAGTGAGCATTGTGACTAAAAATTGTTGGGAATCTATGGGAAGACCTCACCTTGAAGTCACAAAATAGTGGTTAAGATGGCAAACGGAACTATTGCTAAACCTATTGGAATATTAAGGGACCTTAAGATCAAGGTTCTGGGATACAAGGTAAGACATACCTTCATTGTAATGGATTTCTCCAAGCATCCTATGTCATATCAAATGATCTTAGGACGTCCTTTCATGAGGGAAGCACAAATGGTGCATGACTGGTCAAAAAACCATGTCTACCTACAATTCCAGGATTCTGTCATTCGAGTTGATCTTGAGAATGGTCGTGCACATCCCTTAGGAAGCAAGGTTATCATCGATAATCGATCGGATACCACTATTCACTCCACCCCATTAAGGTATTGCTATACATGCAAAAAGAGACTGATGATGGGAAAGATTCTCCTTATATGGATGTCCTACCGGGTATGACTAAGTCAGATAACGTGGATTGGGTACACCTAGCGGCAACCATAGACACATGGGGGAATAGAGGCACAAGTTGCGTAACACCTGCTAAGGGGCAAGATATGCCACCGTTAGTGCCAATAAACATGATAGGTGTTATGCACTTAACTCCTAATGGCGAGAAAGCGACAAACTCCACTGACACTGAAAGTAGCGAAGACTCTGACCAATGCAACTCTGAGTATGAATATCAAGAAGAAACTGACTCTGAGCCTGATGGGGGGATGAATCAAATATTCACCCAAATGTGGAAGCAAGGTGCTCAAGGCCTAGGACACTGACCTCCTACAGTTCATCCGAAAGTGAGGGGGACACAAGTGAAGATCGACCAAGTGAGTTCGAATCTGACAAAAACAAAAATCAAAAACTTGGTAAGAAGAAAACGAGACATAAGCGACAACGCCATCGAGCTAATGTACGAACTGCAATAAACAAAGAGAGATCCATTGCAGAATGGCTTAGTTATGTAGGAGCTATTGACGCTCATTGGAAGTTAGCGGATAATTGGGGACAATACCTCCAAAGTGTCATGTGGTGTATTCCGCAACCTCATGATGTCGCCTAATTAGAAATCGAAGAGAAGCCAAAACTAAGTCGTACTGCAAGAAGGTGGCAAAACCAAGAGTTAGCTCAGCAACAAAAGGAGGTGGAATTAAAAGAAAAAAACCGGGCACAACAAGAACCAGTAGACTTACACCCCGCACCCGAGCATTTCAAATTATTCACCAACAGGGGAACATAAAGTGGTCTACACAAAAGCCCAATGACAATGGGAGTAGCGGTGTCTACGATGGCCCTGCAGTAGTTAAGGAGATAGACTTAGCAGATCCGGGTGAGGAGTCTAAACCAGTTTTTATTGCTCAAGACCTCACCAAGACGGAAGAAGCTGCACTTAAGAAGCTTCTTAAAGAATTCAAAGATATATTTGCTTGGACATATCATGATATGAAGGGTGTTCCACCCTCGGTGGTGCAACACACGATTCCAATAATTAGCACTGCTAAACCAGTCCAGCAGCGTCCCTACCCAATGAATCCTAAGTATGCAAAGATTGTACAAGAGGAAATTGAAAAGCTTGTAAAATGTGGATTCATATACCCTATTGAGCACTCAGAATGGGTTTCTCCGATAGTCATCGTACCAAAGAAGAATGGGAAACTCAGAGTGTGCGTTGATCTCAAAAAGATTAATGCAGCCACCAGAGGGGATCATTACCCCTTGCCGTATTCTGAACATGTGCTTGAAAGAGTTGCAGGCAAGGAGGCATATAGCTTTTTAGATGGGTACTCTGGTTACAATCAAATCACAATTGCAATCGAGGACCAAGCTAAAACAGCATTTATCACGGAGTTTGGAGTGTTTGCCTTTCGCGTCATGGCTTTTGGCTTGACTAATGCACCTACAACATTCCAACGATTAATAAACACATCTTTTAAGGAATATCTAAGGGACTTTTGTGAAGCCATCTTAGATGATCTTTGTGTTCATTCCTCTTGGGGATGAGCACTTGATGTGTTTACGAAAAATATTTGAAAGGTGTAGATTATATCGCATCTCATTGAATCCTTTCAAATGCCAATTCTGGGTTAAACACGGAGTTATCTTAGGGCATATAGTGTCTAAAAATGGAATTTCCACTGACAAGAGTAAAATCAAGGTCATTCTAGAATTGCCCCCACCTACCAACTATAAGGGAGTCTAATGCTTTATGGGCCATGTTGGTTATTATCAAAGGTTTATTCTATTCTTCGCGGAGATAGCTCGACCGTTGTATAAGCTTCTCATCGAGTTTATTTGGACTGAAGATTGTGACCGTGCATATGAGCTATTAAAGAAGGCCTTGGCGAGTGCTCCAATGTTGAGAATGCCTAACTGGGATTTAAGCTTCTCATCGAGTTTATTTGGACTGAAGATTGTGACCGTGCATATGAGCTATTAAAGAAGGCCTTGGCGAGTGCTCCAATCTTGAGAATGCCTAACTGGGATTTAATCTTCCATGTGCATATTGATGCATCAAACTTTGCTATTGGGTGTGTGTTAACTCAACCTGGAGAACACAAACTAGACTACCCCATTAGCTTTGCCAGTCGCCAGTTGAACGATGCAGAGATGAACTACACCACTACGGAGCGAGAAGGGTTGGCAATGATATATGCAGTAAGGAAATTTTGTTATTACCTTCTTGCCACCAAGTTTGTTTTCTATGTGGATCATCAAGCATTGTTGTATCTGGTATACAAACCATGCTCCACAGGAAGAATCACACGATGGCTATTGATTCTTCTTGAGTTTGATTTCACTGTTGTTGTGAGACCTGGCAAAAAACATGTTATGGCTGATCATTTGTCTCGCATACCTAATGGTGAGGCTCCTACGAGGGTTGATGATGACTTACCTGACACTTCCCTATTCATGGTGGAGACAATGCCTGAATGGAGTGAGAAGATTGTTAACTTTTTGGTTAATGGCTTTCCACCCAAGGAGCTTCGTAAAGATCTAGCTCGAAAGCTGATCAAAGAATGCAAACCCTATTGCCTGATAGCCGGGACTCTTTATAAAAGAGGAAAGGATGACGTTCTTAGGCGTTGTGCCTTAGAGGATGAGTATCTATACATTTTGCAAGAGGCACATATGGCCATAGCCGGTGGTCACTTCTTAGGAGACTTAACTGCGCGAAAGATCTTACAATCAGGGTATTGGTGGCCCACTATGTTCCAAGATGCATCACTCTTTGTGAAGGGTTGCAAGGGTGAATGCCAACGATACAAGAAACCCCAGTGGAAAGATCAGATGCCCCTACATCCGATCAAAGTAAACCAACCATTTGAAAAGCGGGGTTTAGACTTTGTAGGTCCAATTAGCCCAGCGGCCCGAAACACACAATCTCGCTATATTATTGTGGCCACTGAATATATGACCAAATGGGCTGAAGCAAAGGCGACCCGTAAGGTAGATGCAAGGACAACAGCCAAGTTCCTCTTTGAAAATATAATCACACGCTTCGGTTGTCCTTTTGAACTTGTGAGCGACAATGGGACGCATTTTATAAATGACGTGATTAAGGAGCTCACAACAAATTTCATGATATCCCATCATAAATCTACTCCTTATTATCCGCAAGCGAATGGCCAAGTTGAGAGTACAAACAAGACATTAATCTCTGTTTTGACAAAGACTGTTGAAGCTCATCGCATGGATTGGGATCTAAAGCTTACGACAGCTTTATGGGCCTATCATACTGCGTATAAAGTGGCTATTAACTGCACACCATTCAAGATGGTATATGGCCACCAAGAAGCAGTCATGCCGTGGAAATTTGTCATTCCTAGTCTTCGTGTTACTACTCAAGAGGGTTGGGATGGTAATCCCTTAGTAGAGTGTCTGTATTGAGCAACTAAACGAAGAAAGACAATTGGCTGTGTACAATGCCCTTGTGGAGAAGGATAGAAGGAAAAAATGGTTTGATCGCCACCTGAAAGACAAGGACATCAAGGTTGGGGATAAAGTCCTGATGTATGGAGTGCGTAACGAAAAGAAGAAGCTCAAATATGCTGGTAAGGGACCGTATAGAGTATGTGAAATTACCCCGCAAGGTACCATCCGAGTGGAGACTCTCGACGGAGTTGAAACCATTGGATTCCTTAATGGGAGTAAATTCAAAAGATACTATGACCCCCTGAGCCAAGAGGAGTTACATGCAATCCATCAAAAGAAGGCAGCTAAGGAACAAGCTGAGCTTAAGAAGATACAAGCGAGAGTTGAAGCCAAAGAACGTCAACAGCGTGCTAGGCGACAATGAGAAGCCAACTTGGGAATTACGCAAGTATTTTTTGAGGAAGCAGAGGAGGATGCACTGGAATCTGACCCACCTCTAAGATACCCAATTGAGTTACAGAGTCCTTACGGGCGGGGAGGTGTTGTATAATGCATTATTGGATACAGGAGCTCAACACAATTTGCTATCATATGGCGTGTGGTGTCAACTTAGAAAACCACCTTTATCCAAGAGTGCTATCCAAGTTCAAGGAATCAACAAGAAGAAAACCCCTGTCTCAGGAATTCTGCACACTCCGGTTGCCTATGACAAGGAGACCGTAATTCAAAGCTTTTTGGTTATGCCTGCGGGTACCATGGAAGGGACTGTAAACTTAGGGCGCAAATGGATGTTAGCCACGAAGTGCAATATTGATTGGGCAACCAGGCGAGTTACAACGCAAGAACCCTCTCTCGGGCTGACCGCTCAAAATCCTGCACCTAAGTCATCAACTCAAATGCTAGATAACGAAAAATCACAAAGTCCAGTGGCAAAATCATCTTTGATTTTTTGCCACCCCTCTAACGCTTCAACGCCAAGAGTGGAAACAGGCTATGTGGTCTCCAAAGCTCCGTATACTATGCTAAAAAATACATACAAATGGATCCCAAAAGCTTCGTTAACAGCTACTTTCCCTGCTCAATCTCGTTCAAACAAGAAGCCTCGTAAGGAAAGCAGCTACCCACACGAGAAAGGGCAATGTAACATCACAATGGATCCCAAAAAAATTATTAGTAGCCCAAGGGTACTACGAGGGGAATATCTAGATTTGGGTCTCTAAACATAAGCTGAATCCCTCTACATCACCTGTAAAACCTTGCAAACCAATTGTTGCCACCCCAACGACAATTCAAGACCGTGGTAAGGGAAAGGTAACAGAGTGCTTCGCACCACTTCTTCCAGAGTTAGTTTGGATTCCCAAACGATATCGATCATTACCACCTCTAGCTCAGGAAGGGGGGAGCCACATGAAGCTTCTAGCTCCTCATGCCAAGCACACGCTGATATAGAAGTTTCTACATGCTCTACACCTACTCTTGTCAATACCCAACATATGTCTCCCTTTGTAAAAGTATCGTCCGAAACCATTTCCTCCATTCGTCAATGGGAGCGTACACTATCATCTCTGCAATTGGATGTGGCCACAAGGGTCATAAAAAGCTATCTGCCCACATCACAACCTATGACCCGCTGGACAAATTGGTTCCAAGAGGCTGCAACATCATTGCAAAAAATATGATCTACCCAAGGAAAGGGAGAGCATGTACTCATGCTCGACATTCTAATGCTTCCTCCCTAACCTTCTCCCCTGACCATGTAATTGCCAAATTCAAGGGGATGTATATATATAGCTTCATACATAAAAAAACAAAGAAAAGAAAAACAAAAAATAGTAAAAAGAGCAAGAGCACAAAAAGAGGAGAAATATCCGTATACAATCAGGAACTAGATTGACCTGTCATAAACCTACTGATGCTATATCTGTGTTTGCAGATATGGCAAATGCACAAGCATCACACACTTCATCCACTCCCACCTTTGAGGTATCATCTGTACCTTTCTCATATATTTCACATGTGCTATCCTGTAATTGAAACTGAATGGGATCATATAGATGTACTAGCCAGAGAGGAAAATGTTGAGGAATTAGAATGGCTAATACGCCTATTGACCATGACTGATCCCTACTCCGTAGAGGACATATCCCCGATAGCCCAAGACTTTTCTTTTCCACAAGATGACTATCCTCGCATGGTTACATTCTTGATGAGTTTATGTGGATGGGAAAACGAAAACGATATATCTGATGATGATGAATGGACGGATGAAACTCATGGCACTACTGAGGCTGACTTTATTTATTTGGATGATGCGGATAGAGGCTTAGCCTTAGGGCTAGAGCCAGGACTCTACAACATCCTCTTACCGTATCCTCAGTAGTAGTGTGGTGACTGGTAGGTAGGTTAGTGTTTTCAAGTTTTTTCTAGTTTGGATTCCTTAAACGAGTCTTTAATTTTTCACACTGATGTGCCTCTCGAGGTATAGTGCTTGTTAGTTGGTTATACAGGTGGAAAAGTTTGAGGTGGGTTCGCTTTCAAGTCCTGAGATAGCCGCAACGCTCATACATAAATATCTCATCAAATTGCAGGCATTTTTCTCATCGAATCAAGGAGATCTCCAAAAAACAGGTGTAATTCTTCCATGCCCACTCTCTTTCATTTTTACTGTTCAATTAATTGCATGAACTGAAGGCATGACCACATGGAACTTGTCAAAGACTACTTAGTTTTTGAAGTTGCCTGACGTGCTAGTGTGAATCATTAATGAGTTTAACCTTGTTGGATATATTCTTGAGAATGCAGGCAGTCTTTAGTTAACCTTGGAATACGATTGTCTTAAGTCTAGGGTTAAAACCATCGTAATGTTTAAACAACCTGGCTGTGTGTGTGTTGACCTCTAGGACATAGCTTTTACCCCTTTGTCGAAAGGATGCAAGACAAATTATAGTTCAGGAGCGAAGATCAAAAGAAATAAATTTAAAAAAAAAAGCCTACAATAAATGGCAATACAAGTCTATTATGTGCTCTAATGTTGGCCTATCGCCTTATTGATACTTGGTAGGCGAGGAGTATTCTACTCCAGACCGATGCCTTGGTTGGTAGGGGGTAGCCTTGCCTAAGGTAAACTAATAGATTCTTGGATAATGCCTTGTGTTAAACATGGTACCAGGATCGATGTTAGTTTTGCCTTAGGAAGGTTGCCATTGTGTGTAAAAATTGTCACGTGCATAAAGAAATAAAGGCAAAAGGCTCCTGTAACTCTAATATTTCTTGTGTCCCTAGGCTCGTGGTATTAACTTGTTCTTAGAGTAGACACAGTGTGGTCATCTATTTATTTATTAAGCTTGGTTATTTTCCTTGACTTAGACCAGTTATAAACCTTGATTAACCTTTGACACCTTGTTAACTCTTGATTTACTTTCAATAATTTTAAACTCCTGTTAATTTGCTACACTAACTCATTCATGTGACCCCTTAAACTAGGTTCTCATAGCAACATCCATTGTGGTCTAACATGCTTGAATTTTATACACTTTATATCTTTTGAATTCCAGCATACTTTCACTCTACTTCCCTGTTTTGCAGACAGTGTACCACAACAACCCTATCGAGCTTACCATACCATAGCTTCCGAGGACGGAATCTACCTCAGGAAGGGGGGCATGTTAACCTATGACGGACATTGAGACGTACTATGTTTTACGTCATTAATTTAAATATTCTGAGCCATGGGCCGGGCTTGTCGGCACCATATGTTAAGGATAAAGGGATTGGGTGATCGCCGATGAGAGGCGCACCTTGAATATCAGCAGGGTAAGGGTTAGGATCGGCCGGCCATGTATGGACGCCCATGTGTGAACGGCTAAGTCACCTATAAGAGTCAAATGTAACCCTAAAACTATTATTCTCATGTGTTGAATGCAAGAGTGCTCTTGCCTTATCTCCTTGGTTTCCTTCTCATGCGTGTGTGTGTGAGAGAGAGAGAGAGAGAGTGAGAGAGCGATCGAGCACTGTGTAGCGGCACGGCGGCGGCGAGGCGGTAGAGCGGCGACGGGCGGCTCCTCCTTCACTGTTGCGACGCGGGAATCCTTCACGGCGGCGGTTAGAGCGGTGAGTGACACACCTTTGTATTCTGTTTGAGCTTGCTTTCCTGGTTGTATGCTTGCAACCATTTGTGGCTCGCATACGGTGTTCGGCAAGTCCCCAACTACGACTCGTGCAGCAAAAGCGCACACTAGCCCAAATACTCTCCATGGCCCAACTATCCACAACCACACCATAAGCCTTGGCCAACAACAACCTATAGGTGGATCCCAAAACCTCTCCTCCAAGCCCAACATTTCTATGAGGGAGATTGCCACGTTTCGATCCCCAAATCACCACGACCCCAACCCCCACCTTGTGTCACTCCACCGGAGTCACCCACCCTTCAATGGAAACCCAAGGTGGCCTCCCCCACAAAGATTGCCTACTAGGAGAAAGGGAAGTAAAAGCTTCACCAACAACATAGTGACCCTCCATCCAGAAGTAGCCAACAGTTCATACTAAAGATATACCCTTGACGTCAGCTGCTCCTCTACCCGTTCTTGTCAAGCTACCTTGGAGTACTCCCAAGCCACCATCAATCTCTCCAATTTCAAGTACTACCTCGTCACCAACCTCTGAACTTTCCAAGGACTTGGAACCTTCCACCTTGCCATCGCCTAATTGGAACCGACTCCTCACTTTGGCAAATTGGTCCCACTATCAATACAAAACCCGCAATGGGGTACTGGCAGTATAGCCCAAGGGTACAAAACCTCTTTTCAGGGTACCCTTTAAAATATATATATATATATATATATATATATATATATATATATATATATATATATATATATATATATGTATGTATATAAAATCAAGTTGACATGGCTATACCATTCAACTCTATTAGAAATTCAAGCAAGAGTGGGCTATGGTGGATCAAATATGGGGCAAGACATGATAAGCATGTGATTAGCAAGTAATTACCAAGTGATTAGTGAACAATTCACTCAATGCAATAGAGTATGTATGGGAGATCAAATACCAACACTTTCTCATTAGGCCAATGCCTCAATTTATAGCTTTTACATCCACAAGGTCCCAAGTAACCACTCCCCACCACTGATTTCTCCTTGATTTGTGCCACCTCCCCTACATCTGGGGGGCACCTTTTCCTAGAATCTTTCCACACCCCTATATTTACTCATGCTACCCTTGATTCTCTCATCCAGTAGATTTTTCTCACCTTTTCACTGCTACCCACTCAATTACAGACTCCCTTTTACAATCTCTAGCTAAGGGCTTGTTCCCACACACACCCATTCACTTACATATTTCAACACCTCCCCTCAAGTGAATAATTCTAGCACACTTGGACTCTATACCAAGTTTCTCTCTTACTTGGTAGCCCACGACCAGTGCCACAAGTCCCTAACTCATAGTCCTCGACACTCTCTCTCTATTTGTCCAAGGCTACTACAAGTGCCCGTAAATTTGACTAAAGTGCTCACGCATACATCTACCACATGGCCTACATCATCGGTGGCTCAAAAGTGGTTTTACTCTATTGGGGCAGGTTACATTGGGTTGTGGGGTTTCTCTCTTTTTCTCTCAAAGAAGATGTTCTAACTCCTCTTCCTTAGGAGTCTCCATGAAGTTTTCTGATGCCGATCCTTCTTCATTTGGTTTGCTGTAGCAGTCTCTAGCCATGTGTCTTGGCTTCCCACAGTTGTGGCAAGTAAAGGTCCTTCCTCCTCCCCTGCCTCTTCCTCGTCTCGTCCTCGTGTGAGGCCTCCTCAGGTGTAGAGTGCTTTCTCCTCTCCAGTTGTTGGGTCCAATCCTTTCTTCTCTTTGACCTTGTTCTCTTGCTCTAGTAGAGCTCCTTCTATCTCATGCAACTTCAAATCTGGTACATTCTTTAAGGTTGCCACAATGTTCTCATACTCTCCCTTGTCCTCCACACTGTTTAGAAGCACTGCTAGTGCTGTTTAGAAGCACTGCTAGTGCCTCATCATCTTCTACTTTCTTTCCAATGGCTGCAAGTTATTGTTTGATACTTTTATATTTGTTTAAGTGTGTGGTTAGAGGTTCACTTTCCTTCATGTCAAGTTTGTAGAATTGCATTAGAAAATTTATCTTTGAATTCTTTGCTTGGGTGCCAAATAATATGTTAAGTTCATCCCATGCATCTTTAGCTTGTTGTATCCCTGCAATGTGGTGAAATGATTTCATCATTTAAGCTAAGTGCAATGAGTCCTATTGCTTTCTCATTTTTGCTCTTCCACTCATCCTTCCCATGCTCCTCTGGACATTCATCTCTTCCCTCACAACTAGCCCCCATAGGTTCTTCCTCATGAGCAAATACATGGTTTTTGTTTGCCATGTGTGGAATTGCTCCCCGTTGAACTTAGCTACTTCTTGTGCAATGCTCATGATGATGTGAAGGAGGTCTTACCTCTTGATCCAATTCAAGATTCAAGGGCAGTGTCTAACCTTTTACAACAACTTTTGACCACTAATGATGCTCAGAAAACTAGGTGTACTAGTTCACTGTTTGTGTGTGCAGAGAATACACTGATTTGGAGGGATTAATTGGGGTAGTGATTATGATGGAAAATTCAAATTGAACACATAGACTTGTGTAGCACCTTCCCAATGTTGGATTAGATCCACCAATGCCTAATTAACACCTTGATTAGGTGAATTAATTAAGCAATTTGGCAAGATGATTCACTGTTCATTGTGCAGAAAGCTGTCCCCACTTGGAGTCTTCAATTGATCCACTTGCACAAATCTAATCTCAAAATGCTTCAAGATAGTAGTAGATAAATGTGTCTAGATATGTTTTCAGCCCACAAACATCAAGATTGAAGCATTAATGAAGGATTAATCAAGTGATTAACAGAGGCACTTCCCTGACTGTGCATAGTGCTGGATCTCACTGTAGGCTTGATGAAATCGAAAACCGTCTTCACCACCTTGTAGAGAGCATGCTTGAAAAACCCTAGGTCCAGTTGGAATTAGATAAATTAGAAACAAGCTCGTCGTATGGAGCATTTTTTCCAAATTTTCCCGCTTGTTAATTTCGTTTGCCATCTCGTCGATCTTCGTCAAACTTCGCCAAACCTCCGAGCTGCGTGTGGAGCAATGGGTCTAGTTTGCACCTCTAAAAGGGCTTGGGAAAAGGATGTGTGTGAAGGGAGAGGGAGCTCCCTTCACTAGCTGCAAGTCCATTCCTATGGATCAAATATGGGGCAAGACATGATTAAGCATGTGATTAGCAAGTAATTACCAAGTGATTAGTGAACAATTCATTCAATATGCAATAGAGTAGGCATGGGAGATCAAATACCAACACTTTGTCATTAGGCCAATCCCTCAATTTATAGCTTTTACATCCACAAGGTGCCAGGCACCCATTCCCCACTTGTGCCACCTCCCCTACATCTGCTGGGGGCACCTTTTCCTCTAGAATCTTTCTACACCCCTATATTTACTCATGCTACCCTTGATTCTCTCATCGAGTAAATTCTTCTCACCTTTTCACTGCTACACCCACTCAATCATGGACCCCTTTTTACAATCTCTAGCTAAGGGCTTGTTCCCGCACACACCCATTCACTTGCATATTTCAACAAACTCCCCCTTTGTCATGGCTGTACTGAATGTGCCACGACCGTACCCTTCTGCATTGCAAGTGCCACGCTCGTATCATTCCCCTTCAGAGTTGCCACGGCCGTTCCATCATCAATTCCAAGTTGCCTACGGTCGTTACCAAATGTGCCACGGTTGTACCCTTCTGCATTCAAAATTCCACACCGTGTCCTGGGAATGCCACAACCATACCAAATGTGCCACGCCCATTTCTTGGGAATACCACGCCCATCCCATTGAGGTTGCCATGATCGTGTCCTTCCGAAAAACTATATATATGGGCCCCACCCCCTCATTTCCTCACTTTTAGCTTTCTGCCTAACAAAACTCTTGCAATTTTTTTTCTCAATCTTTCCATGTCTCCTCTCCTTTTTCACCCATGGCCGCTTCCTCATACTCCTCCATGGAGGTACTCCACCACCCCACCTTTAGGAAGAAGCGCCTGGTGGGGAGACACTTTGAGGAATATGGCTGCCACCCCACACAGCTTTCGCACTTGGGGGAGCTGCTGCAGGTTTAGCAGCCATACCGTGCACTCCCTCATGAAAAACAGCCATACCGTGCACTCCCTCATGAAAAACAACCATCAAGTCGAACATAAACTTCTATATTTCACCTGGTCATGCTATAGGGCTAGCCACTGAACCTGCAATGGTCACCTGCATAGAGCAGCTTGGGCTCGGGGGTCTGCTGACTATGGAAATGTGGGGGGCAGACCTATATAACTCCTTGTATTTTATAGAAACCTATGATGCAAACCAGCACATAGGAATAGTGATCGACAATGAGGGGTAGTGTCAACCAGTTACACTCATCAGTGTGGATCTCATCCGAGACGCCCTCCAGCTCCCCCACCTTCAACCAGCCGTATGTGCAGCTAAACAATGCCCCAAAGCTAGCCAGGGTACTTATAGGGGCACCACAACAAAGGATAGCGTGGAATGGGCTAACATCACCTAGCCGGAGCTCGTGATGCCAGTAAGGACACTTTCGTTTCTTTTGACCACAAGGTGGACACATCGGTTTAGCCACTGCAGCCTCTCTACATTAGCCAAAGTACACCAAGGGGCGCCCATGAATTGGGCAGAATATCTCCACAAAAAGCTGCATGTAGTCTACTCCAATCCACAGGGAAAATCTTGCAACAACCACCATCCAATAAAGGTACTCTACCACATTTCAGGGTGGGAGGAGATTCCTAGGGCCATACTACTTAGTTGGCCGGACGCAGGTCCCCACCCTTCTGCCTCCAACCCCATCTACTCCACAACCACCACCACCACCACCAGCAAAGCTCCATCAACCCAAACCCAAAGGCAAAGAGCTCATTACCCCACTGCCCAGCCACCAAGGCCCTACCCTAGAGGAACAAGAGGCTAAAGAAGCAAGACAAAAGGCTGCTGAGGAGGAGAGGCAATAACATGCATTTTTTTCAGAAAAATCTTTTTGAAACCCCACCACCCCCGGCCAGCTCAACAGATTTCCCCCCTCACTACATAGAAGCGGGCCCTTCCTCTCCTCACTCCTCCCACTAGAATACCATGGAGACCCTCTTGGGCCAGGACAAGTAGCTTCGGATCCAGTGAAGCTTATGCAGAAAGAGTACATATGCGGCATAGGGGGCAATCCCGATCTTCGCCCTTGGCTTCTCTCATATGGCCCACGAGCTCATCACCCAAATGACAGATTGTATATACCGCTAGGTAGCAGGAGATTAGTGCGAAGTCTCAGGAGAAACAGACTGTTGACGATTTGTACACCACCAACCTCAACAACCTCCATCTCTAGACACGGATCGATGAAAAGGAGTAGCAGTTGGTGCAAGCCATCTCAACAATCTCTTAGCTCTAGCACCAGCTACAAGCAGCATAGGAAGCCACCCAAAGGGCCCACAGTGACCTCTCTCTAGCCCAAGCCGTGGCTACTAGAGATTCCTAGAACTAAGCTACTACCACAGAAGAGGCCCTCCACAAGACAACGCTCGACTTCCAGCGCTATCAGGAAATCTCAAAGAGAGCACTCCATGAGAAGGACACCCAGCTGGACGTAGCAGAGGTCAGAGCCGCATAGCCCCCACAAACACCATCTGCCCCCTCCTCCAGTGCCATAGACAGGAAAGTGGATGCCCTCACAGACACTACCCCTCTCCAATGACTGCAGCAACCCTTTGATACCTCCACTGCACGGGTTGGGAAATTGTGAATCATGCCTACATCTACCTTTGCAGAGATGACCTCTGCCCTTACTCTGCACGGGCCTACTCATTCTTCACAGAAGATGCCATATACAGATGAAGGTGATGGAAGCCACGGGCATCATGCAATTTGATGACTCGCACATGGCATTCCCGATGGAGTTTACCGAGGATGAAGCTGCAGAGGCCAAGGCCTTCTTGAGATTGCATGGCCCAGATTACTAAGATGATGATGGGGTGACCATGACGGCCACAAAGAGGGAGACAACGGCCAAGGAGCACAAACCCCTCCACCACCACCACCATCATCTCCCTCCCATCAACCTCCACCCCCACCCCCTCTCACCCCAATACTAGCTCACAACCACCCCCATCCCCACCTGGCACTTCAACCCTCACCCTCTTCCCCTCCTGGACATCTACACCAATCTGTTTCCCCACCCCACCGTCACCTCACACCACCCTAACAGATTTACCTTCTACATCGGCAAAGCTTCCCCCCGTGCTTCATGCCAACCTCGCCCAATGGGCACCTCTCCATCGCCTACCCCTCTAACCTCATCACTACCACCCGAATCCCCTCCCCCCCACACTTGGAAGAAGGTGAGATTCCGCCGTTGCTACCAGCACTCGAGCGGGAGGAGGTCGACCCTCCGCTCAACCCCCTCAACTAGCACGGCCCCCTCGATAAAATGGAGTTCAAGCAGGCCATACAAATCCTCCTCGATCAACAACTCCAGGCAGCACCGATCACACGGATCACGGATCACATGGACATCCATGTCCTGCATCCGTACATCAATGTGAAGCATCACAACTGGCAGCATGAGCATCCCCCTCAACAGTGAGGAGGCTACCATCGGCCACATAATTTTTGATTTCATGGGCGAGCAGCTGGCCTAGAGGCACCCATTTTTACTGAAGCCCTTCATTTGGGGGGAGAACTACTGCAGGGTGCTGCACCCCCTTTGTATAAACCCAGAGTACTTGCCAATCCAACGATAGTGGGCTTGGAACCTCTTCCACAAGAAGCAGCAAAAGAACCCCAAGCTCCAATTCAACTTCCCGTGGTTCGCTCCTCCACGGCCCAAAACCCTTGCACAGAAGAGAGCATGATCAAGCGCTTCCACAAATTCATCTAGAGATATGATCAAGTCCCATACCCAACCATGATTGCCGTGATCCTATTCTTCAACTTAATCATCACGTTGCTAGAGGCATTCCCAGATTGGGACCACTACATGAAGACACCTAGAGATTGGCCTTCGACGTCAACAAAGGCCCAACACTAAAGAGAATCTTTGGCTACTACTACGAATGCATCATGTGGATACCCACCTGGTGCCTCCATACCTTCGAGGACATGATGTAGACCACCTTCTGCACCAGCTATAAAGTCTTCCATCGAAAACCCCCGACTCCTACCTCACATCGCGATTTCATCCACACCTATTCGTTCTACTTCTACTAGATCCAGCCATTTTCGGACAGAACTGAAATAGGGAGGGGGGTATGTTAACCACTCTAGTTAACATTATTTCTCAAGCATGGCTACGCTCATTCTAACTTATCTTTTTGTAACCACGCTAAGCGCTTGATAAAAGAGACATGGGATGACCAAACTTACGGCTTGTATAATTCCGGTCATAGGAAATAGTTTTACATAGAGCGGAAAAGACTAGTTTTGGGTCCCCAATTGTAAATGGGTGGCCGGCCATTGTAAACTAAGAGCTCTTGTATATATAAGAGATTTTATGAAATATGAAAAGGGACAATCCCATTGAACTCATTTAAGACTTACCTCTCTCTCTCTCTCTCTCTCTCTCTCTCTCTCTCTCTCTCTCTCTTGAGATTGTGGATTTCATGCTTGCTTATGGTTGCTTGCATGTGTTGTGTATGCTTGTAGGGATGGTGATGGTGATGAGCTAGTTTCTGTTCTCCTCTCCCCTCTCTTTGGTTTCTACCAAGGTCCCTCTTAAATGCATGTGGCATGGAGTGAAGGTTGAGCTTTCCATAGCTCCCTCCTTCTTTCTCTCTACCTAGCTCTTGAATCTCCACTTAGGTGACACAAGTGGAGGTGGAGTGAGCCCCTAGCGGCTTCACATTGAGGAGTTAACCTACATTAGGGTTGGCTAAGTGCACATCTCTAAACTTGACCCTTGCATGTTGTTTATGTTCTTCTCTCCCCCTCTCTTGTGTGCAAGGTGGTATGTTAGGATTAACACGTAATATTTGCCTCTAATGAAATGTATCTGCATTTGTTATTCCTCGTTTCTATAGTCTACACCTTGCTATTCTTGGCTAGCTATACTAGTTATTCTTTTGCTTCCAAATTATCTTACAGATTTCTCCAATATAATCGGACCATGTCGATGAGTCATGTACTTTCCAACCAAAGGTGATGGTTTGGGTGGGTAGGGTCCAATAGGTAGCACTGAGTTTGACGGTTCAAAATATATGAGCTTGCCTATTACCATGGTTGTAGCTATAGAAGAAGGGGTGAAATGTTGTGTAAGAGCAGGAGGGAAAAATCACAAGAGAAGTGAGCTATTATGCAAAAAAAGAGTCTAAAAAATAGAGCTTTAGCTTGTGTGTTGATTTCAAACTATTCTTTACTTGAAGTAACGTGCAGTTTGCTATCTTCCTCAATGAGCATGGAGAGTGGGTAGTAACTCTAGTGAGGGGATCAAAGCCCATATCTATTTCCTTTTTCATGAGGGTGTGTCATATGAGGCATCTTGCAGTTACTACACTCACGCCTATATGTGATCCCATATTGTTTCCTTTTTCCACATCAAAAATGCTAGAAATAGAAAAAGTTTTTCCATGTCATCACTTTTTGGCTTTTCTATTTGTAACTGCACACTTTTTTCTTGCATTTGCCTTCTGCCCTTACATGGTACACTCTTCTTACTGTCAGAGGATTGACCCCCATGATATGGCTTCACTTTGAATCCATTGACTACTTTTGGGAGTGGCATGCCATCCGGTGAAGTCAAACCTGCCCTCTTGTTCCAATTATCTAGTATGGTCATATCCATCTGAACTAATTTAGTTTTCTAGGATGTAAGCCAACTCTTGAGTTGAATGCCAACACTAGTCACCTTCGTGCCTTACTTCTACAGTGCATGACTTCTACCAGAATAGCACTTTTCTACATGTCCTATTCTAGTGCTAATAGTTGTTCTATAAGAATGACACTTTCTTGCATGTCCTCTTCCAGTTCTAGCAATTGTTCTATTTTGTGCTACACAGTCTAATCCCAGGGAAAGATGCTCTTGCACTGCCACCCTCATGTTTGGCACAAGGATGTCCGTGGGCGAAATTTCTTCTAGCCCATACACTAGTTTAAACGGTGTTTGCCCAGTTATGCCCTTGTATGCCAATCTGCATGCACATAGTGTAAATTATAGCTTTTGGTCCCGGTCTGTCCAATTTTGTTAATAATCCTTTTCAATATTTTTAATAAGACCTACTAGTTGGTGGATTCTACCTACCCACCATTACACTATGCACTATGGATAGTAAACTATTTTTTTTAATTATGTATGATCATGTGTTCTTGGTCGGATACCACATCATTAAGGAAATGTCCTCCTTGGTCACTTACCAACTCTACCAGACATCAAAACCTTGTCATTATATTCTCATACAAAAAAATTACCACTAAACTGGATGATTTATCCTTGAGGGCCTTTGCCTCTACCCACTTGGTGCAGTAGTCCATTGTAACCAATATGTAGCAATTTCTTGTCTGGTCAATTGTTGGCAGCAGGATAAACTTTGCCTATGAAATCTAACCCCCACTTCATGAATGCTTCAAGTGGTAGAATTGGATTGTGCGGCATTCTATCTCGGCTATCCTCCTAGCCTCTGACATATATCACATTGCTTAGTAAAATCCCAAACATCTTTTAGCATAGTTGGCCACCGTATGCCTACTTGCATTATCTTGTTTCCTATGATGTCACCTCTAAAGTGACACACCACTTATGCCCTCATGGGATTTTTCCATCAAAATGACTTGCTACTCATGATCTAACACATACATCTACAGAGTATTTGATCTACTCCCATTTTGCACAACTAATCAACTACTGCTAATGGTAATGTAAAGTATTAGATCTGACACACACATCTACAAAGTATTTTATCTACTCCCATTTGCACAACTAATCAACTACTACCAATGGTAATGTAAACATTCTTCTTTTTAGCGTCATCATCTTATCTTGAGTTGATTACTTGCCCTCCGTTTTTAGGAAAAATGACCTACTATAGAGAAAGGTTAACATATCATAATACAAATTTCCTTCATAGTATTATACCATTTGCTACATCTGTCAAATGATCTGACACTCCAGATTTTGTAGGTTAATCTAGCGAATATTTTACTGCCGTCCATTTGTTTTTCTACAAATTCCTCTCCTCTTGAGACTAACTACGTAACCTAGCCAAAGAGCTTCTTCTAGACATTAGTAACTCAGTGTTATGTTCAATTTCATGTCCTTCAATGCATTTTAAAGATCATAGTCTGCTTTTGCCTTGCTCTAGTAACTTCATTCCCTTATCTCCCGCAATATGTTGTGCATCAACTTTTGAGCTTTCTTTTCTCTCTGATGCTGCTATTAGAATTTTTGTAGTGTCATGTACATCCTCCATGTTCATATAGCTATCCATTATACTAGTTTTCTGGTGGCTTGGCCGACTACTTTGGTCTTTCCTTTATCTCTACTAGTAGCAACCTCACTTTGAGTCTCACTCTAGGCCTGCTCAATTTTTCTCGATTAACTTTGGCTATCTTGGTCTTTCGTTTGTTCTTACTACTTATTAGTAGCCTCACTCTAGGTTTGCTTAGCTTTTCTCTTATCATCTTTTCCAGTTGTACCTTAGGCTTCTTCATCATCCTCATAGCCTCAGCCCTTACATTGTCTTCCCATAAGACTACTTTACTTTTCTCATAAGACTACTTTACTTTTCTTATATGCCGGCTTCTTGCACCATCCTCATGGCCTCAGCGCCCTTACACTTGCACTTACACTTGCATGGTCTTCCCATGACACTGCTTTACTTTTCTTATATGCTGGCCTTTTGCGAATTCTACCTTTTATAACCTTGTGACTACCAGTAGCTCCATCTTTTCTTCTTCCCAGTTGTACTACATTTACACCCAGTTGGCTAGTTCCTCCATATTCTCCCAACTGACCCTATAATTCAAAATGATTCCGTATGAAATTTTGGAAGTCACTTTTTCCATGTTGTGCACCTTTGTTAATAATAGTAGACATCCCTTCCTCTTCCTTGGCCTCTCCTTCATGCAGTACTACCTTTGCAACAGATTATCCTCATCGGCTCTGCCACTAAAGGGACTCTATTCTCGTCCTTTGCATCTATAGTTTTGTGTTTCTAGACAAATCTAACATGTCAACTTAGAGGTTCACTTCCTTGAGGTGCCATTCCTGCCTACAACATCCGTAGTATACTCCCTTTCGGAATCCAAACCCATTCAAACTTTTGGCACTCTAGAGAAGAATACTATATTATTGAAGCGATATAATAGATAGCAAATCCCCACACCCATGTGCTCCTATGAAGGGAGCTTCGATGGCTTGATCTTGAACTACTAAAGATGGATGATGTATGCTAGTAGAAGCTCATAGGGATGATTGATGAACTATGTGGAGAAGGGGCTAGCCGTGTATCTATATAGGCCTATATATGTGGGGCAGTCTTGAACCCCCGACATGATTGTATAGGTTCACAGTGGCGGTCATAGTCACACTGCCACCGTCCACAATATAGACTCGGCCCATAAAGATGTATTATCAACTGCATAGTAAGTTTCCCCACCTCCCATGGCCATCTGAGCTCATCTTGGCCCCCCTCAGGGCCCACAAAATAGATAGGGTGTCCCAAGAGTAAAGTCTACCTATTCCATGTGTGGACTGTTATGAGATAACGGGGTAAGTGTAGCATGTAGCCTATTAAGCAGTGTGCCAAATCTAATCCAAGTTATCTCTACACTAACTAGCCTCATAGACCATGTGTGGACCGTTATGAGATAACGGGGTAAGTGTAGCCTATTAAGCAGTGTGCCAAATCTACGGGGATGTTGGGTGTCCTACTGCCATGCTCAACCATGGCTACTCCTCATAGTGGGGGCCATATAAACATGAGCTAGCCGGTGGCTAGATAATACAATATGAGGGTGGAGAATTAATATCCAACACAGTTTGCCATCTTAGAGAATAGTTTATTGAGGTATGCTCAATTCATCAACTCTTTCGACACCCAAAACAAGATAGTTTTCCACCTTGGGGAATATTTTTTTTCCTAGGTGTGCTTAATTTATCACCTCCTTTAGCACCCTCAACAAGACAAGCTGGCATCAAAGGGCTCAACAATTAGGATGTCAAGGTCAATTTCACCCACTCCCTAGTGAGGGAAGCCCTAACCTATCCAAGGTAGATATGCCCTATAAACAATATAGGACCACAAGATAAGACCACAAGGAACCCTCTCTAGGGTATATTGGCCCTACCAAAACAAATACCTAGGCGGAGTGGACAAGTATCAGGAGGCTAGACCTTGTGCTCCTTGCTCAAGTGATGTGCTTTACACAAATTTGAAGTGGCCTTGCTCAGTTGATGATGCTCACACACAGCCCTAACTAAGTACAACAAATGCATAGACTGGTAAGATTGGTGGTGGAAACCAAGGTCACCAACTTGGAGGTCTACTTCCATAAAGGGGTAGAAGCATGGATAGGTGGTGGCCTACTTTTTGTAGTTTGAAGCACATGGTTGTAAGTAGTAGTAGAGAATGGTTAAGTCTATTGCAAAACTATTCCAACATTAAAAAAATGTTATGTTAGCAAAGGCCAAAGGACTCAACCATAAAAGAGAAGAAGCCACATCAATAAAATGCATTAATAAATTTAGCTTTGGATACTGATGGAGTAGTGGTGGTATAACTATATCACTTTTCTTCACTCATTGAATGGCTTCCTCACTCCCTCCCTCGTCATCTGAGTTTTTGCAGTTGCTTCCTCCACTATGTTTCTAGTCTCTCTCTCTCTCTCTCACCCCTTCCTATATTTTCTATTTTTTAAAATCTCTCTCGCTCTCTCTCTCTCTCTCTCTCTCTCTCTCTCTCTCTCTCTCTCTCTATCTCTGTGTGTGTGTGTGTGTGTGTGTGTGTGTGTGTGTGTGTGTGTGTGTGTGTGTGTGTGTGTGCGCGCGCGTGTGTGTAAATGGGTTAGTGCATTTTAAATGGAAGATTAAACCATTTGAATGGAAGCTGAAGTATTGTATACATTTGAATGGAAGGGTAAATCAATTTATGCATTTTGAATGGCATGCTATAGGCTTCAAGCTCCAGCACTAAAGTCACTATGAGGATGCTATGACAAAAATCCTCCTAGAGATCTTCTTCATAGCCAAGTGGGAAAGGTAATTACGCTAATTTCAGCTTTCTTGCATTATACAATGTTTTTCGACATCCAAACAATTATAGGATAGTATATGCATACGTATATTCACACCAATTGTTTCATGCTGTTTGAAATTTAGACTTCTTATCAATGTATATATTATTTTCCAAATATGTGTACATGTTTCATATTCTCTTAGTATGTACAAATTATTCATTTGATCTATTAGATACAAGCAAATATAGGGATGTGTGTGTACAAATTATTCATTTATCTATTATGTACATGAAAATGTAGGGATGTGTGTGTATGTAAACCTAGATATTTTGCATGCTGACTTCTATGTTGGATTCGTGTCTTGTGGGCACTGCACATTAGCATGCACCAAACATAAACTATCCTTAATAGACACAGTTTTGCCAAACAAAGGAAGAGTTCCATGAAGAGTACAACCTCAAGTTTGGAGGGAGAGAACCCTCGATACTTGAATGATAAAGATATTCCTAAAAGAACCAATGGCTCACATTGTTTACAATGTTTACACATAAGCACAACACTGAGAAGATTTGTCTCATATCAGTGTGACCAGAATTCTAAATGGAGTGTTCATTATTATACCATAGGGTCTATTAGGTTGCCTTGCTTATAACAACAAAATCACTGTTCACTTTGCTCGTGGATTTGCATTTGAGAAGTGTAGTTCAGCGTAGAGTCATTCAAAGAAGTGTAGCTTGACATAGAGTCCTTCAAAGAAAGGAAGGCATAAGATTACTTGGGCAATGTTTGCCGAGAGTGTAATCAAGAATGTGATTGGCCAGAAGAATTTGCATAGGAAGGCATAAGATTACTTGGGCAATGTTTGCCGAGAGTGTAATCAAGAATGTGATTGGCCAGAAGAATTTGCATAGCAAGATGGACCGATGGAGGAGAAAAAATGGTCCATGCAATGTGCATATGATTAGCACCCCCTCAGCATCACAGGGATTTATGGGGCATAAAAGCTTTGATACCTCTCCAAGAGGCCACCATGCATTTTTAGCACAACCTTGCAACATGTCCTAAGATGCCACATTCAATGCAGCTTCTTTAGAACATGTTCAAATGGTAGGTAGCATGGTGAGTACAATAAGGGAAAGCTAGAAGAGAAAAAAAAATTGCTAGAGCAGGTCAGAGCCTTGCTAGATGAGGCAAAAAGCAAGAGAGATAAAGTTAAAGGCTTTGAGAAGGTTTTAGGCATGCTACAAGTGCGCTATAAGATCAGATCAATAGGGCTAAGGAAGAGATGCAGGTTTTGGAAAGCGCTTTTATTCTAAAGCAGGTTTCTATATGCAATTACATAGCTCAGATCATGGGATGTGAAGTAACATTAGGTTTGCTTAGCCTGGATGTACACTCAGCCACCTTGGATGCACCTGTGGCTTCATTACATGTTTGTTAAATTCAAATAGCTAGACCTTTTGTTGGCTTTTTTGTTTATAGAGAAGTAAAAGTTATTTGAGAGCTACTTTAGAATAATTACCTATGATAAATTTTATCTTATGTTTTCTACAGGAACAACACATTTCTCTATTGAATGAAGTCAAAGTGGTAGTTATGCAATGTCGCTTTTGCTAAAATAAGTAGAGAAGAGTCAACTTCCTACTTTGGCTCTCGCACCTCCTAGAGCTAATACAAGTGTTTATAAGGGGAAAGATTATAGATGAGTGTTTTCCTTGTAGATTATCAATAGAGGATGGTGTGTGTCTACATTATTCCATGTAGACACCCCTACCATCCTCTATGTTTTGCCAATGTGTGCCATGCAAAGGAAGATTATATGTGGCTTGGGTGCACACAAAGAAGCCTCGATGCTGCAAAAATAATAGTGTCTAGTCATCCCAGATACTTTTTAACCATAAAATGGTGTAAGGTGCATTGTTTTTAGCATTTTTGGCTACCATGTTCATTACATCTCTCACTTACATTGCGTGCTAGTGGTGTGCTTAGTAACATCGTATTACTTGTTTCCCTTAAGTAGTTTCGAGTGCTAAGTGCTATAGGGGGTGCCTCACATGGGGGATTTAAATTAGACTAGATTGCTTAGATATTAGTATAGATTGCTTTGGAGCTAGTATATAGAACTTAGTAGTAGACACTACTTATAAACCATTATAAACTACTTAAAAAGTAACAACAAAAGTATCCCCTACACAAAGAGCATCGGTCAATGTATCATGATGACTTCATCACTTAAGCTCTCATTTGATGAGTATTTAGGACCCTCTCCATCATCATTATCTCTTTTATCATGACAAGAGTGTGATACTCCCACATCTCCACATGTAACCTATTGCTACATCTCCTCCAAATACCTTGCATACACCAAGCACAAAAGCACAATAGCCTTTTTGAGCTTAGTGCACAAGTATCACTTTCTGAATGACCATTGTTGATGCAATGCATTGATTGTGCATTGGGCACTAGATTACAATCCCACTTGGGCCTTCTAGGCATGTCACCTTCCTTGATCTCCCAAAAAACCCTATGTACCTCCCTTTTCTGAAGAGTAGGTATGATGGGATCCACTTATTAGGTTGGCTCTCAAAAAACTCTACCACATTAGCTACACATTTCAAAATGGCACCATCTATTTTTAATCGCTCATGTGTGAGAACTCTTTTGGTAACTACCCCTACTCCATCATGCTCCCCCTTGCCATGCCTCAAACCAAAGAAATTCCATGTCATATGTAGTCTTGTAAGCTACCAAAATTTTGCAACAAAATAAAAAGGATCCTTAGCTTTGAATTGTGATGCCACTTTGTCCCTGACCATACCAATGTTGTTTCAGTGTAAATCCTGATTCTTTCAGCCATATGATCATGAAGCAAAATGCAATGCTACATAAATAATGTATCATGTAACTTATCATCTGAAATAAAAAAATGAAAGAGTATTTTTCAGCAAAGTCAACAATGGACACCTGCGAGGTGTGTTTGGAAGAAGCATAAGATCCTTGTAAAGCATCTTCTTGTATACTAGATCCTTTCGTTTCTTCTTCTTCCCTTCTTCATTGATTCCTATGTCTTGAAAGATCTTAACAGACACCTAAAAATTATTCTCAGCTTGCTCTTGTACACATAGTACTTGTTATGCCACATGTATCATAGTTTCCCATAACACATTTATGTGCATGAAAGGTAGATCCATTGGGTTTGGAACATAGTATGGATTCCAAAATAGTTGTAACACTCTTATTTGCATTCTGTGAAGATTTGCAACCATGTGTCCCTATCTCATCTTGACATACACTATAAGTACATGAACACAATGCACCATGGATCCCAAAATGGTGATGTCACGTTTGATTGATTGCATCCTTGAAAAATATCATTTGTAATTTAGCAACAAGTGTAGCATTCATTTAATTTACGCACAAAAAATGGCTTGAATCTTTCAAAATAGCATTGTGAGATCTCCAACCCTGGATACAATTCATGGAATCTATGGAAGAGCTCAACCTACCATGAAGCAAACACATAAAATAGATTGGTATAGATTAATGTGCAAGCAATTTAAAAGTACATTAATTTAAGCACTATAAGAAATATCCCTTTACTGATTGCATAGACTCCTTTCAACAATTACAAAACAATCCTTGTTGCTTTAAAAGCAGTATGCTGGGACCACTACAAAGCAAAATGCACTTTATAAAAGTGTAAGTTATGTTTTCAACCATTGCTTCAAAGCAATCTGGGCACTGCTTTAAAGCACTCTGAGCACTACTTCAAAGTAGTCTCGACATTGCTTGAAAAGAAATATATGTACTACAAAGCAGTGTCCAACACTCACTAGAAGTGTAGAGAGTTCTTTTAAGCAAAATACACTTTATAAAAGTCTAAGTTATGTTTCCAAGTGTTTCAAATGAGTCTGGGCCCTGCTTCAAGAACTTCAAAGCAGTTTGGGCATTGCTTCAAAAGCAACATATGCATTACAAAGTAGTATGTGGACCACATTAGATGCACAACAAAGTAGTGTCTAGCACTCACTAGAAGTGTAGAGAGTGCTTTCAAGCAAAATTCACTTTGTGAAAGTGTAACTTATGTTCCTAACCACTACTTCAAAGCAATATGGGCACTACTTCAAGCACTTTAAAGTAGTCTGGGCATAAAAAAGTAGTATCTAGCACTCACTAGAAGTGTAGAAAGTGCTTTCAAGCAAAATTCACTTTGTTAAAGTGTAACTTATGTTTCTAATCACTGCTTCAAAGCAATATAGGTACTACTTCAAGCACTTCAAAGCAGTCTAGGCACTACTTTAAAAGTACCATATACACTACAAAGTAGTGTCCAACACTCACTAGAAGTGTAGAGAGTGCTTTAAATTAGAATACACTTTGTTAAAGTGCGACTTATTACTTTAAAGCAATTTGGGAACTACTTCAAAAGCAACATATACACTACAAAGCAGTTTGTGGACTACTTTCGAAGCACAACAAAGTAGTGTCGGAGCACTCACTCTAGAAGTGTAGAAGTGATTTCAAGCACACCACACAGCAGTATATGCTTTCAAGCACCACATAGCACTCACTAGAAGTGTAGAGTGATTTCAAGCACCACATAGCAGTATGTGCTTTCAAGGACCGCATAGCACTCACTAGAAGTGTAGAGTGTGCTTTGAAGCACCACTTAGCAATATGTGCGCTAATTTGAAAGTAGTAAAAAGAGGCAACTTTGAGGATGCCTCCAAGGCACAACAATCTTGGGCTTACTTTACAGTAAAGAGGTAGTTTTAGGGATTCCAATAATCACTAAAACTATAGAGAGTGTTTTGAAAGTAGTATCTTTGATGACACCTCCAAGGAACAATAGTCTCTAGCTTGCTTTAAAATAAGGAAGCAATTTTAGGGCCTCTATTTGAGCATTACAAGTAGTGTATAGCACTCACTAAAAGTGTACAGAGTGCTTTCAAGCACCATAAAGCTATCTCCAAGACATATCAGTCTCTAGTTTATTTTCAAATAAAGCAACAATTTTAAGATTTCTCTTAAAGTGGTCCACGCAAACTAGAAAATGCTTGTAGAATTGATTGAAAGTGTGCAAAGTGCTTTCAAGCACTACAAAATAGTCTTTTCATTACTTTGACGTCAATGCAAGGCATTTCTTTACAAACTAGGTCCAACACATAGCAGTCTTTAAACTGATTTAAGGTGAAGACATAAGTAGTACAAGAAGTGTGTAAAGTGCTTGTTGCAAAAACCAAGGACACTAAAACCAAAAATTAAAAGTGTGCTTCCAAGCATCAGAAAGAAGTCTATGAGAAGTAGTATGCAGATGGCTTACAAACAAAGAAACTACATGACACACATAAAAATTCTCACTTGAGGCTCATCTAGAAGATGAACTGGGTGCTTCATATAGGCACATCTACCTAGCCTCTTACAACAAACATCTTTCTTGTCTCGGGAGACCCTTGTCTCAAACGTCCAAAATACAAATATGAGCTCCTTAATCTCGTATGTAATTTCAGTGGTGTTTGTTTTTCTTCGGCATGTGGACAAAGGCAACAATTCATCCTCGTTAAGTAAAGATGAGATTTTGGTAGTTAAAGATTTCTCTTATGGATCCCCAAAAACTTTATAGCTTTTGGAACATTCACATCTTTTGAATCATCGCCACCACAATTCATTAGCATCATGAAGGCTGATCTCTTCAAAAAAAGCTCATATGTGGTTCTTGGCACCTTCATATGGATTAAAGTGTTGTGAATGTTGGATAAGATTATTGCTTCAATATCTATTGTTGTGTCTTACAAGTCCTTGAAGGGAGGACATGAAAGTAGCTCTTGAAAGATTTCCTATCGAGTACTTGAGTCCACCTGTTGTCTGCTCATCGAAATAGTGTGCCACAACCTTATATTTGTTATGTCTTCTTTTATGCACATCTACTATAGTGTTGTCCTCATCATGAATCAAGCATTGCATATTCCTTGTTCTTTGTCATCTCGTGACTCCCTTTTCTTAGCAGCCCAATATTCTCTAATACCTTGTGATTTGCAATGATAGTTGTGATTTACAACGATAGTTTGCAGAGTTGCAATGGCACGTTACCATGGCTTGACAAAGTAATATGACTACTTTACATTACTAATTAGTATTGCTTGTGCAAGATAGCAATGTTGCTAATATTTTTTACATAGATATGTGGACACACACACACACACATAGAGGAAGGGGTCTACAAACCGAGACACACACACACACACACACACACACACACACACACACACACACACAGAGAGAGAGAGAGAGAGAGAGAGAGAGAGAGAGAATACCTATATATGTAGATTAGAGAAGAGGGAGATGGAGAACTAGGCTTGAGGCTCAAGCCTTTACCCAAGTTCTAGAGGCTTCTATCCTTCCTCTCCCTAAAGTGGATGCTCATATGTAGATTAGAGAAGAGGGAGATGGAGAACTAGGCTTGAGGCTCAAGCCTTTACCCAAGTTCTAGAGGCTTCTATCCTTCCTCTCCCTAAAGTGGATGCTCATTTTCCACTCTCTCTCCTAAATCTTCCCACTAAACTGAGCCCTTTTTATACTCCAAGGTCTCACTTTTACAAAGCGACCTACAAAATGACATGTGTCCAACCAACATATCCAAAATACTTACCACCATGACTCTATCATCAAAATATACAAATTGTGAAATGTACATAGGAGGCATTTCATTAGCCTCCCTCTCTTTTTGCTTATATCCTCTAGGTAGATGAAATCCTCATCAATAGAATCTCCATGACATGGCTCCATAACATCTTCATGAATAGAGAATTCTTAGAGAATGTGACAAACCCTCCACACTTCCATTCTGAGACATGAATATACTCTCAAAAGCATATGTACTATGAGCATCATAAGCATGTGAAAATCCCTCATGGACACTAACAACTCTCCTCAAACAATGAATCAACATCCCTCTTATCTCATCAACATCCCTCTTATCTCATCAATTTCATCACTTTCATTGCTCATCATTCTCTCCTTATCAATTTTATTTCCCCATCAATCTCATTTCCCCGCTTTCTCTCCTCATACAGATCTCTCTTAATCTCATCAACAATTGTCCTATTTGTGAGTTCCTCCCATATGTGATTACAATTCATGTCTAAAGCATCAAGCATACCCTATGATAGATAATGCATGTGTGCTTTGAAATGGTATGATGGTGGAAGAATGTGCACTCTAAAGAGAGTCATGCAATGATAAATTTGAAAAACCCATAAGTAGGCTATTCTCTACATTTGAGGGTGCCTCTTGTTTATAACAATTTCCAAGAGAATTCTCCATGATAGAAGACTCATGCAAAATAAGTACATCATGTTGCTAAAAAAAAAGTCCATGAAAAGTGTCCTCATCATCAAATGAACTAACTGCATCATGAAAAGCTTCCACTAGGTAGAATTACACAGGTAAAAGTAGCCATCCTTCCTTAAACCAAGATTCTTACATGTAGCACTCCATAGGTGCTTCTCTCACTGGTGGTGTGGGTTATCGTTAATGTAGGTCTTCTTCTTATCTCGGATTTATTTGTTGATGTAGCACTATTCAAGGAAATTTGTCCAAAGTTACCTTGAATATGGATGGAGAATTGACCTCTAGACCTAGCGTGTGCATAGTCCTCTCTGACATTACACACATTTCGGCCCCTCCATCTACATACACCCTGGATATCGTGTGACCCTTAACCCAAGCATCTAAAATTGGGGGGACATCTTTTGTGGGGATTGGATTTGATTAAAATCATATGCCTAACATGCTTTTTCCTGGGGATCCTAGTTCTAGATAGTTTTGCCCATCGCTTCCTCAAAAGGGGGGTGATAACTCCAAGATTTGTGGATAAGTAATGTTAGGCTTTTGTGAGCTTAAATCAACAGAAAGATTATAAGATTTGATACCCTTACCTAAAGGAAAGTCTTCCAGCAATCTTTTGCTTAGTCTTCTTGGCTTTCTTGACTCTCTTGTTGCTCTCACCTTCCTCCTTGGCTTGGCTTTTCTTCTCTCTCATGGTCTCCTCTGAATCTTCTACTTTGTCTTCTATATGTTGAGCTCTTGTCCTCTTGACTGCAGGCATGGCCTCTAGTTTTTCCATGGGTTCTTCTTCAAGTGTGTAAAGGCCTAAAACATTGACCACCCGATTTTTTGCTATCGGGTGACAGTTGTGGTGCCGGTGGTACTAGTGGAATTATAGCTCCCTGTTGCACTAGAAGGGGCATCTCTCAAAAGCGGGAGGGGGTTCGACGAACTATGGATACATACCTCCTTGCCAACCCTTCACGTTCAGTCGGTATAGTTAATTTCTACATCAGTTAATTGGTCGATTGGCAAAGCAACTAGGTAATCCAATTTGAATTCCCCAGGTTGCACCAATACACATCCTATAGCAAAATTTGATGCATCGATGTGCACATGGAATACAAGGTCCCAATTGGGTGGTCTCAAAATTGGCGCACTGGCTAGTGCTTTTTGCAACTAATCTTATGCTTGTTGGAATTCGTTAGTCCATTCAAAGATTATGAATAGTCTATATAATGGTCTAGCGATTTTAGCATAGAATATAATGAATCTTTGATAATACCCAACATGCTCCATAAACCGTTGTACACCTTTGTACTTTGTTGGTAGGGGTAATTCCAAAATTAACTTCACTTTGCTCTCATCGGTGTGGAAATACCATTCTTATACACAAAGTGTCCCAATTAAACATTGTGCTTGACCCAAAATTGGAATTTTAAAGGGTTTAAGGATATGAGATATAATCGTCGACATCTCTCAAAAACCTTCTTTAAGCAAGCCACATGTTCAGCCCGTGGTGAGCATGTAGAAAGACCGTCAATGATACCTCAAGCCACTCGTACACATCAATTGTTAGAATGTAGCAGGGGCATTAGTGAGACCAAAAGGCATAACCTTATAAGCATAGGTCCCCCACATTGTGTTAAAGGCCATCTTGTGTTGGTCCTCTGGTGCAATGGACAGTAACTATATCCTGAAAAACCATCTAAAAAGCTGTAGGCTTCTTTTCACACCTGCTACCCATTCTAATACATGCTCCGTAACGATCATGATTGATGATAGCCAATCTGTGTGCTCAATGTCCTCCTTTACAATAGCTGTGTATTTAGGATTCATCTGGTAAGGTTTTTTACCTAGATGGTCTTGATCCTTCCATGATCAGAATAGTGTGTTGAGACACGGGTGGTACACCCTTCATTTCAATATACTTCCAAGCAAAACAATCCAACTCTTTCAAGAGAGCAATGAGCTCCTTTTCTTCAACAACAGTCAAGTCATTAACAATGTAGACAGGTTTGGGAGATCCTCCCTTGGCTCAGCAATGTCTACCTCTTTAACTTCTGTTGTGGTCCATTGTAAGACATGGAATGTCCATTCTCCTTCACTCTTTTGGCCATCAGTTGGACAACCTTCTGCTCATTAATGGTGTAAGTTTTGAAATGGTCTGGCATTGGGTGCAAGTCTGGCTTGTCGTCATCATCATCCTCTTTCTGAGCCATTGCCTTCCTTGCCTCTCGCTTGGCTTCAACCAAAGCCTTATTTAGTTTCCTTCTTCTAGCCTTAGTAAGTTTAGGTGGATTAAAGAGTAGATTTCTCTTCTCGTTTCCCTTCCAAGGTGATCTTAATCAACTCCTCACCCCAGTTCTTAGAGAACTCATCGTGCATCTTAGTGACCTCGGGATATCTTAGCCATTGAACATCCATGGGTTTACTTCACACCAATAGGGCATTGCATCGAGTGATATACCTCTTTTGTTTCCATTATTGGGTGTCCGTGGGTTTACTTCACAATAGGGCATTGCATTGAGCAATATACCTCTTTTGTTTCCACCACTTCCTGAGGTGTTTAGTGTTTATGACCTTGCAACCCTGGCACTTCTATGCTTGAGGTTTCATCCTCTATTTCCTCTTCCATGAGTTGTACGTTCAACCATGCATACTGACGTAGTGGGAATGGTTCCCAATTCAACATACTTTGTTCCTCTGGGAAATTACACATCTATGGTGTGGCAAGTACATGCATCCAGTTTTCACTAAAGTCTGGAGGTGGAAGTGATGCATACATCTCTTTCTCTTTCTCTTCACATGAGTGTTCTTTAATTGGTTGGCAGACTTGTACGATTGTGGTTCATTCTGTTGTGACCGAATCATCTTCAAACGATTTCCCTTCCATGGGGTGTGCCTTCCACGTATGGAGATCGATCTTCACTCACAACTTGCGAATCCTTTTGTATATATACTTGGTCTAATGTCCAATTGTGCACCACCTTGGCTTCCCTCATGAAGGGTCTGCCCAAGATAATATCATATGAATCTGGTTGGCATAGGAATTCCATTACAACAAATGCATGATGGTAATGGAATGAAAAGACATTAAGCTTAACGTTTTTTAATAATTCCATTGACCTTGAGGATGTTCCATCTAAGGATTAGATCCTCTCTTTATAACTCCGATTTTCCCCAATTTTCCTAACATTTCTTGGTGATAATGCTCACACCCGCACCTCCATCCAGGATAGCAAGTGCTTGGTACCCCTGTTATTATGGTGGATTGGAATTTTAGCATTCGTGTCATTGCCCTCATAATACCTTCCGAATTGGTTGACAGGTATTTGGATGAATTTGGTGCTTTCCTTTCCTAAGGTACTAGGTTTTTCTCCACTAGAGGTGTTTGGCTCTCCTTTTTCCAGTGGTCATTGGAATCATTCTTCCTTCTACCTAATCCTTGACATTTGCCCACAATGTCGACGTGCTACGTAGCAATGGTACAAGCGGCATTTTGATAGTTGTGGATAATACTATTGAGAGATTGCCTATATCCCTGGGTTCTCTGGCAAGTGAAGTCTCCTTCCATGTATTTTTCTCATACTCAATTCTAGGGAATGAATGGTTTGACAGTTCTTGATCTGCATCTACAAACATCCCTGTCATCAGATCACTATTAGTCCCTTCCTTGGACTCTTCTAGCATTGGAGTTGGCACATATAACTTCCTTTCTCTTAGCAACTCATTCCGTGATACAATGTATCCCTAACCTTGTTTGCCCTTAATTTGGCTTCATGGTTACGTTGACACTCCTCTATAAGGGCCTTTGCTTCTTTGAGATCTCTTATTTCCTCCTCTGCATTTAGATATTCTCCAACACCCCTCTATAAGGGCCTTAGCTTCTTTGAGATCTCTTATTTCCTCCTCTGCATTTAGATATTCTCCAACACCCTTGGGGGTCGCTGGTCTCTCCTTTGCAGTTCCCTCTGCCTGCTTATCCGATCTCGATAATAGATCGCCTCCTTCGTCTGACTGGCTGGAGCCGGGTGTTAATGGTATCTTCCTTGGATCCATCCTGAATTACAGCCAATATGTCACCTTTGCCCCACCTTTTTTTCTCTTCTCCTTCTTCGAGCCTTAGAAGTTGTAATACCTTTAGGGTTTTGCCCTTTGTCCACCTGTTTCGCTTGTGCGTGTGTTAGGACATTGATTGACGTGATATTTCTAAGCTGCACACTTATAGTCCTAATGGTGGCATGCCTAGATATAGAAGCATTACCACTAGTGCGATAAGGGCAGTCCTTGATCAGATAATCAAATCCACACTTGACATAGGAAAGAGTTGGCATGATGTGGGTCTGTGCCGCTATCGGCCGAGATTGACCAGTATTAGCTACATTTTTTAGAGGACACTCCACTACTTGATGAGGTCCATTACAATGAAAACACTATATTGGTCCCCTTCTCATAGTCGAGTTTATGTCTTTTCCCTTCCATTGTACTGTGGTTTGAAACACTGGTACTGGCGTGCTATTTTGTAGGACATAATACTCTCGTGTGATCTCATGTCATTCCTCATAGTGGTCATTATTCACTTCTACTTCACGCATCGCTTCCCCATCTTCCAAGGGTTCTTCAATCAACAGTTGGTTGATCTTGGCCTGTGGTGCTGTGGTGGTAGAACATGTGGTGATAACGACATCATATCCTGCATCCTAAACATTCCTCTCGATAAATAGGATGCATTGGGCTGCCCTATAGGCACGTTGGGTTGCATTGGTGGTGTTGGTAAAGCTAATGGCACTCTGAGTGCTGGAAATTGTGCTAAGGGTTGGATCCTTGGGTATCTGCACATGGCACTATTGTAGTTCTCTAGTCTTTGACAATGAGCACAATAGAGCAACTATCTCGGTCTTAGGTGAGGACATCAATGCTTGTATGATTTTGTCTACAGATTAAGCACCAAATTAACTCCCTCGAGGGGTAGAGATGGGCATTCGGTGATGCTTCCCTCCCATCCCTAGTTTTTAGCTTCTCCAAGATGGCAGTACTGAGTTCAGTCACTATCATGTTGCCAACTTGCTTGTTTTTAGGTCCTGCGTCTTGAGAGACTCATGATGTTGCTACTATCGAAGCTGCCTTGGCATCTTTTGGTTGTGGCAACTCAAGCATGTTATCTTCATGCTCGATAGCCAACTTACAGCAGTAAGTATCTAGAGTAGTCGGTCGAGCTAACACCAAATAATCATGCATCTTATGATCTCATACTCCTCTTCGAAAACAGGGCAATAACTGATTATCAGCAAGTTAGTCTTTCCCTCCCTCATGGATTCATTTTCTTTCTGCTTGATGTTATGGAGCATGACTCCATCTATCACCACTTCGAGCAAAGCTTGGTATAAACACATTCTTAAGCTGAGTGAAATTGACTTTGTCCTCAGGCTTTCAGGTTCAATACACCTAGTGGGCCTTCCCTTCTAGAGTTAGAGAAAAGGCATGCATCATGGTCACATCATTCACCGAGTTTCACATGTTGACTCAAAGAGATCTCTAGGTGTTGGATCGGGTCCCCATATCCTGAGAACTTTTGCATGAGTTTCAAAATGATGTGTGGCTTCATCGGAGATGGTTTGGATTCAAAGGCAGTGCCCAGTTCCCTAATCATGCCTCTTCCCATTTTTGCAGCCATATTCAACAAATCTATCCTTGTGGCCATATTTAGATCTGCGTGGGAATCCACTATTAGCCTCTGAGGAGCTATCCACCCCCTCTACCAAAACCTCGTCCTCTACCTACATAGGTCCTTCTATCCAATCCGGGTCTATGGTTGGGTCCAAACAATTCCTCATTACCTAGTTTATCATTAGCAACCTCAGCCCACCTTTGTTGAATTAAGAGTTCCATGCTCTGCAAGAATGTGGGATTATTGATCATTTCGTTTATCTCATCCCTTATGTAGAGCCGATCCTCTTCTCTTGCAGATGCCCTAGGTTGATTGTCTACTTCTTCTCGCATTTTGAGGTCTTCCTCAGTCTCGGGCTCCTCATTTATGGGTTCTAGGGCTGGTATCCCTCCTTCTGTCATTCTAATCCCCATGTTATCCACAACATCCCTAGATATTTTTTCTTCCTTTCCACATAACAAAAGTAAATTATCAATTTTCCTCCGTTCCGCCGCCATTCTACGTGTATGGAGCTCTTGCCCTTTTAAGCTTAGAAGTCGTATTGACACTCTGCTTCAGCCATCTTAATGTCGACCTCCACTTCCTCAGATATGGGGAAGAAGATTTCACCTATCTTGTTAGCATCCTCCTTGTCTCGCCTAGCCCTAGGAGTCATTCCACTAAGTCTCAAGGTGTTAGTATTCCTGGGGTCAAACATTAAGGCTATTGGTGTTGTTAACTCCAGTTTTGGACCGTGTCCCGCGCTCGGGAACGGAACCTTGTCTCTGTAGATTGAGCTTCATCTTCTATGCCGGGTTGGAGACTAAATATTCCCCTGTCTATAACAAATATTCCACTGGATTTTACAGGAGAAGCGGGTTTCCCTTCCTCTCCAAGTCCGGAGAACCTTAGTCCTTCTTCCATGGATTCTTCAGTACTAGTTTCCGTAGAGGTCAAATTTCTCCAAGCTGCAACACTCAATTGTGAGTGCTCACCGAGCGACCTGAACCAACAATTTTTTGGTAGGAAGATCCTGTGGGCAATTAGATGCACTATTGTTAAGGATAGGGTCATCTCCCTATAAGCTTTCATGACCTCAAGTGCATGAGAAAATAGTTTAGCAGGCCAACTCACTACTCTAACTTTTATGCTTGGTTGTCTGTCTGACTGATGTTTCACGTTGTGAAATGGGTTTCACGCTATGAGAAGTGGTTCTCACGTTGTGAGATGTATTTCATGTTGTGAACAACTTGTGTGTCACGCCTTGCAATTTCAAGCTAGATTTGCAGTAACGTGAGTTGAGGAGATTACTACAGTGCACTTATGACTTTCTCTTGTCCTTGATCTGATAATCCTTCAATACGTGAACTCGACCTATCTCACATCGTGAGATGGCAGATATATTTCATGTCGCATTTCATGTCGTGAAATGTACCCGTTTCACAAGATAAGATTTTTTTAGTTTCCTTATATCAGTCGTGTGTGAAGATAAGATATACTAACTTTAGTAAGGCAATCCCGATATTTTCGGTGCTAAGGTAGGTAGTAGGATTTCACGCCATGAAATGTAATTACGTTTCATGTAGTGAAACACTTTCTTACACTTTCACGTGTTTGTCAGTCGAGCCAACAAAATGATTTTTTGAGTAATTTGGAGTTTGATTTCTGTGTCCAATGAATCCCGAATGGTCGTGCCTAGCAAAAGGAATGTAATGCAAGTAAAAAACACAATTAATGACTCCTTATTTTTCTGACAGTAGGTGCCAAAAATGTTATAGCTTATTGCACCTCCCAAGAGAACTCCACATATTCAAAACAAGCAATAGACAACCGTTGTGGGGTACCAATGTTCCGAGCTCACATCCCTTCAGGCTCTCCAAGCTTGCTTGTAGAAGCTCCAATCCTCCAATCCTCCAATCTCCACCTAAACTCTATCACCTTTTAGTTGCTCACACCACAATGCAAGGATATCGTCCTCTCACTCTCTCACAACCAAGCATAAAAGAGGCACATGCACTAGAGTACTCTCTCTCTCTCTCTCTCTCTCTCTCTCTCTCTCTCTCTCTCTCTCTCTCTCTCTCTCTCTCTCTCTCTCTCTCGCTCGCTATTTGCCCCTACTCGCCGCTCTCTCCCTGTTCGTTGTTCGCCCCTGCTCGTCGCCCTCTCTCCCGCCTCTCTCTCCCTCTGTTTGCTTCCGCTCTCTCTCTCTCTCTCTCTCTCTCTCTCTCTCTCTCTCTCTCTCTCTCTCTCTCTCTCTCTCTCTCTCTCTCTCTCTCTCTCGCTTTCATTCAGACTCAGGGTGCACGTTCACGCCACTCACAGCCTCAGCATCGACGATGTATGATATCTTATATCCCTCTTGGATGGAGTTAGACATAGATCTGCATAGCATGCTTGTACTACCCCTTTAGCATATAGAGATGCATCTTGCCTTAGCACTCCATCCACATCCCCACCCCCCTTTATATTATTTGTATATGGGCTCCACCGATCCATGATGATTCACAGTTGTATCCAAACACATGCACACGTTTTCTTTTCTTTCTTTTCCTTTTCTTTCTTTTTCTTTTCTTCCGATGACCGGAAGAACACAGTTGTATTATTTTTTGTCTCATAGGCCGACTTTGGCCTCTCGTAGACGTTAATATATCTTTCTTTCTTTCTTTCTTTCTTTCTTTCTTTCTTTCTTTCTCTCTTCATTGTTCGCCCCCCTGCTCGCCGCCCCCTGTCCCCCCTCTCTCCTGCCTCTCTCCCTCTGTTTGCTTCCGCCTCCCTCTCTCTCTCTCTCTCTCTCTCTCTCTCTCTCTCTCTCTCTCTCTCTCTCTCTCTCTCTCTTCGCTGTTCGCCCGCCTCTCTCCCGCCTGGCTGGCCCATCCCTCTGCTGCCTCCCTTTCTCTTTGCTGTTCGCCCGCTTGGGCTGGCCCGTCCCTCTACCTCCGTTTTCCTACCCACCCTTCCTCAGGCCCCCAAGGCAGCAACATAACTCTCTCTCTGCTGAATCTCTTCTCTTTTCTCTAAATGGCTTGACCCCCCCTGCTACTGCTATTTCGCGCTGCGCGCAGGTGTCATGGATTAATTTTCAATCCATTGGCTGTGGGAAGTTCTGCAAAAAGTCACGGCCAAGACCGGAGTTAAAGAGGAGCTCGTGAAGGTGGAGGACAAGCTCAGCACAATTATCAAAGAAAACAAGAAGATGGTCGACTCTTCCGTTACCGCAATCATAAACCGCCTCTCCAAACTCCAGAAGGGATGTGACAAAATCCAAGAGCTCGAAGAGAGAACATCCAGGCAAGAGTTTGAGATTTCAGCCTTAAAGGAGGAACTAGTGGAGGCCAAATTGCATGCTAAAAGTCAAGCGGCTAAAATCTCAGCCCTCAAAAAGGAGTTGGAAGCCACTTCACAAGGCAAGCTTGAGGATGGAAAGTTTCAGCCCTCCTTTATTGAAGAGCTGAATACCATCAAGGAACAAATCAAGATCATTCGAGAGGAGGAGGAGCAACATAAAGAGAAGACATCTTCATGGGTGGAGGTGATCACAGACACAAAAGAAAATGGACGAGGAGGCGGAGAAATGGATCGAGGTCACCAAGAAAGCGAAAGGTAAAGAATCGCCACCCATTCCCACTCCCACCATCATCAACATGACCCTTGAAGAGGAGCAAAGGAGGAAGACCCGGGACTTACATGTACGAGTGTCTGGTCTAAAAGACCGTGAGATGATGCGAAAGGGGAAACCAAGGAGCTCTTCTCTATGATGCGCATTGAAGCAACGCACACAAAGGCATGGAGAGTGGGAAAGAAGAGAGAAGGTAGTGGCAAATCTTCTAAGGAGAGAGCACTTACCATTCATTTCCCCTCCATGGAAGCGAAGAAGGACTTCTTGAAGAGACGTCCTACACTCAAGAAGACGGGAATATTTCTTGGAGATGACCTCACACTCTCACAACTTGCCCACATGAAAGAAGTTATGCCCTAAATAATAAGGGCAGCCCAAGAGAAAGGGAAAGTGGCCTTCTATAGAGATGGTAGAGTGGTGATTATGGAGAGGCGCTCTTCATGATGGCGCGCGAGACCTATGAGACTACACTCAAAGTTGCTACTTGGAATTGTAATGGATCTCTACGTCTTGATGTAGGGGCTTTTGAGGATAGTTTCACTGGGAGGGACATCATCTTCTACTCGGAGACGCATCAGGCTCCTGGACAGTCCATGCCACATGTTAGTGGATACCGATGGGAGACAACTTGTAGACAGGAGACTCGTTCAGAGCATAGAGGACGCGGCTCAAGAGGAGTGGCAATATTGTTTAGAGAGGAGTTGCAGCCCACTGATACATATAGTCCACAGAGATGAGCAGGCTAGGTACATGTGGATTAGACTAAGGGAAGAGACAGGCAGATATCTCTACATTGCTATATGCTATTTTTCTCCTAGTACATCAATGTATGCATCACCTCTAGCGGCGGGCAGTCTCCCTTTTCTATTTTGGATGATGACATTTGGGAGTTCTCCAGGGATGGGGACTTCAATGCCAGGACCACCCATAACCAGACAGTATTTTATGATACCTCAGAGGAGATGTTGAGGGAGCTTGCTGTTAGGGATATGGGCCTATCTAGACTCTCATAGGATAAGGAACATGTATGGGCGGTATTCGAAAGACATGGGGACTGCACATGGATTGGCCATCCTGAATGGCCTACAGATATTCCCGACAGCCGGGCGGTTTCACTAGCTTTCCACATCGGCATGGTGCTAGTACAGTGGACTATGTTATGGCTCAGCCCAGTCTCATTCCCTCTCTTCAGGATTTTATGGAGGCACTAAGCCGGTTGGAGTAGCAGTGGATCATGCTATCTTGTCCTTCACTCTCACATTTCAGTTCAGCATCGCTCCATTGGGACGACAGGTCTCCACACACACTCGTTATACCTTTACAAGGGAGATTGACACGGTGTACACGGATGAGATATACAGATGCTTATGCGTCGAGGAGCCGGGACGGCCATTAGATGAGCTCACTCAGATATTGATAGAGACGCTTCATGCTGTAGCATCGGAGGCATATCCCCATAGTCAGCCTACACGGAGACGATCTGGGAACATGCCCCAGAACAGCTGGTATAATGAGGAGTGTAGAGAGGTGAGGATCAGATTATAGAGAGAGGTGCTCATGGGTGTTACCACTCACAAACAGTCACGGATTACCTTTCAACGCCTAGTGCAACGGAAGAAGAGGGCTTATATCTTGCTCAGTTAGAGAGGGATTTGTATCAGTTATTTATGAGTCACGACTCAGGCGAGGCATGGAGACTATTCCATGAGCATTCACCCATGACCTTCCATTACCTCCACAGAGATTTGGGGTGAGTATGCAGCATCCCTGTACACAGCACCAGGACAGCCGCCCCTGCCAGACCCATCGGAGCCAGGCCCAGAGACATATGCTTTCTTTACTACTGAGATGGTAAGGAAAGCTATTGATAGGATGAGGACTGGGAGAGCATATGATCATGATGGTTTGGTAGAGCAGAGCACTTTATTCATGCCAGAGATATGCTTGTGCAGAGCTTATTGCTATGATGTTTAAGAGAGCCATGTGTGAGGGTTTTCCTGAGACTTGGAATATGTCCACGATTGTGCCTATCTTCAAGTCGAGGGATCCCCCCCATGCTTCCTGGGAATTATCGTACCATCATGATTGGTCACACATTGGCTAGATTATATGCATCTATTCTTGAGCAAGAGTTGAGTAGATGGGTAGAGAGAGAGGGCATACGTGCATCAGGCAGGCAGGGTTCAGGAGAGGTTTCTCCACTCTTGACCATATCTTGACACTCAGAGCTATTATTGAGGAGGGCAGATTATATGGGAGGAGGAGGATTTATTGTTGCTTTATGGATTTCCGCAAAGCTTTTAACATAGTACCGAGAGCCAGACTGATGCGCAGACTCCAGGAGATGGGAGTGCCCACCACATAGCTGATTTGGGGAATCATGGCTTTATACAGGACAGTTGTGGGACAGGTACGTACTACTCAGGGTATATGTGAGATGGTTCACTCCACTATTGGGGTGAAACAGGGGTGCCCCCTTTCTCCCACCTTATTTGGGATGTATGTGGATGAGGTTTTGGACTATGTAGAGCAGGAGGGTGACAGAGGAGCACAGCTAGCAGGGACATGGATTCCGTTGTTATTGTATGCTGATGATATTGTGCTGATCTCAGATTTTCGAGAGGGGATGCATCGTCATTTGGATGCATTGCACACGTTTGCATAGGACAGTGGATTGTCTATTAACCTTGGTAAAACCAAGGTGATGGTGTTTAACAACACCACAGCACAATGGGTTAGGAGGTCAGTACCCACATTTACATATGGTCAGGAGAGTGTGGAGTATACAGATGCATATACTTACCTTGGTGTGGTTTTTAGTGGCCCACTATTTTCCTTGAGGAAAGCAGTGGAGACCATATTGACCAGAGCTTATGCAACATTGGGGAGACTAGAGAGGATGTGTTTGAAGGTTCAGTTTCAGGAACCTCTTTGACACTTTGGTCACTTCAGCCATGCTGTATGGAGTGGAGATATGGGGACCCTCAGTAGATCACCACAGCCAAGCTGGTAGCACTGATGGATGGAGATGTATGGAGAGACCCTTGGTTTCTATGATTTCCTGGATGATTAGGGCCAAGGCCTCCATACCACATGATATTATCCGTGCAGAGATGGCTGCCCCCCCATTCATAGTAGAGGCACTCACTCGATCAGACTCCTTTATACATAGCACTTGGGCTCTCCCTAGAGACATATATGCTCGCTTAGCCCTGGAGTCTTCACGACAGTTGGCATCACAGGGAGACGGATCATGTTCGTATGCACAGATGACAGCTTGGTTCCAACTGCATGGCTTTAGTATGGACAGGATGCACCCTCCCTCTCTCTCACACGGGCAAAGATTACCAGACTTATCAGGCAGGACTTAACTCAGCTGAACACTAGGAGGACATGGATACAGCCGACACACGAGCTTGGTACAAAGATGGATTTCTATAGAGATCATCTTCTCCAGCTCACGGAGGATGGGTTTGTGATTAGACCCAGCTACATGGATACTCATCTTTCTCATGGGGTACGGTGTGCTATTGGTCAGATGCGCACATCCTCACACCAGCTAGAGATTGAGATTGGCAGATTCAGAGGAGTACCAGCAGCTGAGGCCAGGATTTGTCTGTTGTGCAAGATGGAGCCAGAAACAAAGTTACATTACATATGTCAATGTCCAGTATATTATGAGATACAAGGCCGTTTTCACTGCCTATTCAGAGAGGGTTTTGAATCACTTTCCAGAGTCATGAGATACCAAGATCAGAGATGCCTCGGATTAGACTTGCTGGAGTTGCGTAGACATAGAGAGGGTCTCTTGAGAGGGAGGGGATCAGAGAGGGAGAGACACCTACAGAGGCAGATTACAAACTTCTTTCGACCACCAGAGATTGAGCAGTCACAGGCCAGCAGGCATTGCAGCTAGCCCCAGAGTATAGCCGCACCAGAGGTACACTGATTGATCGGGCTATAGAGCTGGGGCGGTCCATGCGCCCCAAGATGAGAGGCCCATCCCGACACCGCAGAGACTACATCAAAGGATCAGGACCATACTAGCACGGCATGGGAGACGTCCAGTCAAAGTACTCACCATGGAGGACATTGAGGATATCCGCCATCGACCGATGAGAGACATCTTTGGATAGTGATGTATATGATGCTTACCTTTGGATAGTGATGTATATGATGCTTACCTTTGTTGCTGGAGTTTTCCTTCCTAGATGTTATCCATTAGGAGCTCCTAGTACCTTACTTTTCCTCATAGTTGTTGTTTCAGTTTTAGTTAGTTGTTTAGTTGTTTTAGCTTTTCTTACACAGACATTGTATCACATCCACCAATTTGTAACCTTTTTGGTCTCATAGGTCATTTTGGCCTTTTGAGGACGTTAATATATCATTTCATTTCTTTTCATTTCTCTCTCTCTCTCTCTCTCTCTCTCTCTCTCTCTCTCTCTCATACACAAGACAAGACGACAAGAGCTCTCATAGCACAAAGGGGGATTGTGCCTTTTCATTATGAGAATTTGCCTTATATACAACTGGCCCTTATTCAAACTAGGGAGCCCAAAACTTATTAACTAAAGCCTTGGCTAGCATCTCATAATGTACAACCTTTATAGTGCCTGTTACATAACACTTATTAATGTTCTCAATGGAAAAAGCATCTTTGTTAATCCAAAATGGGATTAACAACTCACTCACTAAGGGTTACTAGGATAATGGCTTCCCTAGAAACTAGGGAGAAGGGGACACCACCTAGCCAAATGAAAGTGGGCTAGGACACTGACACAAGGATGTGATTATTCATAACGGGAACAAGTGAGCAATAAGATGGGAGATCACCCCAAATGACATCAACTCTAATACCTAACTCAAAAATCTTCCAACGAATAAGAAAGAATGCTAAGAACACATGAGAGTCATGAAGAGGAGAGGAGTGATCTTATTAAAAAGGAGTCCTCATGTACAAAGGTTATCATAAGGGAAAGAGGATGGGGGAGAGTGAGGGTAAGAGTGCACGGAATGATAAAAAACATTGGTGCTAGGTGTAAAACTTACCTAGTGTCATTATTCACATTTTACTGAACCATTTGATGAATACATAGTTGATGGATGCTCCATGATGTGCAAAGTGCAAAAGAGTAGTGGGGGTACTTGGGTGTGCTAGGGATTGTATTGGGTAAGAGGGATGTGATTTGGGGTTAAAATGGGCTGGTATTGGGAGTGGAATTTGGTGCTTAAGGTCTAGTTTGGGGTGTGCCTATGGGGGGGTTTGTTGAGATTATGGGGTATGGAGTGTCTTGATAAGGGAAAGAGGAAAATATTTATAGTTACATGGAGCCATGGGTTAGGGCTTGGGTTGAGCTCCTAACCATGGTTGGAGGGGTTATGGAGGGGACTGCAGAAGTGGAATTTAGGATGAGTACAAGTGCCCCACCCAAAGCCCTCATGATAAAGCTAAGCGTGGTGAAGAAGAAGCTAGAGAGGAGTGAAGTGTTTTTTTACAAAGCTGATGCCATCGGCATATAATTGGCTAGACATGAAATTTAGACGTGGATTTACAGGGCTCTCAAGAGGGAAAAGTTGATGTGAGGATACCATGCCATCTTCACTGCCAAGAGCTCCCGTATCGAAGACACTCTTAGTTTGTCATTGTGATGTTGCTTTACTTGCTTTTTCTATTGGAGAGTATTCATTCACCATGACCTTACCATGCATTGGAGCACATCATCATTTCATGCATGGATGGATGGATGGATTAATGCCTCAAATTCATAGGACTAGTATGCATCATAGCTCATATATATACCACTATGAATTACATGAGAACAATGTTATTCTTAACATAGTTAATACTTATCATCATATGCACATGCTATAGAATTGGTGGGCATGCTTACATGGATGTTGATCTTGCCAACATCCCTCAATATTTCTCATCCATAATATATGATGATTACTTCTTCATATATATATATATATATATATATATATATATATATATATATATATATATATATATATATATATATGCATTTATACATATACATCTAATTCTGGTGAAGAGAAGGAAGAGTAGATACATTCAGCTTGGGAAGAGGTAGTAGGTGGCGCGCCGCTAGGATAAGGATTAAGCAGCCTACTGGGCGATATTAGAATATACAGGGTAAGTGTTTTTGAAAAATGAAGATGGATCCTAATCTTCACTTTAACCAGAGCTAGGGGGTGGGTGGCTAGGTTTATGAGCTTTAAAAAAGTTTTGAATTTCAGGGATTTCTTCGTTATCAACATCCGGGTAATTTATGTGAGTGGCATCAAAATTATAGCTTACGTTTGTGAGCATAGCCTCTAAATGCTTGTGTATATTAGTATAGAGCTTAAGGATGCCAACCGGGTGATATAAGGTAGACTCACCAAGATTTAAATGTTCGTGAGTATTATATACTTCTAACCACCCACGACTAATTAACCATTGATAAGTATTAGCCGCCACCTCGTAGTTGGCTGGCGTCGTTGGTATGCCATCTGGAACAAACAGGTCGAGTTTGTCAACCCTGTTGTCACTCAAGGATTTCTGAATTTTGTAACACACGACACCAACTACAGAGGTTGAGGACTTTAGGATGCAAGGGATAGAAGAAGATGTCTTGCAGGTTAGTTAATATAAGATCCCCCTCAAAATACCCATAATAATTGTTGGGTTAGCATCTCTTTCACTATTTTGTTTAATAAGGGTTAATTCTCCTATGCCTATATCTTCAGCTAAGTTGATGTCATATTGAAATAATGAGAGTGTTAATATAGATAAAAACAAGGTAAGAGTTTGAGGAGGGGCTCGAGGAGTTATTGGCAACTGTCCCAATTCTGAGGCGCGCTCAAGGAGGGTACGCAGATCATCGATGGGCTCCAGTCATTGACTCCTTTCTTGTGCGGCCAATTGGCGAGCCAGATCCTGCATGCGGATATCAGTGTTGCTGAGCTGGTTCGAAATGGCTCTCCCTGGCTGCTGACCATCCTCTCAACATCCAGTTCCTCAAATATTCTTGTCGCCGCCTCCTGTGCTCTTCTGGCAGTAGCTTCTCTTTGATGAGCCTCAGTAATTTGATTTAATTGTTGTGCGGCCAGTCTTTGTGTATCCTGTAATTGTGCTTCCAGTTGTGATATTGTCTCTTGTTTTCTTTGCTCCTCTGCTTGGTTGGTGAGATGATTGTCTCATTGAGGGCCTTGATTTTTTTTGCATGTGCTTTGTTAGCCTGCTTTCTTTCCTGTTGTAGTCCTTGCACTCTTTCTTGTTCTTCTTTGAGGTGGGTTGTGAGGAGCTCTATTTGTTGTCAAAGCATATCCTCAGCTTTGTATTCATGCATTGGCCTCTTCCAACTACTTCCATAGGTTGGCGTTCCTATCATGTAGCATGTGTGTTGTCAATAAATGGCAACGCCACACCTTTTGTTCCTGTTTCCAGTTGGTACTAGTGGCAGCTCCTATTTGTGTAAGGGGATCATGGAGTAATGTGTCTAAGCCTTCCAATGTATCGTGGATGAATTGCTAAGAATCCACATCCTTGAAAGATCCAAGTTGTGACAGTGGCTTATTATCATCCAACCTTATTCGTTTGCTTGGACTAGAAGTATCTGAGGAGTGTGGGTGCTTACTAGATTTTGCTGGATCCTCCAATTCTTGTGTTGCCCCACTGGTGCTTCTTCAATTACTGGTCCTTCCAAGGGATGGTCCTTTGGTGTTTGTTCTTCAGCTCCCTATATTGGTGTATCTGCTAGTTGTGAATCTTTGAGCGGGAAGAGGTCTTTGAAGATAAGTTGTGCAAGGCTCATTGGAGGGGAGAGCTGATGTTGTTGTTCCTGCACAGTTGGGCTTTGTAGCTTTTCTTGGAGGGCCTCTTGATATGTTTTGATCTCAGATGCCACTGCCACTTCCAGTTGTTGAGATTTTGTTGGCACGTCTACTAGTAGCCCTCTCATTCTCTTGTCTGTCTTCTTCTTTTGGTCCTTCTTGATTTTCTTTATGAGCTCCTTTGTTTCCATTAACACTGCTTGCCCCTCTTCCATCCTTCCAGTAGCTTCTATAGGTTGGGTAGGGATGATAGCTAGCTGCAGGCTTTCCTCTGGTTCTGGCTCTTTTAACGGCCTCTGTGCCACATGGTTAAGTATTTGAGTTAAGAGGTACGGGTTGCTGATCTTTGACTGATGGGGTTTTAGGTAATTCTCCATCTCCTTGTGCATGTAAAATGCCTAGTCCTCCTCCTTCTCTTCATAAGCTTTCGCTATCCTGTTTAGCCCACCCTGTTGTACATGTCCACTGACTTTATCTGCATCATTAATGACATTGCTCTACAGGCTTTTTCAGTGGCTTAATCTTTGATGTTTTCGTATTCCACGCCATTGGATTATAAGAATCTCTCTTTAGCATCTCCTTGATTGGCATTATATCTAGGGTGTGCCTAGGGGCTTTCACTACAGCGAGGAGCTGTAAAGCTTCTCTGATAAGGTCTTATGTAATAAGAAGCTCTTCAGTGGCGCCATCTGCCTTTGTTATCTTGCCTCTTTTTGCCTGCTTGTCATATGTTTTGAGGTATTCGACGCAGAGATCGGTGTCGATTACTCGGGGTAGCACTTCACCCATTCTGCCTAGGGCGACTTTGTCCAGCTTAGCTTTCACTTCGGCATCCTCTAATAAGTGGAGGCACTCCTTGTTATGGCATTGAAGAGTGACCTTGCCATGTGGTGTGGTGACCTCCTTCCTTATGAGTGTGCCTTGGAAGAACTGGGTGTAAGGGCCCAAGAAGTTAGTCTTCAACTTGTTGGCACTTTGGGACCCTATAGCACTACTGGTTTGTGTTGCTCTCACGATTCGGATTCTGAAACAGGCATCTGTGGCAACATACATGGTCAGTCGAATGATTGGTGGAAGCTACCTTTTTTTTTGGTTAATTAGTGTTAGTATGTGACACAGGACGTGCAAGAGTAGTCGTGAATGATGAAGGCATAAATTAGCAGACGTGAAAGTGAAGGCGTGAAGTTCAGGACGTGAAAGACTTCACGTGAAAGTCAAAGATGTGAAAGTCCTGACGTGAGGTTGACATGAATGAAAGTGAAGGCATGAAGTTAGGGACGTGATAGACTTCACGTGAGTTAGCAGACGTGAAGTTCAGGATGTGAAGGTCTTCACGTGAAAGTCAAAGACATGAGAGTCTTGACGTGAGGTTAAGGACGTGAAAGTGAAGGTGTGAAGTTAGGGACGTGAAAGACTTCATGTGAAGTAGCAGACATGAATCTCCAGTCTTGTCTTTTATGCATTTCACGCCTATGTAGGGATGTAGTCTTTTTTCTTGTAAAATCACAATTTGCAAATATACATTCAATGGATAATGCATGGCAAGCATTGATCATTCCATGAACATTCAATATAAAACAAGGGATTCTCGACTTGACACAAATTTATATTATCACGAATTAAAGACATTCAAAAAAAGGAAAGCAAAGAAAAGAAAAAAGCAAAAGGAAAAGCTCCCTCCTTGATTAGTTTGGATAGACGATGTCGGGAGCAAGGAAGCGATGGTGCACAAGCAATCGAAGAAGAAAAAACACGACAGCACTGAAAGCAAAGTGACGAGACAAGACGGAGATTCGATTTTACAACATAGCCGTCGGACAGGGCGGCTACGTTAAATGAAAAAGCCATGTGTCATGTTCTAACTGGTTGTTGAGTTCTTACCATTCTACGGCGTAAACTTCTTCGCACTTTTTCACGGCATGAAACACTAAAAAAATGGTTCAGGGGATTCACGGCATGAACCTTTTTTTGTAGTTTCACGTAGAGTCTATAAGATCGAATTTTTATCTTTTGTGCTCTTTAAGATTCCTGCCTCCTTCAGCTTTTGAGGTGTACAGGTGTAAGAACCTTCCCTTCTGATCTTATAATTAAGATCGAATTTTTATCTTTTGTGCTCTGTAAGATTTCTGCCTCTTTAAGAACCTCCCCTTCTGATCTTATAATTAAGATCGAATTTTCATCTTTTATGCTCTATAAGATTCCTACCTCCAGCTCTTGAGGTGTACAAGTGTAAGAATCTCCCCTTCTGATCTTATAATTAATTTCCTCTCTGAAATAAAAGAAAGATCCTGTTTTACCCTGTTTTGGCCTAGAGAGAGAAAATATCTAGAGAGAGATAGTCCAAAATTGAGATATTTTTGGATATAAAAATCCTCCTAGCGTCTAAAATGATTTCTCCTGAAACAAAAATTCAAAAAGAACTTTCCAATGTGCAATTGAAATTAATTGAAAATAGGTATAAAGGACCTTAGCCTAAGGGTCTAGATTTTTAAAAAAATTTAGATTATGATCCAATTAAGGATCCTATGGGCCAATAGAATCAATCCAAGTGTGGGGAGCAGATAAATCCAATTTATAAAAGAAAAATACCCAAAAATGAGTAAATGCCCACATAAGATGTAGAGTTGATTGAGTACAAGGTTTATTAGTAAAAAACTATGAATATTACTAAAAAATGAGATATTTTGAGTATAACGATACATTTTTGACACCTTGGTAAGGAGAAGGGGACACTTCAAGGAGGCGCGTAATTCCTCAATCAAATCAAATCAAGAGGGAGCCAAACTAGGTCCAAATCTTATCCAAATTCAGTTAAACTGAACCTGAAAATTTCTAGAAACTAGTTGGACTTGGTTAGAGGTCTCCCTCACCTATAAATAGATTCTTAGCCCTTTGTAAAAAAATGTATGAACTATACCATGCTAGTATTATACTAAAATCATGATATTTTCTATTATCCTCTAAAAATCCTCTACAATTTTGGAGAGATTGGAGCTTCTCTGTCTCTTCAACCTTCTTTGGAACCTTCCTCAACATACTAACCAATTGATTGATTGGGGATCTCTCCAATGACTAAAGAATCAAGCAAAACAAGAGGTAAAATGTGATTTTATGATCTTTTTCTTACTCTTCTAAATGTTTCACTTCTCAACCCCTCTCAAGCTTAAGAAGTATTCAATTGAATGGTTCTTTAATGCAAATGAAGCTCTAATAAATTTTAGTGATAAATCACAGTGAAAGAATAGATGTGGATGTGTAAGTGAAAGAATGTGATGACAATAGATGTGGATGTGTGTGAAAGAATGGATGTAGATGTGTATGTGAAAGAATAGATGTGGATGTGTGAAAGTATAGATATGTGAAAGAATGGATGTGGATGTATGAAAGAATGGATGCGGATGTGTATGTGAAAGAATGTGATGAAAATGGATGTGGATGTATATGTGAGAATGGATAAGGATGTGTATGTAAAGAATGGATGTGGATGTGTATGTGAAGAATGGATGTGGATGTGTATGTGAAAGAATGGATGTGGATGTGTATGTGAAGAATGGATGTGGATGTGTATGTGAAAGAATGGATGTGGATGTGTATGTGTATGTGAAAGAATATGATGTGATGTAAAGAGATGTGATGTGACATGAATATATGTGGATGTGAAGTGATAGATATGAATGTATGAATAGATGTGGATAATCGTACATGTGAATGATTGGATGGATGTGGATGAATGAGATGAGATATGTATGAACGAGATATGATGTGGATGTGATGTAATGTGGATAGAATGTATGTGATGAGATGGTGATGAGAATGAATGTGATGGATATGAATGAATGTGATGTAATAAATGTGAATGGATGGATGTGATGTAAATGAATGTGATGGACGTGAATGGATGTGATGTAAATGAATGTGATGGATGTGATAGATGTGAATAGATGTGATGTCATGTGAATCAAGATGTGAATGAATGAGATGTGATGACGTGAATCGAAATGTGAATGAATAATATGAGATGTGAATGGATGAGATATAATGTGATGTGAATCAGGATGTGAATGAATGAGATGTGATGTGAAATGGATGTAATGAGATGTGATGTAAATTGGGATAAATGTGAATGGATGATATGTGTGAATGAATATGATGTGATGAGATGTGGATATGGGTAGATGCGAGTGGATGAGATCTGATTAGGACAAATGAAGAAAGATGTGATGAGATGGAAAATGTTGTGATGAGAATGGGAATACATATGAAATGAATGTGAATTAAGTAATGTGGATTGATGTGGAACAATGTGGAAAGAAGTTCGTTGTAGAAACTGTATTTATGACCTGTTTTTAAATGATTGTTTTATGTCAAGAATGCTAGGGAAGCATTTTGACTGTCTTGTGAATGAGGTCGTGGAGAACCAACTGATAAAGTTGCAACAGCTGACGGAGAGTCAACGGAGGACGTCTCACACGTAGCAAGGTCGCGGCTGAGGTCTTGAACAGCCTCGATTGAATTTAAATGGTGAGCTTCTCCGGTACGGTGGATGAGGGACCAAGGAAGCGGCCTATGAGTGAAGTGCTAGGTGACTTGCAAAGGATCCTAGAGGGTGCTGACCATACAGTGCTCGGACTCTGGGTCGCCGAAGATACCCACACGTGCGTCGAGGAAGATACTGAAACAAGGAGTAAGAGTTGTTTTCTGAAACTGATCATGGATCTTGTTGATTGACCTTGCTGGTCCTCAAGGGATGAGTCCATGGCTCTTTTATATGGATCTGTTGGTTGATCTTGCTGATCTTCAATGGAGATTCCATTTTTGATTTTTATAAGTGAATATATTACTCGGTACTATGAGCTAGGAACTATCGAAAAGGCCCTTGAGTGGACAGGTGGTAAGCGTTCTAGTTACCAATGATACCATAGGTACACCGATGAAGGAATGATTGAAAATGAGAATTCAACCGGATATTTTGGAGGATTATGATCAGTGACACTATGGTTTCATTAAATGATTGTTTTAAAGACAGCTGAATCTGTGAAAAAGGCAATTTCATATTGGGTGTGTAAGTGGTGTGACTAGTTTTAAGTTTGCATGAATATCCGGCTAGGAGGCCTGGGAACTCTTTTCCCTCGTACCCGGGACAAAACCTAACCAAATTCCTAATTGGATCCCATCACTACAGTGGTTGGGCGGTTGGCTAACCCATAGGATTGGGTGGGGTTAGGCTAGACTGATGGATCCCTAAAATGAGACTCAATTCTATTATGGTACGATAGATGAAGTAAATCCCGGATAAAAATTGTTCTATGGAAAAGAATCAGCGGCGGCGGCTATGCCTCTCAATGAGAAAAAAAGCGTTGGTCTCTATGATCCAAGTGCAAGTTTCTTCCTTGATCTAACCGAGTGTCTTTACAGGTTCGATCGGATCAGTTTGGTTAGTGATGATGACCTTGACTATGTTAGAGTAAAAATATCCTGGAGGAATTGCCCGCCCTTTCCAGGCGGGGGAAGTTTTTTCGGATTCGGTTTTGAAAGAACCGATGAATTAGTCTCTTGTCCGGACATCCATGGGCGAGGTCCCGAGTGAGGAACCCTGCCCCGCGCAAGAAGTGCTAGTTCCACTGCTAGCACCCTCGAATCCGTTGCGCGGAGGGGACAGGGATCTTCCATGCTCAAACACTCACACATACACATGATGATGCATTGTTTTTCTTATCCCATTAATTTTACCATGGAAACCAAAAGGTTCTCCTTGGCACTTTTTGGCATTTTTTGTTTTGATGTAATCGTTTTAATTCTATTTGGGAGGTTCTTAGTGTTCCTTTCACCCAACTAAATATTTTTGTTGCAGTGTCCGATTGTGTATTGCTTATATTTGGGACACCATTACCTTTACCTTCACGTCTTGTTCCATTCCGTATTCAGTGTAAGTATTATTGTTTCCTGGGTCATTTTCAACTTCCTTTGCTGAATTTTCTTTATTCTCCACACAAGTGCAGGTGTGGGGTTATGCTGCAAGCGCTCACTCTCCTTTGTATATTGATTCGAACTTGTGGTTTTGACCATGGACTTTGGTTTGGGTACCCATATTGCTGTATTGCCTTGATAGCAGCCTTGTGCTTACAGTAAGTCTTTTCGGACCCATTGCTAACGACAATCACGAGGCCTCTGTCAGTGCTTGAAGTTCTGTCACTTAGTAGGTGCCGGCAATGTCCCACTTTTGAACTGGGCCTTCCCCTGAATACGTTCATTACTCATTGTCTCCTTCCTCTCTGGTTGATCCTTGAGTTGATTCTTGGGCACCCATTTATGTGTGCCCTTGTATGTTGGGTATTGTGTAGGCACATTCAACACAGTGGGTGTAGATTCTGTTTTTTGAGGTGTTGCTTCTGGAGTGATGATTTGTTTTCCTTGATTTGCCGAGGTCCATAATGGTATGGACATAACCTTCTCACCGATGCTCAATGATGTTCTTCTTCCTTCCCATTGAATATTACACTTGTTGGCACAGATCCAGGATCGTCCTAAGATCATCTCCTCTTCCATTGTACCTTTTGCAGGCATCACAAACACCTTTCCGACCAAGGGATTATTACTGATGAAAATATTAACATTTAAATACCCTTCGGCTTATAAGGTTATTAGGTGCACACTACGAACTTGCGCATCCGTGGGTTCAAGGTGTGGTCTTTCTAAAGCTATCCAAGTATTAAATGAGATTAGGTTGTGGCTGGATCTTGTCTCTATTAATGCAACACTTGTTGCAATGCCTTTAGCTGTTGTGAGTCCTACCTTGAGTCGTGCTGGCTTAATGTTTAGGTCCCCTTCGTCCTCAAGGATTACGGACGCCATGAATCAGGCCTTTCTGCATTTTAGCTTTTGCTTGCCAAGAGCCTTAGCCTCGTCTTGCGCTTGCTAGATATTTTCTTTTGCTGATTGTTTTTGTTGTTTAAGAGGTGCTCTTTACAAGAGCATCTCCTGGATTAATGGTCCAAAGAACTTTTTCAATTTACTTCCACATTGACATAGCCTTCCATTTGGATGCCATCAATTGTCTCTATTTAGAGACAGACCCTTGAGGTGTGATTTTCGATACTCAGAATGGTCCCAAACCTCGATATTTAAGTTTCTTTTTCCTGGCGTTTCCCACACCATACATTAAGACAAGGTGTCCTGTTTTTAATTCTTGTTATTTGAGGTTTCTATCAAACTAGTGTTTCCTGCGTAACTTTTCGACCCATGAGCCCATGTGATGCTATTAATCGGGTCTCATCCAGTTTTTCCAAGTCTATTAGTCTTTCCGCTAATGCATTCTCAGTCAGACGCTCTTGTACAACAATCCTTAAGCTTGGGACTAGGTATTCCATGGACATAACCGCTTCAACACCATAAGCTAGACGAAAAGGAGTATATCTTGTCGTTACCTTATATGATGTACGGTAGGCCCAAAGAGCTGCTGTCAGCTTATGCTCCCAATCTATTCGATTTGCTTCCAATGTTTTTGTCACACAAAATCTTATTGGTACTTTCTGCTTGACCATTGGCTTGTGGGTATTAAGGTGATGATTTCCGATGGATTACCAAGAATCCTGCAACAAGCAAATGATTAATCACCTCATTGATGAAATGTGAGCCGCGAATCACTCACCATTTCTAAGGGGCAGCCGAATCTTGATATGATTTGCTCATATACAAATTTTGCAGTTGTTCGTGCGTCTGCTTTCTTTGAAGCTCCGGCTTCCGCCCACTGAATCAATTTATATAGGGCCGCAAGCTTGATAAGCCTTTGCATCTTATCCTTGTTCAAGCTTGATATATCAATTAATTGCCGGCCCTATATCAATTGATTGCTATCATCTATGAATATACCATTTTTTGAGACTATGTGCCCCAGTATCACACCATGCTTGACCCAGAATTGACACTTCAAGGGGTTTAATGATATCCGATATAATCGACAGCGTTCAAACACTTTCCTCAAGTAGGTCAAATGATCTTCCCATCGAGAATGTACACATAGATCATCAATAAACACTTCCAACCACTTTTGCAAGTAGTCCTTAAAAGCTATGCACATCAATCGTTGTTTGAAAGGTCGTCGGGGCATTTGTGAGACCGAACGGCATGACCTTGTAAGCAAATGTCCCCCACATTATGTTAAAGGCTGTCTTGCATTGGTCTTCTGGTGCTATGGACACCTGATTGTACCCGAAAAACCCATCTAAAAAGCTGTACGCTTCCCTCCCGGCCACTATTTCCAAGACATGTTCAGTATACAGTAATGGGGGTAATGGTCCTTCCAAGTGGCTGCATTTACTTTTTTAAGATCGACACATACTCTTAGTTTCCCATTCTTTTTAGGTACTATCACAATAGGTGACAACCAATCCGTATGTTCGATCTCTCAGATAAATTCAGCAGCAATGAGCTTATCAATTTCCTCCTTTACAATTGCTGCATACGTTGGATCCATCTGGTATGGTTTTTGCTTGGCAAGCCATGAGTCTTCCATAATTGGAATCATATGTTGTACCACCTCTAGCGGTACCCCTTTCATTTCCTTGTAATTCCAAGCGAAACAATCCTTGTATTCCTTGAGGAGAGCAATGAGCTCTTCTTCCTCTGCAGAAGTCAAATCTTTAGCAATATATACAGGCCTTGCTTCTTCCCGGGTCCCGCAATAATTAACCTCCTTGACTTCTGGCGAGCCACCGTATGATGTCGACAACCCTTCCTCTTTTACCCTAGTGGCTGTTAGCCAGGCCACTCTTCGATCATCTACTGTATAGTTCTTGAAGTGGTCGCGCACTGAAAGCCCATATGTTTTATCCTTATTGTCCTTTTTGGCTTTAGCCACCATGATTTTCTTGGCCTCATGCTCTGCCTCTACAAAGGCTTTGTTGCGTTTTCGACGTCCCGCTTTTGTAAGTTTGGGTGTATCGATTTCTTGAAGGGTGATTTTCTCTTGGTGCCTCCCTTCCAATGATATTTTGCTCAACTCTTCGCCCCAATCCTTTGAGAATTCATCATGTACCTTTGTAGCCTCAACGTATCTCAACCATTGGGCATCCGTAGGTCTGCTTCGTAGAGCAAGGCGTTTCGTCGCGCTAGGTACCATTTCTATCTCCGCCCCATCGTCTGAGGCGTTGAGCACTAGTACTGCTTCGTGCCACATTATCTTTTGTACTTGATGTCTCCCCCCCTGATTCCTCATCCATGGTTTGCCAATTAACCATGCAGATAGAAGTCATGGTGGGGACGGTTCCAGATTCCAAATACTAGGTTCCCTTGGGTTGCATCACATCAATGGTAGCCAACACATGCATCCAATTTTTGCTAAAATCAGGGGGAGGTAATGATGCATACATTCTCGTTTCCTCATCCTTGGTGTCCTCATCTGTAGGTTGGCATATTTGTAAGGATGTGGTTAGCTCCATTTGCTGTGACCGAGTCATTACTCAACAATTGCTCTTCCATGGAGTGTACTTTCCATGCTCTTAGATCAATCTTCAAGATTTGTGAGTCCCTACGTACATATACATGGTCCAAGGCCCAATCATCAGGGAATCCAAATTGGTGCATGATTGGTCCAAGGCCCAATCATGCACCAATTTGGATTCCCTCATGAAGGGTCATCCCAATATTATGTCATGTATCATGTTGGCGTAGGAAGTCCATGACCACAAATGTATGACGATAGCGAAACGTAAAAAGTCTGAACTTAACATTTTCTAAGAGCCCAATGGGTCTCGAAGATGTTCCATCAACCATCTTATAACGATTAGATCTGCTCTTTTTAAATCAAGTTTCGCCCAGTTTTCCCAGCAACCTTTCGTAATAATGATGCTGACACCTGTCCCACCATCCAGGATAGCCAATGCTTGGTATCCATTATGATGAATCGAGATGGTAGCGTTCGTGTCGTTACTCTCATAGTAGCAGCCCAGTTGGTTAACTGGTATTTTAACGACTCGCGTTTTCTTTGTATGCTGCTTCAAGGGTCTTTCTACCAAGGGTGGTAAAGCCTCATCAATATTATCAGGTGGCCTTGGTCCTCCCTCGACCCATTCTTTTACATCTGTCCATAAGGTGGGTGAATTGCGTAACAGTTTCCCCAAGGGTATTTGGACAGGTGTCGATAGTACAGCTACGAGGCTTCCTATATCCCTGCGTTCCTTGGATACAAAGGGTTCTTCCCATCGAGGGGTCTCATACTCTTCCAAGGGAAAGGAATGAATAGATCCCCCCAACTCATTTTCCTCAAACATTCTAGTCATTGTGTTTGTTTCGGATTCCTCTTCAGTTCCTTCCGGAATCGGGGTTGGCATGTTCAAGACCCTATTCTCGGGGTACTTCATCTCTCATGGATAGATGGTATCCCTTACTTGACTCGCCCTTGGCTTAGTTTCAACGAAGAGTCCAGAGTGATACTATTTTTTTTTTAGAAACAAGAGACTAGATGGAAATTTTGAGTTATGACAACTGTTGGCCGATGCTCTATCACGAATGTGGGCTTGTTCATTGAAGGCAATCTCGAAGCTACACAAAGATTGGGTCATGCACATTCAAGAGGAATATCTTTTGGATGAAGAAGTATCACAAGTGGTGCAGAAATTACAACAAGGAACCCATGAAGATTTACCTCATTCTGAGCTCAAGAATGGTCTCTTGTACTATAAAGATAAAATTTATCTTGTACCTAGTTCATTATACAAGAGTACGGTGATGAAAGAAATGCATGCAACCACTATGGTGGGTCATTTGGTCTCTACAAAACCTTCGACAAGATAAGGAAGAGTTTCTTTTGGAAAGGGATGTGAAGGGATATGCATGCATATGTCAAAAAGTGTTTACTATCTCAATTAAAAGAATCCAACACATAAGCCGAGAGGTTTGCTTCAGCCCTTACCTATTCCTGAGGGAAAGTGAATGCAGATATACATGGATTTCATCAAGGGACTTCCTCACACAAGAAATGGTTGGGACAACTTGTTTGTACTGGTGGATCGATTAACAAAGATGGCACACTTTATTTCTACCGAGGTCACCCATTTGGCATCTATGGTTACAAGACAATTTGTGGAGTTTGTATTCAACCTGCATGGAATGCCTCAACAAATTGTGAGGAATAGAGATACCAAGTTTATGGGTTCATTTTGGAGAACGCTATTTGAGCTCATGGGTACCAAGTTGACTCATAGCACCGCTTATCACCCAAAAACAGATCGACAAATAGAGAGAGTCAATAAATAGGTGGAGATGTATTTGATACACTTTTTCCATGATACTCAACATGCATGGGATGAGTGGTTACCTTTGACAGAATTTTCTTAGCACAAGTCATGTACGGATTGGCACGTCACCTTTTGAGGCTACTTATGGGTACAAAGTGAATGCGCCAATGGTGATCAACAAGGAGGAGATTGCAAATCAAAATGCAAATGACAAGGTGAAAAGAATGCAAATCCTCATACAACAATGCAAGGATAATTTGAAGATTGCTCGAAGGAGTATGAAGTAATATGCCGATGCCCACAGAAGATGTGTGGAATTTAATGTGGAAGATTGGGTGCTTAAACGCATACCAAAATCTAGATATGCATCTCTTAAGGATAATACAAACACCAAATTGGCTCATAAGTACTATGGTCCATACAAGATTGAGAGGAGAGTTAGGCAAGTAGCTTATTATTAGCTGTTGCTACCGACAACCACACGTATACATAATGTGTTTCAGGCTCTCAATTAAAGGCTTATGTGGGGCCAATAGTGAAAGTACAAGATGAGCTACCTCCAATGAATGAGGAAGGCATGATTGAATATATACCAAAAAAAGTATTGGGCACTAGAGAGATGGTGTTACGCAACCGTTCTTTGGTGGAATACCTTGTCAAATGGAGAGGGTTACTCAACAATGAAGCTTCATGGCAACCCGCCTCAATCTTGGAAGGTTCTAAGTATCATGGATGCTTTTGGTAGATCACATGAGGGATAACATTGATTTTGCTTACTAGAATTTCTTGTAAATCATTGTTAAAGAGCTTCATACTACTTGGAGATAATGGAACTTGCATTTGGAAGTGTTGGTAAAGGAGGTACCATCACGGAGAGCAAGTTTGGGACTGTTTTGCAGGCCACTAGGAGAACTTTACAGCCATGGATCACTTGGAAATATCTCACATGAGTCATTCTTTTCGACATACTTGGTCGACATGTATTTGAGCACTTTTATGTGGATACCCAATCCATATGGAAGCCTCAATTTTGTAAGGTTTCTGAGATGAAACCTATGGATGAGGATGGTTTGTAATAAAGTGCTAAAGGATTATGGACCTTAGGCATGCACAATATGGAGGCCAAGGCATTAATAGGTGTGAAAAGGAGACCAAGGTATATAAAACAATTATAAGGCCAAGTTATAAATAATCACTTTTATCATCTTTACTCAATATCAATCAAGTCTTGGTCATGCAAGCTTTCATGGTGACCTTCACCCATGTCTTGGATTTCATGTAAATGATGTCCCGTGTTCCTGACTCCATGTTAACAAGTCATCCCCTTCCTCCCTTCTTTCATGTTTGTATGCACCGCGCACTTGCATGCACACCACTTCCCTATATTCACTGTGCACACACACCTCACACATGTGTCCACACATTTTCATACCATGGATACCCACATACATTCGCATGGACACACACGTCCCCTCCACTCCCTCCCTCAAAACAACAAAACCCACCTCCCCTCTAAAAAAACAATCCTAAAATTTTGTTTATGTGCCACTTTTCCGTCTTTCAAACTTTCCCAATCTCGCCTCTCACCCCCCGCTCCATGCTTCCTCTTTAAGTCCCCTTCTTTTTATTTTCCCTTTAAAAAAATAATCTTTTTTTCCTTTTTAAAATTTATTTTCTCAAAAATCCCCTTCTTTATATTTTTTTCTCAATCTTACTTATTTTGTTTTGTTTTTCCATTAAAAAAACCCATTTTCCCTTTTACTATTAACAAAAATACCCCTCCCCTCTTTTATTCTTTCCACTTTTTAAAAAGAATAGTTTTTAGTTAAAGTTATTTAAATTGAATAATCAATAAAACAATCATCAACAAGCCCCTCCCTGCTTCACCTTTTAATTAACCCAAACAAAAGAAAAAAAACTCGTTATCTCTCATTTTTCCCTCCTTTTTTCTATTTTTATTTTTTATCTTTTTCCTTTCCTTTTAATTTTATTTTCCTTTATTATTTAAAAAACCAAGCTTTTCTTTTCTTTTTCTCCTTTCTTTTTCCTTTCTTTTCTATTGCCAGTCATAAGGTGTTGACCGCTTCTCCCAACTACTTGATCTTGAAGAGTCCATGCCACTTCCACAACCAACGGAGCCATTTTCTTTGATGCAGAATTGGTGGCTCTAGGCCACCCTGCGTTTCCCTCCTCTTACCACGTCTAACAACAACCACACCATCGAGGATCACACCTCCCCACCTGACCAACACAACCTTCACCCTCCTTCCCACCTAAACCCTCAAAAAGCCTTCTTAGCCTCTACTTTTGGAAACCAACCCACTGCCCAACTTCGAAGAAGGCGAGATCCTGAAGAGTCTAAACAAATCTTCCCCCCCAAACTGCCCCTTCAACTGGTGTGACACCAGTGTTTGAGAAAGACATTCACGTGATGGACAATCATTTCCCTAACCTTGAGGACCAAGGTTCGTTTCTGACAGGCATCGTGCCCATTTTTGGGCATTTTGGCTGTAACATATAGCCATTTATTTTGCATGCTACCAACCCCTCCTTGTTTTGCCTTTTAATTAACCCAAACAAAAGAAAAACAACCCGTTATCTCTCATTTTTTCCCTCCTTTTCCTAAATTTTAAATCTTTTTTTGTTTCCTTTTAATTTTCCTTTCCTTTATTATTTAAAAAACAAAGCTTTTCTTTTCTCTTTTTCCGTTCTTTTTTAGTGCCAATCATAGGTTGTTGACCACTTCTCGCAACTACTTGATCTTGAAGAGTCCGTGCCACTTCCACAACCAACAGAGCCATTTTCTTTGATGCAAAATTGATGGCTAGGCCACCCCTCTCTTACCACGTCTACCAACAACCACACCATCGAGGATCACACCTGCCCGCCACACCAACACCACCTTCACCCTCCTACCCAAACCCTCAGAAAGCCTTTTTAGCCTCTGCTTTTGGAAACCAACCCATTGCCAACTTCAAAGAAGGGGAGATCTTGTTGTCCGAACAAATCTTCCCCTGCGCGAACCGCCCCTTCAAGTGGTGTGACACCCTCAACTACATAGAGTTTCAGAAAGACATTCACATGATGGACAATCATTTCCCTACACCTAAGGACCAAGGTTCGTTTTTGACAAGCTTCATGCCCATTTTTAGGCATTTTGGCCATAAAATAAATATAGCCATTTATTCTGGATGCAACCAACCCCTCCTTGCTTCACCTTTAATTAACCTAAACAAAAGAAAAACATCCCATTATCTCTCATTTTTCCCCTCCTTTTCCTTTTAAAAAAAACTTTTTTCTATTCTTTTAATTTGATTTTCTTTAATTATTTAACAAACCAAACTTTTCGTTTTTCTTTTTCCTTTCTTTTTTATCGCCTGTCATAGGGTGTGGACTACTTCTCCCAACTACCTGATCTTTACGAGTCCGTGCCACTTTCACAACCAACGGAGCCATTTTCTTTGATGTAAAATTAGTGGCTCGGCCCACAGATCTTTTCCCTCCTCTTACCATCTCTACCAACAACCACACCATTGAGGATCACACCTCCCCGCCTCACCAACACGACCTTCACCCTCCTCCCCACCCAAACCCTTCAAAAGCCTTTTTAGCCTCTACTTTTGGAAACCAACCCGTTGCCCAACTTCGAAGAAGTAACCCCATGCCAAAGAGTCCGAACAAATCTCCCCACCCCAACCGCCCCTTCAAGTGGTGTGACACCCTTGACTACACAAAGTTTGAGAAAGTCATTTGCGCGTTGGCTAATTAATTCCCTACCCTTGACCAAAATCAGCCAAAATGCCATTTTTGGGCATTTTGGCCGTAAAATATAGCCACTTATTTTGCATGTGACCATCTAAAATAAATTGTGGTATTATTTCTATAATGCCATCATTTTCAAGGGTGACCCAACCCATCAAAAATCATCCTTGCTGAGGACCCCAACCTCATCATTCAACAATAATTTTTGAAAACACTAGGCGAAAATACACATAAAATCCTCTCTTTTTTAATCTATGCTAAAAACCATTCCATTTATTATCTATCAAATCCGTTTTAAAAAATATATTTTTTCACCACAAATCAAATTGAAAACTGAAAATCAAAGCATGAACAAAACAACAAAAAAAAAATCAAAGCATAAACAAAACAACAAAACATTGAAACAAAATAACCATCTTATTAAAGTTAAAAAGACCTTGCCAATGGAGACAGCCTAGCGGTAAGGTTCCCAAGCATGAGGTGCTGGGTTCAAGACCTTAAAAGTTCTATGAGACAAAAAGTTACAAAGCTGTGTTACAAAATCTCCTATCAACTGAAATGAAATGGATAAAAGAAAGCTTGTCTACCTCAAGCCCAAGAGCTGTAGATAAATCATGTCAGCGTCAGTGTTGCATTACTACCCACATCCACATCCATAAGGTAGGATGGTTCCGATGTTATTGAAGTGGATATTGGATCTACAGCTCACACATAGAAGGACCTATCCTCTATTGGATTTGGCAAAGCCGTCTCATAAGTAACTCCCCATGGGAATGCGTTGCGTTGGCGGATGTGCTTGGGCTGAATATCCTCCTGCTCATAGGCACATGAGCATGCCGTCTGGTCACCTCTTGTGTTGTCTGGATAAAGTACCCTGTGCGGATTCTCTGTAACGTGTCTCCTCTTAGTCTCTTTTTTTCTTCACATAGAGACTTCTATTAAGTATGAGAAAAACATACAACAATCACAACTATAAGCCGGAAAAGAATAGAATCACCCCAATATGTAAGGTGATTTCAACTACTGAGGAGCATCATGATGCCATGTAAGACATGTGGTACTAAAGGAAAAAAAAGATGCCATGGTCCCATTCCCGCATAAATATCACATGCTTTGCCTGCGCAGAACGAGAGGGCCCCTGAATGCGAGCCCAAGCATCCATAAGAGTATGGATGATATCACCCCATATAGTACTAATGCACTAAGACCCAAAAATCTAGACACCCTCAATAGCCTCCGTGCATCTAGCTCTCCAGGTCTGCCATGTTGTAATACTGACAATAATCTCCTAACTGGTGTCAATCCTTTGTCTAGGGGGTGTATAATCAGAGTTAGGAACATCCTGCAATAAACCATGCTGGGCAATACCTCTACGAATGTTGTAGAATCTGTACCACTACCCTCATAAAAAAGTTGCGGACCGGGTTGGGAGAGCCAAGCAACTGCCCACATGCATGGCTCGGCCACTCAATTTGCCCATAAGTTGGGCTACAGGACCCCAAATCTGCTATGCAGTGCTGCATCCCCATAAACAATGTTGTACAGTCTCAAAATCTGCCGCACACCTAGGACAGGAAGGTGCTACACCGAAAACTGATCTCCACTAATTGGTGGGGAGACCACCATGTAAGAATAACCAAAAGAAATGGGAGATCTGGCTCCTTCTGTATGAGTGCCAAAGTCTATGCCAATATCTGCACTGTATCACTGGAGAAATATCATAGCTCTCCCAATGAGGCCTGAGAGTAGGGATCCATTGCTTCTGTCGAGTGAGGAGAAGCCTGGCATTCCAGATAGTGAAACTGAAAAAAGGAAGGCTTTTCAAAGGATCGAAGGCATCAATCCACACCCACTCTCCTGGATCCCACTGAAGATATCTGATAGGACTGCCACCATATAACCACAAACACCAAGAGCCATGAGTCACTATCTGAGGAGAAGGGTCAATAAACCAGTGCTTCCCCGAGCGACCAACAATCCTCACTGGACTAAGCCTAGTATCTGGAATGATCTCCTCCATACTACATCTCCTCAATCTCCCACCAGGCATGATAGAATAAATGAGGCAATCTGTATCCTCCTGGCCAGGGAGAGCAATGACCTGCAGAGGTATGCCTATTCTCGAAAAAACTCCCAGCCAACTCGGATGATAGTCTCCGTGAAAGGTCCCAGAGAACCACTCATGCGGAATAGCTGCATCAATCTGATCAATACGAATGCGAGAGCCCCTAAGATGCTGAATGGATGCAACTCTCCAATCCTTCAGAAGACTCTTAAAGGTATTCCAAGCAAGAACTGTGTATGCGCATCTCTCCCATCCTGACCATTGCATATAACGAGATGCACCAAGTGGCTGACCAACCTCATCCCTAATGAACTCGTTCCACATAATAGGTTGTCGGTCAGCCTCGTCCAAAGACCTAGCAAGCCTCTGCCGCCAAAAATATCTCATGCTTCTCCATGCTCTGACAATGGCTACAATAAGAGGGAAAGATGGTGCCCTAATATCAGCCTCTGTGAACAAAAAACGTGTGCTGGGCATCCAGTCTCTCCTGACCCTGGGTGTACATCGGGAAATTTGAGATAAGAAAAAATCCTTCCAAGGCTCAATGCCTGGTAGGAAACCTTTGACCACAAATGCCTGGTAGGAAACCTTTGACCACAAGTTTACAAAGCAACACCCTGCACTGAACATCCGGATCCATAATATTCAAGCCCCCCTCTCTTTTGGGCTGAATAACTGTGAGCCAAGCTACCTTGGCAGGAGTGTCTGAGGTGCCATCCAAACCCGACTAGAGAAAATTGCGGATCAATCTCCGCAGTTGCCCAATGCACGCACGAGAGAAGTACCAACAAGAGGCAATAAACCAAGCTGGGGAAAGCAAAAACTTATTAGCCACCGAAGCTCTGGAGGCTAAATCTAATCTCCTGGAGCTCCAATGGAGGAGCTTCTTCCGGATACTTATAAGTACCGAAGCAAACTGCTATGCAGGAGAAATATCAATCCCAACTTGGCATCCCAAATATCTAGGAGTGCATCCTCTGCTGATCCAAGTAAAACCAAGCTCTGCACCCCAATCAACTCTCGATGAATCACTAACCCAAAAACCAACAGATTTGTGCCAATTAATGAGTGCCCCTGCTACCAAACAGAAATCCTCTAGTGCTTCCCGGAAGGAACATAAGCATATATGTGAAGCCTCCAAAAACAGGGCTATGTCATCAGCTAACTCAGAGTCAACCAATTCCTCTTGACTACGAAGAGGCAACCTCAATCCCGAAATACCAGCAGTGGAGCGAAGAAAGATGCTCATGGCCTCTGCAACTATGATATATAATAATGGGGCTAAAGGGCAACCCTATCGTACTAAGCGAGAAATCTGAAACCGCTCTCCTCTATCACTGCAAGCAAGAACTCTACTGTGGGCATCACAATACATGCATGAAACTCCCTTGATCCATCTCTGAGAGAAGCCCATATGGCTGAGAGTACCCTCAAGGAAGTCCCAATCCACTCTATCATAGGCCAAAATGGCTTTAGCCCATTCGACGGCCTCCCAAAACGAGAAAATGTTATCAAAGATGCTCCTGCCGTGTAAGAATCCATTCTGAGTATCATGAATAACATTCTGCAAAATTCGCTGCAATCTGATGCTCATTGCCTTAGTAAGAATCTTATAGGCAGTCCCAAGTAAGGTGACAGGTCTCCACTAGCCAATCAATGTCTTATCCCCACTCTTAGGAATAAGATAAATAAGCCCCTCACTGAGAGAAGAAGGCATAGAACCTGTGTCCCACGTCTACTGCAAAGCCGATGTGATCTCAGCCCCGATCTCATCCCAAAAAGTAATGAAAAAAACAGGGGAGAGGCCATCCTCCCCTGGACACTTACCATGAGGTAAGGCATGAAGAGCATGACAGAACTCCTGCATAGAAAAAGGGGCAACCAGAGCGGCACACATCTCCTCAGTGATCAAATGTGGCAATACATTCCAAACCTTCCTTTGTGCCCTGTGTCTCAAATCAGAATGCGGCTCAGCACTAAGAAGCTGGCGATAGAAATTAGTGGCAATCTGTCTAACCATAAGAGGATCTCAGTGAAGTGTGCCATGTGAATCCTGCAACTGCCTGACACTATCTTTGGCATGAGAAGGGCCGTGAGAAGCAAAGAAATGTTTGTTACATCTGCCACCCATTTGTGTCCAAAGATTCCTAGGCATGGAAACGGTACTCCGCGCGCTGCTCAAGAGAGTGATGAAGTTCTGACCTAACAGTACATAAAGAATCTGCAACCCATTGAGCATGAGGATGTTTCTCGTGCTCTTTTTGCAAGGCATCCAATCTACGTCTAATAGCCCTTTCTAAGTCCAAGGCCTCTTGCCTCTTAGACAGGGCACACATGTGTGATAAAAGTCACTAATATCACAGAGAGCAAAGGCCAAGCTTTGAGAGGCCTGTAAGAAGTCATGAGATCTCCAAATATCAAGCATACGACGTGATAGCTCTGCATCTGAAAACAAATAATTAGGGATGCGTACATGGGGTGCGGATCCATGGCAATTCGGAACTCTAATACATAAAACCACTAGGCAATGATCCGATTTGGAGGTGCCTCTAGCAATAAAAGTTAGTCCACCTCTGTCAAGCACACAATCATCCACATAAAATCTGTCTAACCGTGTATAGATACATCATGCATCTCTTCTCCTGTTAGACCATGAATAAAGAAGAGTGGATGGACTCCTCAAAATGTCATCCTCATGCCAACAATCTCTACCATGAATGGAGAGTATAAACCTCTCCCAAGAAGCTCTTTCAAGAGGATGCACCAGGCCCTCATGTCCACCTCTTTTATCCATTGGCATCTCAACCATGTTAAAATCCCCACCAATAATCCAATGGTAGGCAAGAGGCATCAATGTAGTGAGAGATTTCCAAAAGGCAATCCTCTCACCTCTATGGTTAGGAGCATAGAGGTTGAGAATACCAATGCGTGTAGTACCCTGCATAAGAAGGATCCACTGCGCTCTCGCAGGCAAAATGACACCATGTCCAATAATGCAGACAAGATCAAAGCTGAAACAGAGATACAAACACCACCATTGGTACCAACAACCGGTGACCAGAAGGTGTCCCGAGAGAAGCTTGCCTGATCTCCCACACTGACTTCTCCTCTTGGTCTCTCTATGCTCAACATAGCCGATCTCGGTTGTGACACACCTCCAAGAGAAATAGGCCTAGAAATCACTGGTCCTCATAGTCCATAATCCTAGAGAGTGGGCCAAAACCTCCCCTGAATAGGCAGTGGTATCTGCCTCGTATGTCATAGTACGTTGGGCATCTGCATATGTAATCCTCCCGTCTCTACCTTCCCCATATACATCTTTTGCAAATCCTTTGCTCCTCTATGGCCTCATATCTCCCTGTCTATCCTCAAGCTGTGGGATGATACCCGAATTCGACCCATGGCTATCCTCATAGCATTTCACATGTGTCTCTGTAGGTAGCTTGGCCTCTATATGAATCCACCTGGTGTGAGCTTGATTCATAGAAGCGGGATTTAGGGGGTAGCTCCTCTGGACCCAACCATGTGGTGTGGGTGTCTAATCTAATCAAGACTGTGCGGATAAGGCAATTGATCTCTCTGTGGGAGAGGGGTAGGAGAGGAGCATCTAGACTGTGATCAAAAGGTGGCAAGTCATCAATGTTCAACGAATGAGAGATCAAATATACGCCTATGAAAGACCCAAAGGGTCTATGAGACCAAAAGGCTGTTATATGTGATCCATGAATAAACTAGAAGTCAAGGCAACATGAAAAACAAAAAAAGCAAAAGACTAGCTGCCAAAAGGATAGGCAGCAGAAGAACCTCATGTGTCCAAACTCACGTGTCATCGTTCTCATGAACAGTGTGCGAGGCCCAACATCCACCACCTGTGGAGCTGTCCCTCTCTGTCGCTGAAGCAAGTCCCAGGTCTCGAGCTGGCAAGTGAATGGTCTGGGTCAATGGGGCCGGGGGCATTTGCCTCTCTGGAGAAACTATGCTCTCAGAGAATTCCTTGGGCATGTGGTGCCGGTCTGCTGCTCGTCTGAGGGGTGCTCACTCAATGGGCACTTCTAGCTCTGTACTGGTCCATCCGTCCCAGTGAAGGTAAATTCATGCTTTGTTACCAAGGAAAGTTAGAAGCTTTCTATAATGAAGAAAATGCAGTACCAATGTCTTTGGTATATAACATATTACTTTTTGCACGATCACTAAAATCTACAATTAAAACTGTAGGACAACTCTTACTAAAGAATGTCTTTTCGAAACATTTTCATTAGAGAAAGAGTTATTTTACTTCAGTAGCTTGGCTTAAGGCAACTTTTGGGAATTGGTGTGCGAAAAACTATTTTGCAGAAATGTTCGAAGATCTGTTTCATGTAGTATCCTAAACGTATCGCACTTTCTTGTGTGCGCTCCAAGCTGACATGTTTTATGTCAGCCATATGTTAAGGAACTCATATCCTCCACGTTCCAAGCGACCTAGTTTGGAAGGAACACAACAATTGTCGAAACACTTCATGATGCCACTGAAATTTGCAAGGGTCAATCATACAAAGCATAGTGTACGTACAAAGTAATGTAGGCATTACTTTTGGTTGCAAAACACACATTCAAAACTGACCTATATCTCTCACACCACTCGATGAGCTGCAACACCTTTAATCACGTAACCGCTTGTGAGAGCTGCCGCAATTACACTTCAATGCCTCCATTTTTTTGCATGACCACTTTCCATCTGTGGTTCCAAAAACCCTCGAAACTACAAGAGAAACATAATTCTTATAAGTGACTCAAATCATGTCCATCATGGTTAGAATGAAAGACTATGTTCCTGTAGTGAAAATGACCACTTTCCATCTGTGATTCCAAAAGCCCTCGCAACTAGAAGAGAAACATTCTTGTAAGTGACTCAAATCATGTCCATCATGTTTAGAATGAAAGACTATGATCCTGTAGTGAACACAAAACAAGCATGCATAAAATCACGACAATTGTTCATGGTAATGAGCTAGAATCGTTAAATATGTTATCTTACGTCCATTTTACTGCCTCAAAGTTTATGCATGCCTTTAAACATACAGATTATCCCCCTCATAACAATAAAGAGAGCCAGTCCAGTCTTTACGGACCTACTCTCAAAGCTTTGCACCATCCACGCATTTCATCTAGCCTTTCAACATACATTAGAATGCCTCTTGAAGCAGACCCAGTACCCTATCAGTGTGTGTCTCAATCTGGTAGTAACTTTTATAACTCCTTATGAGTATTCATCTCATCCTTGATTACAGATAAATTAGAACATGTGTTTATACAAGGGGCCTTAGATGTGCAAGTACAAGTGTACTTCTAAGGGCATACCAATTGACACACTTTTTTTTAGTGAAACCACTGCTTCAATAATAAAAATAATGTACTTTCATAGCTGTCCTAGGCCTCCCAAAAGTTTGCTTGGAAATCGTGCCTGTAGGTGCCCTGACAATTTGTCCAAGAGGGCTCGAGAGTGGGAGTAGTACCACAGAAGATGGGGCACAGTCTCACATGGGTGAGCCTCGAGAGCATTGCCTACATAAGGCTGAAGCACTGCGTCTACGTGCCAAAAAGAATCCCCACCAAAAAAACACTCATAATACATCTCCATAGAACCAATCGTTGCTTCAAGGGAAATTTGCTCTTTGATATCATTCCTAATGACGCTTTCCACTAAGGTAAGCATTTAGACATCCTCCATAGATGATTCACATGCTATGAATCTAGAGGGGGACAAAGGGTGGGGGGGGAGGGGGAGGGGGGGGGGGGGGGGTGAGGAACTCGTATGCCCTAGAAACTCTGAGCTGATGAAAAGGAAGAGGCGTCAAAAAGCTGCCTTCTTGAAGCGTAGGCATTGGCTACAATTGTTGCATCATCTCCATAATGACCCTCCAAAACGACCTACGATGCAATCCCAAATGACAATGTCTGACTGCCTCTTCAAGAAACGAAAAAACCATACCATGCTCATCATTAACATCCCATATGTGGCAAATTGCAAGCACAAAAAAGTTATAGGCCTTCCTTGGCTGGGATAATGCAACCCTACTCCAATGAATGCTCTGCATAGTCATAGAGTTTCCCTAGTTTGGGGGCTAGTCCGACCAATGTAAGTGGTCTAACAAAGCTTTGCTATCTTGAACGAGAGCACTAGCTTAGGGAGAACCATAGTAACATAAAACATGTTTGGCTCTCTCGAAACGATACGAAACGTTTCAGAACAAAACGAAACCTGCCCATTGAAACGACGTTTCACCCAAATGTAAAGTGAGGTTAAAAAAGAAGCAAAAGTTTCTTCTTTCAAATGCGATTTCTGCCGTCGTTTTCGCTTCTATTTGCTGCCCGTGTGCCACTTCGTACATCCCACGCTTCTTCCCGACTACAACCCGCTACTCCACCTTTTTTCCTATCCACTCCTCCTCTTTGCTCCTTCGCTTCTTCTCCTCCACGCCTCCTCTTCCTCTTCCCTTCTCTTTCTCTCTTCTCCTACACGGAGACGGAGGAACATGTCCTTTTAACATGCCCACAATATGACCACATAAGAAAGGACTTTAGTACCATTCTAGAAGGATATCATGACTTGGTGGATCTACTCACACATGCCAAGCTTGCTACTGTAGGCATTTATATCACCAAGATTCTTAAACATCATGGCTACCTTACAGCACAATGCGACCATACGACAAGCTCCATATCACTCCCATGAAGGGAGAAGGCTTTGTATTTTCCTCCAATGAAGGGAGGAGGCTTTGTTTTTTTGTTTCTTACAGCTTTGTAATAATTTCGTGGAGGTCCCATGGGCCGTTTATCGGCTCCCAGAGGACGATAATACATTCTTCTTCTTCTTCTTCTTCTCCACTTCCCTTCCAACTTGTTTCTTTCCTTCTCTCTCCTTTTCTTGCCCAAATTTTCAAATTACCAAAAAACTTATTCCCAAAATCATAAATCTCATACCCAAGTCCCAAAAAATGCATCTTCATCTTTCTGTTACCCATGTTATAAATTTGGTATGTGTATATAAGAAGTGCCATTTTGAAACCTTTGTGTTTTGTCCAAAATAGACGAAAAGAAATAAATGTACCTTCGAAATGACAAAACGGACGAAACGTTTCATGTTACTATGAGGAGAACCTGTGATTTTGCCATTAAAATGTCCAAAAACTATATCATCATAACGGGTGACCAAAGTGTTGGAATTAGGGTAAGGGTTGCAACAATACACACACACAAGATAGAGAAGCTTCAGAGCACACAAACTCACTAGATTAGAATAAACAAATGTGTGCCAGATACAAAAGATAAGTACACACCCCAAAATGAATAGATAAGAGAGTGTATATATGCATGGGGAAAAAAACCTTCTAGTGAGGGAAAAAGTGTCCCGGCGGTCCTAAGTGTATTCACACACATCACTACTACATAATGCTACAAATCTCCCCTGCAGTGATAATGTGAACATGTACAGGGTATCGCCAATCAATCCTTTAAAGACAGTAAGCCCAAAGCTTTACGAAAAGCTTCGAACTTTTCACGAGCAAGAGCCTTCGTGAATAAATCTGCCATGTTGTCATGTGTAGGCACATAGACCAAGCTGATCTCTGCTGCAAAGAGTCCTTCCTTGACATAGTGGTAATGCACCTCAATGTGCTTAGTGCGAGCATGAAACAATGGGTTCCTCGCAATTACTAATGCGCTCTGGCTGTCAGTGAAAATCGTAGTACTAGACGACTGCCAACACCCAAATCAACCATAACATGTCTGAGCCACACACACTCAACTGTAGCTGTAGAAGCTGCCCTGTACTCAGCTTCACAGCTGGAAGTGGCCATTGTAGGCTGCTTCTTGCTGAGCCATGATATACATGAATCACCAAGGCAAAAGGAAAACCCACTAGTGGATACTCGTGTGTCATAACATCCAGCCCAATCTGACTCACTAAACGCATGCAGCTATGACTCACCCCCTTTTGGATAAAAAAAAATCCAAAATACTGAGTCAAGGTCACCACGAAACGTTTCACTATCGAAACGAAACGATGCTGCAAAACGTTTCAAAACCACGTAGGTGGACAATAAAACGTTGTGCCTGGTGACACTGTCTCTCTAGCATGGCCAAAGCTGCATACCCTCATGTGAGTCTATCCCTGGATTCCTATGCCATAGTAAATCTTCCTCGCGGAGTCGTAAATGTAATCCCTAGGTACACATATAAGTCTACCACCTCTACCTGTCCTCTTGCTAGTGTGAAGATGGCCTATCGTCGAACCGGCCCTGAGGTGTGGAAAATCATGGCCTTGGTTTTCCCAAGGTTCACTGTAAGCCCCCTCTGTGTGCAGAAGTCATCGAGTGCATGGAGATGGTGCTCTAGTCCCATCCGCGACTCAGAGACCAGAATAATATCATGTGCCTATAGCATAATGTGGACTGTGGTACCTGAGATGTCTACCCCGTCCCCACCACCGTGACCAATGAAGTCAGCCACCTCATCGATGTATAGCCCAAATAGTGTAGGAGAGAGTGGGCATCCTTGCTTCACATCTATGGTGCTAGCAATAACATCAGATAGCACCCCGGGGCATCGTATGCGCCTGAAGACCTGCTCATATAAAGCATAGATGCCCCAAACCATCTCTGATGAGATCCCCAATGACTGTAGGCGCTAGAAGAGTCTCTCTCGTGGCACCGTGTCAAATGCTTTGCGGAAATCCACAAAGCAGCAGTATAATCTCTTCTCCCGCGCCCTAGCCTAGTCAATCAGACATCTCAGAGTGAATATATGGTCAATAGTGGAGAAAGCTCGTCGGAATCCAGCCTGCCCTGGTGCTCGCAGTCCCTCCTTCTCTGCATATGCGCTCAACTCTGCCTCGAGCACTGCGCCATAAAGTTTGGCCAATGTATGACCAATCATGATAGTCCTGTAGTTGCTGGGGTCTAGCATGTCTCCCGCTTTGTGGAGAGATCTCATCCCGTTATAAATAACGAGATGGTGTCGCGCTCCCAGCTCAAGTAAGTGATGACCATATCTGGTGTTATCCGGCCCCATGTCCTCTGACACCCTGCAAGCTCTCGTGTCCTCCACCTCTAGTGTGTGCATCACCTCGGGGTGCTCGAAATCATAAATGTCGCACTGTCGGCTCTGTGTCCGTGCATTGAAGACCCCCACAAGGAGGACTTCCCCCAGGTTGGAGTAGTGTATGATCTCATCTGAAAGGGCTGCATATGGTGACTCTCCCAATGGCCCTGTCTCCTCCTCCTCGCCTCTACTCTCGTCCTATGCTGTCATGGCATATCTCGATCCTCTAGGAGAGAAGTAGCATAGAGCAATGTATAACACCCTGTCTGTTAAGAGCTGCAGTCTAATCCACATGTATCTAGCCTCCTAGTCACATGCTACCACCTGTAGGCGCTCCTGTAGCTCTCGCTTGAAGAGTACCGCTATACCTCCAGATCCTCTCGATGTGCTCTACCGTGTGGTCCCCCTGTATGTAAACTCCCACTGATAGCCCTCTACTTTGGGTAGCCCCCTCTCTTGGCTCTGGTGCTTCTCTTTAAGTAGTATGATGTCCCGTCCCTCCATGACCTCCTGCATCCTCCCAGGATGTGTCCAAAGTCCTCCATTGCAGTTCCAAACTGCTATGTGTATCTGTGAATCTGGATCCTCTATAGCCGATGTCCCATAGGCCGCCTGGCGCTAATCGGTGGCCTTGCCATCGATGATGACACGGCCATCGCGATAGAATGCTCTCTTGCCCTCTTTCCGGGCCTGTAGGACTCTCGGCATGCATGTTTTCCTGTGTTCTATCTGCATCCTTGTAAGGTCGTCATCCAAATAGATGGGATCTCCCTGTAGTCCTCGTAGAATCACCCTCTTTCTCATGAAGGTGACCCTCTTCGTCTCTCCTGCAAACTGTAGGATGAGGGCTCGCTTGCGTGTTTAGTCTTTCCCAGCTCTCCATGCTTTGGTGAAGGGGAGAGGGTCCTCTTCCCTGTAGCCGAGCTTCATGCATAGAAGTTGTCCATCTTTCTCGGGAGTGGAGTCGGGTGTCTCGGCTATACCTGTGACTCGAATGTTGAGGCGGCGGGCATGCCTCATCTTCTCCTCCTCAATGGTGGTGTGAATGATTTGGTGTTCTTCCCTTTGAGTGTCCTACCTCACTTCTTTACGGATGTTCTTCACCACCTCAACCCATCCTGACTGCTCCCACACACACACGCCCAGTGCACACACACACACAAGGGCATACATTCATACAAAGTTCTATGTACTGAGTTTCCGTCAGAGCTCCGGAGATACAGGACATCGGATGCGTAGCAAGGCACTAAGCAGGGATTGGCGTCCCATCTCTTTGATGCCTGTGGTGTACAAGCTTGTGACTAAGATGGTTGTGAATAGAATCAAAGGCTGGCCTTAATCCCATTCAGTATGGCTTCGTCCCAAGAAGGCAAATTATGGACAATATGGCCGATGCTTATATCGGCATTGAATATGCGAAATACACACACCAGGATGTTCTCATTATGCAGGTGGACATAGCTAAAGCCTATGATACTGTTTAGTGGGATTTCATAGCACACGTAATGGATAGAATGGGATTTGGGTGCAAAATGAAAATAGTTATTTTCTGGCCCTATCAAGAAGGTACAATGAAATGCATTTTGGGAGGAGAACTTTCAGCTCCCTGGAAGTTAGGCAAATCTGTCGGACAGGGTTGTCCTAAACCTTCACAAAGCTATTTTTTGGGCAACAATTAAGTAATTGACCATTAAGAGGATGGGCTATTTTAAAACTCCACCGTAAGCCTATCCCATCCTTGGAACTTCCATTTACCCAAATTTTTGACAGCATCATCCAGGTCGTCCTCAATAAAAGATGCATCCATACTAGATGCCTCATGTGTGTGTGTGTGTGAATTCCTAGTCACACCGAATTGACACACACACAAATGCATGCGCAAGATATGTTAGGGATGGTGAAGTCTTGAACTAAAACCCCAAAATATTTCTGTCAAGCCAAAGTCACCCACCAAGATCAAATAGCCGCAAGCATATATATATATATACCTAGATGAATCCAAGAACATGCCCAAATTCACCTTTTAGGAACGTGCATGTTATATACTCATGATAGTCAACCCACAAGACTATATAACTATCAACTCCATTATGCATAGTATGGACTAGATACTACGACATCCCCACTAACGTCATCAGTGACCAATAGTGGGTGTAGAACTCTATATCAAGATATGCTCTCACACACGCACTCCACACACACACACACACACACACACACATAAGAGCATATATTCACACAAAGCCCGTCGTACTGAGTTTCTGTCAAACCTCCCGAGATGCAGGGACGACTCAGCCATAATGAAGCCTAGCACTAAGGGAAGTAGCAAATAGAAAGAATTAGTACAACAAATAAGTAGTTGATAGGGCAAATGCACCGCTAAAGATAGAAAAATAAGCACAATATCAACTGGCCACAACTCGGACGACAACTTCACAATGTGAAATCTGCATGTCCACTAGCATGCCTAGACTCAGCCCAAGCTAGCATGCACCCCTCCTTTGTCTATGGAGCATTTCGAATTACATGCACATCAACATATGGACACAACATAGGCATAAACCTGGAAAACTCATCTTGATCAATATATGTCATCAAAATGTATAGTGAAGAACTTTTGAATGTAATTTGCAGCGGCCTTGAGCAGTTTAATTAATACTCAAGGGACAAGATCACTTTCAGTGCTACAAGGTTAATCCAAAAAAAAAATCAACAAGTTTAAGATTTATTAAGTTTAGAGAGGGTGCATCTAAGCATCATCTTATTGATAAAGAGGAGCACCTTGGTTCCATCTGCTGCCCAACGGGCTCCATAACCTTCCTTCACCCGAATTTCAAAAACAGAGGAGTCCGGAGGCATATAGTGCACGTTCAACCAACAAGCATGCTGGATCAGATGAGTAATGATATTCAATGCTAGCTGATTCTTTGCTTCATCTGTGGCATCCATACGTAAAATATTTAATAGCAAGAAAAGAAGTTGAGCCAATCAAAAATCAACATGAATACTTGAATGCATGCTCACATGCAATTCAGCTTAGAGAAAAAGTTCCAAAAAGTGACTGAAATAGATGAAACCAATAGGAAGTGGAGTTTTGTCATGTTAAGCACCAGTAGCACAATATATTCAGTTCTGGCTCGAAAAAGTTGCAGAACCCTTCATCAATTTAAATGTAAATTCAGTCTTTGCAAGATGTATCACTTTCAACAATCAAAACAAACATGTTCTCTTTCCCTCAATTTCATCCTCATCTCTGGACTCCATCTGTGTTTTCCAAAAATTGGCATCAGAGCCTTCCTACCACGCCTGTATAGTCCAAGCCTCTCTCAACTTGTTTTGTTGCTAATAAGCACCCCAGAAAATACTCTGCTTTTTCCATCCAGTTCTATTTCATCATTTCCCATGAAATCTTTTTTCATGGCTAACTGTTTTTCTTCTGTTCCTTTTTCTCTTGCTTCAATCTGCAACCAGTATAGGTCACTCTGGACCAATTATCCCACTGCATCGGTTGGAAGTCCATGGTATGGTTCCAATTTAAATCCATTTTCTAATTTGAGTAACATAGCTGCATCCAAAATTCACCAATAGGAAAGTGCCTTGCCTAAATTTTGCTGCTATTTTGTATGTCCTAACCATCTAAGTTTTCAGTGTTCCTAAAGGAAGATAATATTTCTATCAATCCATATAGATCTTACAAACAGATTTACAGAGAGACTCCTCATCCTCTCCCATATTTTAAGCCAGAAAGCCTTTAAGTAGGTGAGAAAAAGCCATAACAGCTTGATCATGATGTAGTTTCAGGTATAACTAGAACACAGCCAAAGAGAAGCTTAATATAGCCAAATTGTGATAAGTTCGGGATACGTTTGTTGCTTCTTCTAGTACTGCTCTAAGCCAAGTGACTGCATTCAACAAAAGTTGGGTGACTATGAGAACACTTATATGCCTTCAACTCCTCATCATTTTAGAATCAAGGAGTTCAGATTTGTTATGTTTAAAATATTTGACTGCCTCCAAAAAAGACACACTTGAGAACTCAGAAACTTAGGGTTTGCAGTCCTTTAAAAATTATTTCTCAAAGCCAAAAAAAAACACACTTGGGAACTCAGAAAATTAGCGTTTCCAGTCCTTTAAAACTATGTCTCAAAGAAAAATCCTGGAAGGAAGAGAGTTCTCTAAAGTTTGTCTGGTTTCATATCATAACATATAAAACATGAGTAGATGCCACTATGAGCTCCAGTAGGTACTAAGCCGATGAGCAAATGATCTACGTGCTGTAGACATCCTGGTTTTCTGATTCAACTACTCCAGATGGCAGCTCAGAAGGGCACTCCAAGTTCAGGAGTTTGTTGTGGAACTGAGGGCCTTGATGCTGTCTGTTTGCAGTGTGCTTTTCACACATGCCTCTTGCTTGTGCCCGCTACTAAGCCAGCTTAATTGCCAAGCCTCGGGATCTTCCATCCAGACCAACTCTTTCGCCCAGTCACTCTTCTCCACATGGTTGTACAAAACTTTCCACTAGAATTGTACATAATTTTTTTCGAATGGGTTGAGGGCAGAAGTTGGAAACATCAACTAATGGGGAGGGTTTGAATTTCGTAGAAGGCCCAAAATGAATTACGAATGTTTGCATTTGGTTCCAAATTGATGGTTTTCTTTGCCTTGGCTCTAATTTCAAGGTAAAAAGAAGCAGATTTGTAGGTAAATGCAAAAATTACCAAGAGCAATTTCAGGATTTCTGTGAATATTCTATAAAGTAAGGATAAGGTTCCTTGCATTTAAGTCCCAAGAGAAAGAACAAAAAAAAAAGGAAGAAGGAAAACGGGGGAGAGAAATGAAATGAAATGAAATGTTATATTAACGTCTTCAAAAGGCCATAATGACCTATGAGACCAAAAGTTACATCATGGTGGATCTGATACAATGTCTGGATAAAAAACCCCAGAAAATGAAAAATAAAGATGATACTACCGGCACCTAGAAAATGAAACTGGAACTGGAATATAGCAAGGGGGGGGGGGGGGGGGTACGCTATGGAGGTGAGTGGAGTATAGTGAGGGGATACAATATCATGTGGGACAGAGGGGTACACTATGGAGGTGCCTCCATCTCATAATATGTGCCGCATCGGACATTGGCGGATCTCCTCAATATCCTCTGTGGTCAGCACCCTGACTGGGTGTCCCGCATGCCTCGCAAGAATAATCCGAATCTGCCGCTGCAACCTCCGTCTATGCTGGGATGCCCCCCTCCGTAGTCGTGGGCGTCTGGACCACCCAAGCTCAATCGCACGATCAATCAGTGTACCCCTGGTGTGGGCGGTATCCATGTCCTGCTGCTGCTGTGGTCCATCTGGCACAGTGATGGCTGGACTAAAGAAATCTGTAATGTGCCTCTGAGTCTGGCTCTCTGTGCGCCTAAGCAGGCTATCTCTATGTCTCCGCAGCTCAAGCAAGAACAATCCCAAACACCTCTGGTCCTGGTACCCCATGACTCTGGAAAGTGGTCCAAAACCCTCTCTGAATAAACAATGGAAACGACCACGTATCTCATAGTATGTAGTACAATGGCATATATAATGCAGCTCTGTCTCTGGCTCCCCATGGCATACTCGGCATTTCCTAGCCTCAGCTGATATACCTCTATATCGGCCCATCTCAATCTCAAGCTGGTGTGAGGATGTGCGAATCTGACCAATAGCACATCGTACTGCATGAGACAAGTGTACATCCATGTAACTGGGTCTGATCACAAAACCATCTGCTGTGAGCTGAAGAAAATGCTCTCTGTAGAAAGCCATCTTCGTGCCCAGCTCCTCAGTCGGCCGTATCCATGTCCTCCTAATGTCCAGCTGAACTAAATCCTGACGGATGAGTCTGGTAATCTCTGTCCGTGTGAGAGTGAGAGAGGGTGCCTCCAGAGAATACTGGAAGGGAGGCAATCTGTCCATGCTAAAACCATGTGCCTGGAACCAAGATGTCATCTGTCCATACCAACAAGCCGTGTCTCCCTGTAAAGCTAACTGTCGGGAGGACTCCAGGGCGAGGCGTGCATATCTGTCTCGGGGGAGATCCCACAAGCCATGTATGTAGGAGACTGATCTCGTAAGAGCCTCAATCACCAGAGGGCCAGCCGCCAGCTCTGCTCGAATAATCTCATGAGGTACCACGGCCTTGGCTCTAATAATCCTAGCAATCATAGATACCAAAGGCCTCTCCATACCTCTCCACCCGCCTGCGCTGTGATGGCCCACTGAAGGTCCCCATATCTGCACTCCATAAAGCATAGCTGATGTCACTAGAGTGTCAAAAAGCCAAAGTTTCGTTCGAGGTTCCTGAAACTGAACCTGCGAACACATCCTCTCCAAACCACCCAGGGCTGCATGTGCTCTAGTCAATCTAGTCTCTGCTGCTCTCCTCATCGAAAACACTGGCCCACTAAATACTACCCCAAGATATGTATATGCATCTGTATACTCCACAATCTCTTGCCCATATGTAAATGTGGAAGCTGATCGCCTAACCCACTGTGGCGTGGTGTTAAACACCATAACCTTGGTTTTGCCAAGGTTGACAGACAATCCACTATCATGTGCAAACTCATGTAAAGCATCCAGATGACGCTGCTTACCCTCAGGGGAATCAGAGATCAACACAATATCATCAGCATATAACAATAGTGGGATCCATGTACCTGCTAGCTGGGCTCCTCTGTCCCCCAATCTCTCAATGTAGTCAGAAGCCTCATCCACATACATACCAAACAGTGAAGGAGATAACGGGCAACCTTGCTTCACTCCTATAGTGGAGTGAACCAAAGTAGAGACCCCCTCTGGGGTGCGTACCTGTCCTGCAACTAATCTATATAAAGCCATAATCCCCCATATGAGCTCTGTGGGTACCCCCATCTCCTGTAATCGCCTCATCAATCTGGCTCTGGGCACTGTATCAAATGCTTTGCGGAAGTCCACAAAGCTACAATAAATCCGTCGCCCATGCGACCTGCCCTCCTCAATAATGGCCCGGAGAGTCAAGATGTGGTCAAGAGTAGAGAAACCTCTCCTGAACCCTGCCTGTCCCTCTGCTCGAATGCCAACTCTCTCTGCCCATCTACTCAACTGCTGCTCAAGAATGGATGCATACAATCGTGCTAGTGTGTGACCAATCATAATAGTGCGATAATTCCCTGGTTCCACAGGGTCCCCTGACTTGAAGATAGGCACGATGGTGGACCTACTTCAAGTCTCGGGTAAGCCTTCGCACATAGCACGATTGAACATCACTGCTAGAAGCTCTACCAGCATGTCTCTCGCATGAATAAAGTGCTCAGCGACCAATCCATCATGATCATATGCTCTCCCAGTCTTCATCCTATCAATGGCCTTCCTTACCATCTCTGCGGTAAAGAAAGTACATGTCTGTGGGCATGGTGCTGGCGGGTCAGGAAAAGGTGTCTGTCCAGGAACTGTATATAGAGAGAGAGAGAGAGCTAACCCCCCGGTAGGAGAAGGCGGCCATCAAGGATATAAAGCATGGTGGTAACCTATAAAAAGCTCTGCAGATCCACTGGGCATGTGAAGGTGGCTATTATACTCTATGCCTCTCCAAGATCTCCTCAAGATGGAGCTGATGTCTGTGTTGCTAGCAACGTCCAGGGAATCTGGAAGGTCGGGCTCGCTGTAGTGATGTGGCCTGATCTAGAGTCGCACCAAAGTCGGGCTGATGTCTGTGTTGCTGGCAAGGTCTAGGGAATCTGGGAGGTCGGGCTCGCTATAGTGATGTGACCTGATCTAGAGTCGCACCAAAGTGGGGTCTAGCATGTGGTCGGGCATTCACGAATGTGTGGCTCGATGAGGTTGTGGGTATGTCATCCATGGCTGGTGGCATTCTCTCGTGGTGTGAAGAACTGAGTGATCACTGCTTGGGGCCAAGGTGGATGTCGACTCTGTAATCAGTGAGTCTCTATGGTGATGAAGCTCTAGTAGGAATAGGCCTCCCACCCCCGCCCCTCTCCCCTCAAAAGAATTTCTTCTGGATATGCTTGTCAAAGTCATGCAGCAGTAGCACGCACACCACCCTAGTGCACTGAACAATGTCGGCGGCTAGGCTCCCATTTCCTAGCCGTTGCTCCCCCCCAAAAACCCGGCCGGAGGAGATATCTATGACAAGGTGCCACCACACCCTATATGTGGCTCTTCAACTTCCCATGCTCTTGCATATGGGATAATCCACCACAACTCCTAGTCATGCGATAACCCAAGAGTAGCTACGAGAATTGCCACCTCCAACACCCTCCTTCAATTCAAACACCTCGATCAAACAGAGGTTAGGACTGCCCAGGACCACACAGGCCGAGCTCTGATACCATGTCAAAGTCACGCAGCAGTAGCACGCACACCACCCTAGGGCATTGAGCAACATCGGCAGCTGGGCTCCCATTTCCTAGCCTTGTTCCCCCCCCCACAAAAACCTGGCCGGAGGAGATATCTATGACAAGCTGCAACCACACCCTATATATGGCTCTTCGACATCCCATGCTCTTGCATATGGGATAATCCACCACAACTTCTAGTCATGCAATAACCCAAGAGTAGCTACAAGAATTACCACCTCCAACAATGCTGACTGCCATGTGCATCCTTGTACGTTCCTTTTCAAGGCTCTGGTGGGTCTGTGTAAAAAGCAATGTGAGGACCATGCAAGGTCTCGATCAATTTGCACAATGCAGATCATATGTTCTGTACGGAACCTTGTGAAAGGAGTGCATTCTTGTATTTCTGGTAGTCCCCTTTTAGGACTCTGGTATCTCTGTAAAAAGCAAACCATTCAAGGTCTCGGTCAATTCGCACAATGCAGACCATATGTTCTGTATAGAACCTTGTGAACAGTTCGAAAGGTGTTCAGATTCTACCATGCTCCCTGATCTCCATTTACTGTGAAATCACTGTGCCGGCATCCACGTTGCTCAACTTCAGAATTCTTCAAAAATAGATGTGACACCACCAGAAGCCAGCCACGTACCTCAGGATGAGCATTAATTTCACAAAAAACTTTCACTACATGCCTGCTGCTCATCGGTATGTATGTAATCATCCATCCCCACTTTACTCAGTACCATCACAAGTCCATGAACGCATCCTCAAACATTCAAAGCCTCTTGGAAACATCTGATCTTGGATAATGCATACATTGCATGTCCATGCATGCATTATCCATTCTCCTTCCAAAATTTGAGAAGTGCTCATGCTGCCTGTGCACATGTATGCCTGCATGCTCCATGTATGTGTGCAAGCATTCACAAGAGCAAAAATAGCTAATCCAAATATGCATGCTACGCTGCCAGTGCACGTGTATGCCTGCATGCTCCATGTATGTGTGCAAACATTCACAAGAGCAAAAATATATAATCCAAATATTGTGCAATGTATCTTGAGTTATTCATGAGCAAAAATATATAATCCAAATATTGTGCAATGTATCTTGAGTTATTCATGAGCTATCACAAGAAGAATATCCATACATTTATAAATTCCTTTCCTCATGTTTGCACTATCTTACCATTCCCTGAGAATGGACCCCACCAACCAGACGTGCTTCGATGAACATGTTTTGCCAAAGCCCTTCCGCCAGCTGTTAACTTAGTACCTGGAACCTTTACTATAGAAGAATCGATCACTGAAGAAAAAATTTGACAAGATGGTATATAAAAATTGAAGAACGGCACAGCTACTTACATCAGCACCATCAGCAGCTAAAAATGATTCCAATAGAGCAGACCGTGCTGGAGATAGTACATCTGTGATACTGCCAATGGTGGACCGAAAGCCCATCAAAGCTCTTACACCATCTACATCCAACACCTGTGATGCAAAAAGAAAACAAAATAACTGAATCGGGCACTATGTGAAGGCAAGCAAATATATTTTTTAGAGACAAAAACACACAGATATTGAAGGCAAAACTCGAACTCCTTGCAAAGATTAAATTACTCAAGCATGTCATTCACTTGCCGACAGAGTGGTAGCCAAGTGGTTGATGGCATTATCAAGCATGCCCGCGCGGGGGGGGGGGGGGGGGGGGGGGGGGGCTAGGTGTGGGTTGGGTGTTGGTTTTGTTTCCCGGGGTCAAACCTCCCCAAGGCAATACACATTTAGAGATGCAAAGTCGAGAGAAGGTCGCAAGGTAGAAAGCCCCGATTACCCAAACGGTCATTAAAAACAGTAAAACAAAACAGGAAGAAAAAAAAAGGACAAGAAAAAAAAAGTCACCCAAAAAAAAAGCCATTTAAAAAAAACAGTTTTGCAATAGTTTCGCTTGCATAGTTTCGTACTGTACCGTTTTTTACGTACCTCATGAGCGGGGCTAGTTTCGCAAACAACTATGGCCGGCCGAGTTCCAATCTAGGCTCCAACAGCCAGGAGAGGGGTGCGCAGCCAGTAGCCAGGCTGGTGTTGCAGCTGACAGAGCCAATCTTGAGATCTGGCACACAAGGTTGTAGGGCCTAGACCTAGCCATGCAGAGGCCTCTCAGGCTGTCCAGCCGGGAATACACCTGAAACCGGCCGTACAGGCCTTCACAGGTCGTACACAGGCCATAGGGTTGGTGCATATAATAGAGCAGGCAGATAGCAGCAGGGCAGTGCGCAGAGAAACAGGGAAAGCAGAGTAGGTAGCAAGTTGTTTTTTGGCAGAGAAAAAAACATGTTTAAGCCATCTATAGGGTTACTGTTTTCTTAACAAACAAGCATGCTATTTTTATTATAAAAAAAGCGTGGGGGGTTGTTTTTATTAAAACACAAAGGAGGCCCAAGGAGGAGGGGGGGGCAGGGGGGGCAGGGGGTTATATTAGCGCACACTTTTAAAAAAAGGCCCCTTTTTTGAAGAAAAAGCACTTGGGTGTTTTTTTAGCCATAAAAAGAAAGGCCTTCGGTCCATTCTACTCAACACATGACGAAATCAACTGAAGGCATAGGATTCTCCCCCGGCTCTTCATCTCTCCTGCGTGGAGTACAGGTGGGAAGCCTTATTTTGTGTGCTTTTCTCCACTTTCTCACGTGAAACTTGTGTTTCTACCCCGAATTTTGAGGATCCGTCACATAGGTATCTTGCAACAGCAGAAGTTTCGTTCTTTCTATTTCTCCCTTACCATGGCAGCATGTCTCCGACCGTGCGGAGGATCATCCTTAGGGGTCAAGGGAACACCTCGAGGTGCAGCAGGAGCAGTCAAGGGGGTTAAGAAAGATTAATTCGAGAAGCACATGGCACAACTCTAGGCAGATTTCTGAGAAGAGATTCAGCTTTTGCGGGATCAAATGGTTGTACTTCAACGAGCGGTGATTGGTGCAGTGGTGGCTCCTGTGGGACCGATAGCAACAGCTCCTTTGTTCGCAGTTGAGAATTTTGTAGGTGTGAAAAAGGAGAGAATCCAAGAGTGGTTAACTCTTGGCTCAACTACTGGAATGTTCACTTTGAGTTTCACCCGTTATCAGAAGCTCGGAAGATTCAAATGGTTAGGAGTCTCAGAAGGGGAAAGCCCTAACATGGTGGAGAGAACTCTACCATAAACCAATGTTAACCCATTCCTAGGGTTAACAAGAGCTACTACCATTATCTTATATCAAGGAGTCAAGGTAGATACACCAAAAAATCATATACATTCAAAATATGAAGCAATGGTGTCCAAATCTACAACTTGGACGGGCGCCCGTGATGATCCGTTGGAATACTTATGGCAATTCCTGCTTCAAGAGCATGTGGTAGCAAGTTAGGATGAAGTCCCAAGTGATGTACTTCATGGATATATTATGAGAGTAGTCATTGTAATAAAATTAGCCCTCTTATGGGCCTGAAGTGTCTGGTCGGCCACAGTTTAAGTGAGTGTGAACACTTATGACCATGTATATAAGTGAATCTCTCTCATAATACAAAGGACTATCCCATTGTGCAATAGAGTCTTTCTCTTACTAATCCTCTTGCTAATCTCTCTTTAATGCATGCTAGTGAGTGTGTGTGAGTGAAGTGAGATGAGAGGAGGGACGAGTACACGTAGTACAACAAGGCGGTGTGACAACGCTCGCGGGAGACGCGGTGGAATTGCTTCTCAAGGAGTTGTAGAGCTTAAAGACCTCAAGGATTACGAGATCGGCCATTGGAAAGATCCTACGACATTTGCGGTTCACTAAGTAATCTCTTGTTGGATGTGTTTCAAGAGGGGTTTGCGTAAGCCACAACATTTTTGGCATCGCTACCACAGACTTTTTCCTTGACTTTTTCCATCGTTTTTCTCTAATCTACGCATTACCCATTGCCCATTGTCTTTATTAATGGTTTTCCAAAGAGGTTCTTTTGATGGAGATCTGTGTGTGATTTTGCAAGAAATAGCTCTCTTTTTTATTTTATAAAGAATGTTTTTTTGCTTAATTTTTAGTTTAAATCGTTGTTTTTGTTGTTGATAATTTGGTTTTTAATGTTCCTAGGGCTTACACATAGAGTGTATTAGACTTTGTTTGCTTCCGTTGCATCAAAAAATGCAATAGAATGCAATTTTTTGTGATTTTAAACTCTCTTTAGAGTTAAACATAGAGTTAAACATAGAGCTAAAATCATTAATTTTTATTTGATTTGTGTGCATTAGAGTGTTAGCAAGTATTAGAGATAGCTTAATCCTTTAAAAAAAATTTCAAAAACACTTGAAATCGACTAATCTTCCTTAATTGACTAATTTTTGTTATTAAGGGTGATTAATCCAGTTCACGAGACAAAAAGATTACAAAATGTACTTTTTGGGAGTTAAATTCGATCATGTAAGACGTTGAAATAATTGTTTTGAGAACATCTAGATGCATCAAAACACCAAATTACATCAATTTCTTCATCAATTGAAGAAATTTCTCTCTTTTGCTTAATTTTGCATAAAGAGAAGAGACTAAAATTAAGAGATTAATAATTCTCTAATTATAGATTAATTTACACATTAGTTGATGCACATAACTTGGTAATTTCATGCTCTATCTAATGATGTGTTCAATGGTGTGTATTAGTTAGTGATTCGTGGTTAATTAGAACCCTTGATTAGTCCAAAAAAAGGAGAAAGATTAGTGAAAGAATTAATCTTTAATTAATTCGCAAGCACCTTTTTTCATAACTCATTACGGCTAATGAGCATTGAAAGAAAAGATGCCAATGAGTTGTCAAATTGTCCATTTTGGACGTCATTTATGAAGGGTGCAAGGAGATGTCATAAAAGGACTTTTTTGACTCCCACTTGACTTTTTGGTAAAATGTCCATAGCTCCTAAATTTAGAATATTTCCTCCACACAAGAAAACTCAAATTTCCCACTAGACTCCAAAAAAGAAAAATCAAGCATAAAACAGACCCCATGGCCCAAAAAAAAAAAAATCACGATGTAAAGCAAACCCTGCGGTCACCCAAAAAAAAAACGTGAAACCCCAATTCACGAATTGACCCTGCGATCCAAAAAAAAATCCATGAAATCCTAGTTCACAAATTAGCGTTTCACGAATTAGCATTTCATGAATTAGTACTTTACGAATTAAGGGTGTTTTACGGATTAATGTTTCACAGATTAAAGGTGTTTCATGGATTAGTGTTTCAAGCCCAATATATATATATATATATATATATATATATATATATATATATATATATATATATAGTCCATTTCACATCGTGAATGGTAGTGCTCATCGGAAAGCCAGTATCAAGCTCTTCGAGATTGGTCTTGAGCGTCCGAGGACAAAATCCATCATTTTGGCCTCCAAAGTTCAACCAATAGCCTCAAAACTGAACCCGAAATCCAAGACAAAAAACAAACCTTAAAGCACTAAAAATCGTCCAAAATAGCCCCGAAAAAGATTGTGAACTATATTCAAATTCCTTTTTGAGTGTCTAAACGACAAAATCCAAAAAAAAAAATCAAAGAGGCTAAGCTGTAGTACTCTAAAAATGCTACAACTCTCTCATACAAAGTTTTTCCAAATTCCTTTTGAAATACATTCAAAAACGGACTGCCAAACAAGAAAAATCTTTCCAAAAAACAACTTTCATCTTGAGAGTGATGGAAAATAGGTTTTGAGACCTCCTCTTCCATCTTGGATACTACTGACATGTAATTTTTCCAGAAAAGTTCATCCTAAGAGGACGTTCACATACACTTTTGAGACCTCGGCTTTCATTTGGAAAACCAGTGGCATGTACTTTTTTCGAAAAAAAAATATCATTGTTTACGTACGCAAAGCGCCTAAGCAAATCAAGGCAGACAAACACTCGTTTGACGTAGCGAAGGGTGTGCCAAGTCTCCTGAGGCTGTAACGAGATGTAAGAATACGAAAGAAAACCTAAAAAGCAAAAAAAAAAAAACACCACACGTGTACTTGCTCACTAAGGAGCAATTAAACATCAAGATATAGCAACGATAGAGAGATTACGTGGGCTCACACCCAAACTGAACCCAATGGCTGAAATCTTCGAGCCATTGAGATCCATGACCCAAATACACCTCCCAATACCATTTACGATACCGACAGCAAGCGTGTCATCGGGTTTTACATCCCCTGCCACATCAATCCCTCCGAGATTTGGTCCCTTACCAAGCACTACCACAAGACCTAAACCTTTAGAAGTGCTAGGTACCAACCCTTTGCAACCTCTAGATGCCCACACCTTGGACATATTGACTAATCTAGGAAGGGGGGTTTCCCAAGGACTAAGTGAGTCCCTAACCGCATTAGCATCCACACACGGCTTTAGTGACTCATACAAAAATACAACCATGCAGATTTTCAAAATCATGGACCAATACGCTAGAACGATTGATCCTGTTCAATTCATACAAATGTTTGAACAAAGATGTGAAGCCTTTCGAAATCCAAATTGTCCCACCAAGGTACATGCATTGAACCTTTGCCTAGTTTGAAAGGCTAGTCGATGATTTATCACATTGATATAGGCAACTAAGACAAACTTTAGGACCTTGAAAAAAGTCTTTATCGAGGGCTTTTCAAAACAAGGTGATTGGTGGAGTGCAACAAGAGAACTATATTCGATCGAGCGAAAACAAAATGAAATTAGAGATTTTATCCTTCGGATAAAAATCTTAGACTCACGATGTGAGCCATGGGAGAAACTAAACGATGCTCAATTGAAGAGATGCTTCATGATGGACATAAAGAATAACAGCTTACACAACTTTATCATTGTATCCAATCCGAAAACATTCGATCAATGTTGTAAAGAAGCAATACATTTTAGATGACAACATGATGGAGGATGATCACGATACAAGATGTTCCTCATCTAAACCAAGTGGAGCAATGGCTAAAGAAAAACTGATCTCGGAATTGTCATTCCCTGAATTCTATACAGCGTTACTTAAAGGCTTTGAACCAGAATCCCCAAGAGAGGATGAACCCCCTCTCAAAACCAAACATCCTTAATGCCTCTCAAGGTGATGCGCGAAATGCCTTGCGTTCATTGCCATCACTATGTCCATTCCAATCCCCAATGTGCGTACAATAGGCCTCTCTTTCTGTACTGCATATATTGCAAAACCTTTGGTCACGACACGCCCCAATGTCCCAATTCACCTACAATTAACTCAAAATCTCCATCTCCTGTGCCCCAAGCAAAAACAGTCCAAAGGGTAGAAACTGCTCAAGAAATGGTTAAGCAAACACTTCAGTTTTTCTAATGTCGTGGACCACACAAAGTGACAGAATGCAAAGTTTGGAATACTTTCATGTCCACAGTCACGGACACCTTGCAACCCATATGTGAACAATGTCGCATCGATCACATATTTCAAGATTGCCCAAGGCGAGTTGCTTCACTACAACCTGTCTCACAAAATACAACTCTTAACATCTTGAGTGTGCAAAACGGGCAATTGTCCATGGTACCCTTGAATGTGCTTGCACGCTTACAGGCTAAGACATGAGCATTAGTCAAAAAGAATGCCCAAAAAAAAAAAAGACTTCAAAATGAGTGGAAGAGCATGTTTTAAAGCAAAAACCAAAAGAGGAAGCAAAAGCTTCTAAACCCAAGAAAAAAAAAGAGACAACAAACTATCGAAACCAAGGTTGAAATAAAGGACAAAGGAAAGGAGCTTGTGGCGGTCCTAACCCCAAATGAGCCAAAAGCTACACATAATGCAGAAGCATCTATCTCAAAGGCTATCACTCAAACCACAAAAAAAACAGATAAGACAGAGAATAAAAAAGCAAAAAAGAAAGTTCGTTCTCGACGCATGGGCAAACATAATGAAAACCTCGCGATCCAAAGAAAGTCAAAAGATGAAACAAGTTCTAGTACGTCACTAAGTGAGGATGAAACAAGCTCTTATTCCTCACTCAGTGCACCTTACAGACCACTCAAGAAACTAAAATCCACCCAACCATCCCAAACTGAAAATCATGATCACATGACATATGCGCAACACAAAAAGCAAGCTCAAGAGAGCATGCTTAACATTGTTCAGTGTCATACAAGATCACCGGTTGTGATTGAACCTCATAATGTCAAACCTAAAAAAGCAGCTAAAACTCAAAAATTGGAGTATCGCTTCCCCTTTCAAGAGGAGGACGTACTCTCTACCGAAATAAACTCATCAAGCCAAGAAGAGTCTTTAGAGGCAAATTGCAGGAATGATGCAATTGACATAGCACGTGAGGAATTCAATAATTTCCTTATGAAATTAAAGCAATCTCTCAAATCCTCATTTAGAGGAGTGCTCTTCTCTCGTAGTGAAGCCAGCATCGCGTCAACACTTGCACCTTGAAAGACTAAACATGAGTTATACCAAGGTATCACGAGCTACATAGAACATGACTGCGAGGATTTGCAAGTTTTCCAACAGACCTCTGTTAAAGTTGTCGAAGGACCAAGTGTACCATTGTACACATTAGGCACTCTTTAAAAAGCTGAGAGCCAAAAAGAGGATGAAAGTGAATGGGAATATGAAACCGCAACGGGATCTGAAGCTAAAACAAAATATGATGCTGAATGCAAAAAGCTACAAGCCTCTTCCTCAGAAGCCCCTCTACATGAAGACCTCCCATCTGCGTCACTAACCAACTCGGACAATGCATCTACCCCTTCACCTCCATCCTCACCAACAAAGTCAAATGCCACAACCCCGCAATCAACAGCTATTCCTGACGAAGTCTCCCAAGCGCAACCATCTATCTCTAAAAAGGACCTCAAAGCAAATATATGAGTTATTGAAAATTATAAATGCACAACAAAGCACTCTCAAAGAAAGAAATGCAAGGTCAATAAATGACTATTGAAAGATACATGAAAGAGGAAATAAGGGCTTTAAAAATCCTAGCCCAAGCCTCAAACCTACTACCCTTTTGCAACTTTCAATGATGACTTTCATGCGATCTAATGGCAATTAACCTTCTTGATGGGTAGCTCCTTAAGGGTGCATCACTCAACTTGTCAAACATAGAAACCAAAGAGGCCACAAAAATATATATATACAAGAAAGTACATGTTTTGAAAAAAAGGAAATTTTTTTTGAGATTGTCTTAAAATTTTACGAGCTTCTAAGTTATTGTACATTGTCTTGTTCTTCATGGCCTCGACAGTTTGCTGCGTTTTCTGCAGATTTCAACGTAGAAAGTGCTGCGTTTTCTTCCGGGAGCAGAGGATTCCTCAAGAGTGCTGTGTTTTCTTTATCCAACACTTGGGACTGTTGTATTTCTGAATTTTCAACAAAGATTGCTGATTTTTCTGATTGTTGAAGCCCTCTTCTAAGTGCTAAGAATAGGGAACTACATCTTGGAGAGATCTTCCTCCTCCCTTTCAGTTTCCCACCCTCCCTCCCTTTCTTCTTGTTGTGCACAGCAGCCTGAGAGGAGGACTCGTTGATTTTTTCAGCTCCTTTCTTCAGAGAAGGTTTCTTGTCAGAGGACATGGCTTCACGAGGTTTCTCTGCTGCTGCTCCTTCTCCTGTTGATTCTCCAGCACCATCACAGCCTGGATCCCCTGCTCCCGCCGCTCCACAGGTGGTTCCTATTCCCAATCTTTCCTCTCTGAGTTCCTCTCATCCAGTCTTGCTCCCACCCCTACCCACATACCATCATACAATCCTCCCCAAGTCAGTGACTCCATGAAGCTTACCGCAACCAACTATCATACTTGGTCTTTCTACACTCAGTTGTTGCTGGGAGCAGCCGGTGTGTGGATGGCTATCTCCACATCTCACTTGGTGGACCCTGCTTTGAGAAGCATATTGGATACTCAGGCTCGTCTTATCATCATCCATTGCATGACTCGATCCATATAGGCACAGTTTCTCTCCTCCCGGAGAAATGCTCATCAAATGTGGACAGAGATCCAGAGGAGGTACGGGAGAGTTTTGACAGTGAAGATTGCCAAATTGGAGTCAGATCTGGAGAAGCTTCGTCACAAAATTCCTTACAACGTCTATGTTTTTCTACTGTTCATGTGTGGCATGTGGAGCCTGACATGACATACATGTATGGCTGGTGTGTCTGTGTGGCATATGGCTCTGGCATGCTGAACTTTAGTTCAGTCCTTGACTGCACATTCCCAATTGCAGCCCCTCTCCTCTCAACAAATGGACACTCTCTCTCAGTCAACAGCTCTCTTGCAAGCTAATGACCGACGGAAATCGGCCAAGTGGCAGGTTCGGGCAAGGATGACTCAATTCATGGATAAAGGCTGCTCTTCAAAATCTTTCTTTCAAGGATTACATGCTTCCAGGAGGAAGACCTCTTGCCTCAGAGTCCGTAAACTGGATGGTGAATGGACTCGGTCTTTCTCAGAGCTCCAACATGAATGCTTTTCTTATTTTCAGAAACTGTTTGCACCCCCTGCTACCACTTCTTTGCAAGAATTACAAGCTCGGGATACTCTTTTACAGCATGTTCTTCCCATTCTCAACCCACAGGAAGCTCTCAAACTTGATATGCCTTTCACTGATGTGGAGCTTGATGATGCCTTGTCCCATCTCAGCACTGGTAAGGCACCAGGGTATGATGGCCTCACGGTGGAATTTTTCTTACACTTTTGGGAAGACCTTAAAGGTGTTATCCTGCAAATGATTAATGAGGCTTGGCATACAGGAGTACTCCCCCAATCATGGAAGCATGGCATAGTTAGACTCATCCCCAAGCGGAATTTGTATGAGCATCTCATGGATTGGAGGCCCACCACATTGATGCCTGTTGTTTACAAACTCTTTGCTAAAATGCTGGTGCACCGTCTTCACCAAGTGCTTTATGAGGGTCTGCATCCCTTGCAATATGGCTTTGTTCCTAGGCGGCAGATCCATGATAATATTGGCAATGCTCTCATGGCTATTGAATATGCAAAATATTCTGACCAGGATGTTTTTATTATGCAAGTGGACTTTGCTAAAGCTTTTGACACGGTCAACTGGGATTTTATCTCACAGACAATGGCTCAGATGGGATTCGGGCCAAAAATGGCTAATATCATCTACTGCTTGTATGATGACTCTACAGCCCAATGCATCCTTGGCAATCATCTTTCTCAATCTTGGTCCTTGGGTCGTTCGGTCAGACAAGGGTGTCCACTCAGTGCCCTCTTATATGCCATTGCCACTCACCCACTTCTCAGATACTTGGATCATCTTACCGCGCAGGACCTTCTCATTGGTCTTCAGATTCCTGGAGCCCCTCCCTTTATGTCAGGCATATGCAGATGACTCCTTCTTTATGCAGCATAATTCTCCACAGCAGTTGAAGACTCTTATGGACACTCTCTCTATATATGGCATGGCTGCTGGCCTGCATGTCAATTTTGACAAATCCAGCCTCATACCTCTGCATCTATATGATTGGCATGTTCTTTTATGGCCCGGACACATTATACAGCCCTATGATGTGGTCCGCCATCTTGGTTACCCTATTGGCTGGTACATCACTAGGAAACAACAGTTAAAGTGGATTTTTGACAAACTTCATGCCAAGCTCCACTACTGGAAGCTCTCCACCTGGCCACTCCATGTTAGGCTCCGGATTGTCTAGTCGATTATCATGGCCTATGTTCAGTACTATTTGCCTTTGATACATTGGACCTCTCAGGACACTTTTGCTTTCATGTCTCAGGCTATGGAGCTGTTATGGAAAACAAAGTCTTCTGCTAAAGCTTTAAGACTTATGCGGATGGCAAAAGTTTGTTTCCCGAGGATGCATGGCGGATTGAATGTGCTAAATATTGCGCATCATGTCTTGGCAAGGAAAATTCCTCTCCTACTCACCTTTTTTCGTCAGACGCAACCATGGACTCATATGCTTGCAACCATGTGCACGGCCCTACACACTTCTGCACATGGTGCATGGATCACTGATCACTGGGAGGTCATTTTGGGCAGATTTGTAGGTTCTATCCCGGGCTGCCCTTTTGCCACTTCACTTATTTGCGATTGGAAACAGGTCCTTTCGCATGCTCATTGGGCACCCTTCCTTTTGTCTCATGCCAATTCCCTTCGGCAAGAAAGCATTTACTGGAGTGCTGTTTTTGATTCTCCATTGGCCCTGCAAGAGCCGATTCGGGCATACAATCTCAGCAAATTGGGGATTAGGTGCATAAATGATGTTGTTGATGCTACTGGTCAAATGCTTTCCTTCCCTCGGGCTATGGCTTCCTATCCACTAGCCATGCATCACAGGTTCATTTGGGGGAAAATTGCTGACTTGTTGCAGCCTTTTCTTCCCATCCCTCCTTTATCTAACAGGGACAGATTACAGGATTGGCAGTTACACCCGGTGGGCTCAAATTCTCGTCCTGTTATTCTTTCTGACCTAACGGTTAGGACGACATACTCTTTCCTCCAGCCATCACCATGGATTCATTCACATGCTAATTCTCTTTGGCATATGACAAAATCACTTGCTTGGTGGCGAAAGAATCTTCGCAATTTATGGAGGAGTAAATTGCCTTTCAAGCAAAAGCTTTTCCTATGGCGTTGTCTTACAGGTTCCTTATCTGTGGGGGTCACTCTTGCTAAACGAAGGATTGCATCTGCTTCTTGTCTTCGATGCATGGCCCCTTCTGAAACGGTGCCTCATTTGTTTTGGACGTGCTCCAGCACTAAGGCCTTCATCCGCAAAATTTCCATGTTACTTCGCCTTCGTTGCCCTAACTCTTTTTTTGGGAAACACTTTTGGCTTTTTGGCATACTCCCTACAACCACGGTCCATTACTCTTTACTTTTGTACTGGGTCAGATATTGGGCTTTCTGGACCATATGGCAGGATCACAACATGAGATATTTTGGGAAACCGTTTTTGCAATCTTATCAGTATTTTAGAAGCTCCTTACGGCAATCTGTTTATGATGCTTACCACCAAGGAGATCTTCATCAGTCATGCCTGGAAATAGTTTCTCTTTGCTTCTGATTTCCCGTTGAGGCTCTCCAACGTAGGTATGACGAGGAGGAGGATGTATTAGAGCGTCGGGATGCCCGTCATGGCAAGAAGGCCAAAGAGTTCAAATCAGGGGACAAGGACATTAAATTCGAGAGCTATAATGGAAAGTTGGATACTACCAAGGCACTTGCTTTCATAAGGCAATTTGAAATAGCCTTTTGCGCTGAGGAATTTACCGAGAAATCTATGCTCAAGCATGTGGGTATGCATCTTAAAGAGACTGCAAGTGATTGGTGGATGGCAAAGCTTTTGGATAGGACAGCTGCCCGTACATGGAGTGCTTTCAAAGAGCAATTTTATGATCAGTTCCTTCCTCCTCACTTTGAGAAGGATGTACGAAAGGAATGGGATTGGCTAACACGGGATGAAGGCGAATCCGTTTCTTCTTATGTTTCAAAGTTTTGGCGGATTCTTCTCAAAGTCACACATTTCATGACGATTAGTGAGGACGAGAAGAAAAGAAAGTTTGAGTCAGGGCTGCAACAAATCATTCAAAAGAGCCTTGCAGTGTACCCCCACAACACTTTACAGGAGCTCATATACTCAGCAACTATTTGTGAGGAGTTGCATGGCAAGGGAGCATCAAAAAGACAAGAATTTAGCTCATACAAGGGAAAATTCAGAGCTGAAAATGAGCAGAAAAAGGGTGGACAGACACCTAAGTTTATGTCTCTTGAGTCCAAGGATGCAAAAGGGGGCTCAAAAAAGAAGCCGGGGGGTAAAAAGGATGATCCTAAGTTGTCCAAACAATATATCTTTGATTGCATGAGAGAGGGGCAGTGCTTCTCATGTGGGAGCAAAGATCACATGAAAGCTCAATGCCCCCAAAATCTCATAAAGAATAATGTGCAGGATGCCAAACCGAGTGTGAATGTTATACCCGATGTTTAGGGAAACACTGCACTGCACATGAACCAAAGAGCAGGATTTTATGCAAAGCTTGGGACAAGTTAAAGGATCAAACAGCTTTATTCCTTTTTGATAATGCCTCAACAGATAACTTCATATCCATACAAATGGCTACTGCTCTTGGATTAAAGCCTAAGGAATTGGACATGGACTTTCATGCAGATGCTGCCTTTGAGGGCAAGGGAGTTAAGGTCACTCCCATCATTGGGAAGCTTCGCATACAGATTCATGGATATTTGGATCGTGAAGACTTCCTCATGGCACCACTTACGGGATGTGATGTGATACTTGGGATGCCTTGGCATTACCGATTGGATCCCAAGATTTTGCACAAAGATAAGAAAATTATATTTACTCATAGGAGTAGGGAAGTTTGTATTGATGCGAGTACTACTGGGAGTACCATACCCGTTGTAAGCCATATATTTATTTCAAAGGCAATATAGAAATCAGCTTGTTCTTACTTGGTCTTTGTACGTGATAATGTTGAGCATGATGTTGTAGCTCCCGTAGATCATGATAAGATTGATTTCTTAAGTGAATATGCTGATTGTTTTGTTGATTCACTACCAAGACAGTTACCCCTAGACAGGACAGAGGATCATTGTATTGACATAATCCCTGGGAGCTCTCCTCCTAACCGACCTCCTTATAGGGTGAATGCTGCCCAACAAGAGAAAATCATGACTCAAGTAAATGATTTAGGACTTGATAAGGCCAAGTCCTTCGCCTTGTTGTTCTCCAGTTTTACTTGTGCAAAAAAAGGATGGGACAAACAGGATGTGTGTTGATTATAGGGCTCTTAACAAGATTACTATCAAGAACAGGTTTCTGATTCCTCGAATCGTTGATATTTTTGATAAACTTGAGGGAGCCGCTTGTTTCAGTCGCATTGATCTTAAGAGTGGTTACCATCAGATTCGAGTGGTACCTCAAGATGTGCAAAAAACGGCTTTTCGAACATCATTTGGATTATATGAGTATTTGGTTGTGCCATTCGGACTTACGAATGCTCCCGCCACTTTCAATCGAATGATGGACAGAATTTTTAGACCTCACCGCAAGTTCACAAGAACTTTCTTTGATGATATTATCATTTTCTCAAAGAGTGAGGCTAAACATAAAGAGCATCTTGCCATTGTTTTTGAAGAGCTAAGGAAACATAAGCTTTTCATCAATGGGAAGAAGAGGGTGTGCACATACACGTCCACAGGGTGCCTAGGCGTCCCCGGCCCCATGGACAACACACGCAAAAATCTCAGGCATTGTCCAAGCAAACAGGACAAGTCATCCAAAGATAAAATCAAAGTCATGCACACACATGAGTGCAAATATATTGGAAGAAACGCCCATCTGCTTAGTTGTATCCAATAAAATGTCCACGACTCATGATCCTTCCGGAACCTTCACAGAACATGAATACACAAGATCTCCAAGATAGCTAGTCCCAAAGACTTTCATGATGTCAGGCTCCATGGCCATACATGTACACCCTATCAGGCCCCACAAGCCACACATGTACTATCATGTCAGGCTACACCAACCATACATGTACTACACCAGCCATACATGTATTGTCATGTCAGGCTCCATATGCCACACAGACACACCATGTCAGGCTACACCAACCATGCATGTATGTCATGTCATGCTCCACATGCCACACATGAACAATAGAAAAAAATAGAAGCTGTAAGGAATTTTGTGACAATTATTCCCCCCGGCTTCTAAGCAGTTGGCTGCAACTGAAAAGCTTCCAAGTAGGCCTTCAGAAGTTCAGGATAATCCGCAAAATAATCCTCGTCCATCCACCATAGCCGAATAGCTTTTAAACTTCACAAGATACCTGCGCACTAGCTTGCCACTTGCATGCTTGCGCTCTTTATGAAAAACTATCTGCTTAGGTTGCAATACCTCCTCAAGTTCATCCACTTTTGGTGGATCTTCCAAAACTGGTTCCATAGGAGGTGGCCCCACATAAGGCCTCAGCAAACTGACATGAAAGGCTTTGTGTATTTTCCAGTGATCGGGCAATACCAATCTATATGCCACTTCATTTATTTTTTTGCAACATTTGGAATGGCCCGTAATACCTATTTGAAAGCTTAGGAAACCGGCCTTCCTTACCTGGCCACTTCCGAAGACGTGCTTTCTCAAACTTTAGTAATACCCAGTCACCTTCCTTGAAAACCACCTCTTGCCTGTATTTATCAGCTGCCTTTTTCTACTTAGCTTGAGATCTTTCTATGGCTGTCCGAACTTGTGCAAACGCAGTATCCAAATCATGGACATACTCATATGTTGCAAAGATTTCATCTTTTGTTCATAAGATAGGTGGAAGCACCACCTTGCCATAGACTATCTCAAATGGAGCCTTATTAGTTGAGTTTGCTATTTCACTCTGACCATCCGTCTAAGGATGATAGACTGATGAGAAACTCAACTTTGTGCCCATATTATCAAACAATGCCCGCCAAAATAAACTGGTAGTCCGAGGATCTCTATCCCCCACAATAGACTTGGACATGCCATGATGTTTGAAAATTTGAGCTAAGAACAACTTTGCCATGTGCTCTGGCTTGATTGTTTTCCTCACGGGAATAAAGTGTGCTTGTTTGCTAAAACGATCTATAATAGTCCATATAGCATCATTTCCATGTGCCGATTTCGACAGTTCCATAATGAAATCCATAGCAATGCTTTCCCATGGTTCTGGGAAATGGGTAAGGGCTGAAGTAAACCAGGTGTCTTGTGTCTATCAAACTTTACTTTATGACACACTATGCATTCTTGCACATAAGCTTCAATATTCCTACGTAGAGCTGGCGAAAAGAAATATCTTTCCAAAGCCTGTGTAGTAGCCAGAATACCACGATGACCAGCATATGGCGGAGCATGACACTCTTCCATAACCTTTTGGCGTAATTCACTCACTACACAAATACGATTCTGCATCATCAGAAACCCATCTCTAATCGAATAAGATGGGACAGCAGTACCATGATTCAAATCAGCCCAAATAAGCTGAAAATCTGTGTCCAAAGCATATGTATCCGGCATACCTTATAAGTCCTGATGGTAGGCGGTAGTTACAGCATGCACTTGTGGCCTGCGTGACAAAGCATCCGCCACCAAATTCTTCTTGCCCGGGGTATGGAAAATCTGAAAATGGAACATGGACAAAAAGTTTGCCCACCTTAGATGCTTTTCCGAGAGTTTAGGTTGTGTAAGAAAGTGCCTTAAACTCTGGTGGTCTGTTTTTACCATAAATTCAATCCCCAAAAGATAATGCTTCCATGTTTGAAGGGCATGAATAACGGCTAACAACTCTTTCTCATAAACTTGCAAATACAATTCTGCATGTTGCAGGCGACGGCTTTCAAAAGCCACTCCATGTCCCTCTTGGTTCAAAACAACCCCCAAACAATCTCCACATGCATCACACTCAACCACAAAAGGTCTATGCAAATCTGGAATAATAAGAACTAGCCCTGATATGATGGCATCCTTCAACTTCTGAAAAGCTGTCTTTTCAGGTTCCGACCAATGGAATGCTACTTTCTTCTTCGTTAGATCATGTAACGGTGAAGCTAAGAAAGCAAAGTGTCGAATGAATTGACGATAGTACGAGCATAAACCAAAAAAGCTCCTAACGTGATGCACATTCTGCAGTTCTGGCCAATCCTTGATTGCTTGAATCTTTGCGAGATCCATGCGTACTCCATCCTTGGAAACAATATGCCCTAAATAGTGAATTTCTAACAAGAAGAATTCATGTTTGGGACTGACAAGTGGTCTACATGTGTTTTGCAAGTGGTAAGTATTCCCAAAAACTCAATTTACAACTTTATGAGTTCACATGTTAATAATTATGGGTGCAAGTTCACACTCACTTATAAGTGACCGGACAACTTATAAGTGAGTACACATTGAGTAGGACTTATTTAATACATGTGGCGGCCAAAGACCGGGCACTGGACATTATTTGGACCTCCTTCATGTACGCGCCCCCTTTTGGACCAGAAAAGCACACGTGTGGGCTGTTTTCAGCGAGGAAGCCTCTATTATTGACAAAAACTCCTGATTGGAGAGGGGCGCATGCTTTTCAGGGTGCATGAGGGCTGGTCGGCTGGTTTTCATCCTGTTGGCAAGTTTCTACAGCCATCCATCGTGACTGAAGTTCACCCGATGTATGGGAGAAGCTGGCCGACTCCTTCTGCATGTTCTCCACTGCTGGCCGGCTGATTTACAGCTTGAATAGAGGCTGGACAGAGGTTAAAAACAGGGAGGAAGAGCTGGTCGTGGGCTTCTAGACAGTTTTCTTTCCAACCGGAGGTTTGCAGGCTTGTGTACAACTGCTGGTCGCTTTCTTCTGTGGCTACTGAGGGATGGTCGACTGCTGAAAACAGCCTTTGAGGGCTGGTCGACTTGCTCTCTGAGAGACGGACCGGAGGAAGATGATGATGTTGGGTTGTCCCGGGCTGAAATGGGATGTCCATAGTTGTCCAGCATGTGCTTGATGCCAGGATGGTCGACTGCTGAAAACAGCCTTTGAGAGCTAGTCAACTTGCTCTATGAGACAGACAAGAGGAAGATGATGATGTTGGGTTGTCCCGGGCTGATGTGGGAGTGCTATGGGCTGACCATAGTTGTCCTGCATGTGCTTGATGCCGGGAAGGCTCAGTTGTGCTGAGAATTGTCAGCAAATTCAGATTATGTGATGTTTTCTTGTTTTCATATTGTATTGGAAGAAATAGGTGCAGCCAGTGGTGAACCTTGGGCACCCGCAAAGTTGTATTGGAAGGAAACTCCTTTTTGGTAATCTAACCATAAAGGGAGGGGGGGTCAGCCCATCTTCTGGCCCCTAGTGTGGTGTACTGTGCAGATTTGTCATCTTGTTTTATCTGGCCTGCTAATGTGTATTTTCAGATTTCATGATTGATTAGATTTTCCGTATTCAGTTGCCCCTTCCGTTTACAAGCTTACCATCACTCACTCACATAACCTGATTGAGAAGATTGAAGAGTTTTCCCGTATCAAGCTGCAACTCAAGGAGTACGGGAGCACCATCAACAATCCCATCCATAAACTTCTTGGTAAGTTGCATGCTTCCTTTGATTATTTCAAGGATAATAATTATTTCCGTGATCCTCTCCCCCCTTTTGAGGAAGTCGTGAGTTACCTCCACGACAAGTGCATGCTTCGCGGAAAAGGCAAGTCGGAGTCTGCTTTTGTTGCCTCTGACAAGAGCAAAGACAAAGGCGGAAAAGCAAACTCCAACAACAACAACAACAACAACAAAAACAAAGGCAAAGGCAAGGGTAAACAGGATTCTAAGGAATCCAAGTACAAAAGCATGAGTATAAAGCCAAAGATGCTTCTAAAGCATCTGACAAGGACAACACCAAAGATAAAGGCAAAGTTTCAGAGGAAGGATCTGCCAAAGTTGCATACATGGCAGTCACAGATTCATCCACTTTTTCACAGAATTCATTCCTCGTGATCACAGACATGATTTCTGATGAAGAGGTTAGTGTCACACCTGAAGCAGTGGAATGGGTTGGTGATAGTGGTGCTTTTGCCACATGACCAATCACGCCCATATCTTGGAGGACTACTAGACTATCTCTTCTTCAGTTCGTATCGGCGACAACTGTTCACTTCTTGTCACCAGTGTTGGTAATGTTTCTTTGGGTTCCTCTGCCACCTTACATGATGTTCTGCATGTACCACGAATTTCCAAAAATCTGTTTTCAATATACAAAGCTTCTCGAAACTTCGTGTGTACTTTGATGATGAGGTCATCGAAGTAATCGACAGGAAGTCTCTCTCAGTTGTTGCCAATGGAATCCATGATGGGGGTCTCTACAAGATCACCAATTTTTCTTCCCAAATCCCTCACATTGATTCCCATATTCATCAGCTTTTCTCACCTGTGTTGGCTTTGGTTTCTGAGCCAGATACTTCTTTGTGGCATTCTCACTTCGGTCATGTACCGATTGCTACCTTACAAAAGTTCCATTATAAACAAGTTGTCAGCGGACTACCTCAGCTCAGGTCTCTCTCACACATCTGTGGGGCTCGATATTTTTCTTCTTCTTGTCGATGATTTCACTCACAAAGTTTGGGTATGGTTTCTGGCTCTCAAGTCAGATGCTTTTGCCAGTTTCAGGACTTGGATCCCGATGGTGGAAAATCAGTCTGGGGGTAGAGTTTCATTCCTCCGGACTGATAATGGTGGCGAGTTTGTACCATTTGATGACTTCCTTGCTTCGAAGGGCATTCACCGAGACAGACTACAGTTCCTCAGCAGAATGGAGTTGTGGAATGAAAGAACCGGACCGTCAAAGAGATGGCTCGTGCTTTGTTGCATCGTGCAGGTCTCCCTCCTGCTTTCAAGGGTGAAGTTGTGGCTACCTCAGTTTATCTCATTAACCGCTCTCTCACAAAAGCAGTTGAGGGGATGACTCCGGAGGAGGCCTTTACAAGACACAAGCCTTCTGTATCTCATCTTTGTGTTTTCGGCTGTGTTGCTTATGAGCATGTCCTCGATAAGAAAAGGACCACACTCGCCCTGAAGTCAAAGAGGATGATCTTCACAAGGCTACAGTCTGAGATCCAAAGGGTACCGCTTCTGGGATCCGGAGATTGATGACATCATCATTTCCCGTGATGCTCGATTTGATGACAGCCCTCTCCACTTGATGCGTCTTCCGACTTTCTGGATGATCCATTCCCAACAGATGCTAGTGATCTTTTACTTCTTCCACATCCAGTTCCTCCTCCTCCCCTTGCTGCAACCCCGGTGCCAACTGCTCCTTTACAGTCACCCGTTCCCGTTGCATCAGCTTCTGCAGCTCCCAATCCCTCTACGAGTCCTGCTTTGACACCGGGATTACCCTCACCAGTGCTTACCTCATCACCAATTCCAGCAGCATCGGATGAGTCCTCTACTGTAGCTGGATCTTCTTCTTCACGCTTTGAGAGGAAGGCTGGCCTACCTTGGTGGGTTCAGCAACTCTTTAGACATTCTGGTCTCACTAATGCACAGCTCCATAACCAAATCTCTACCACCACCCCTGGCCCTCGCCGTTCATCTCGAGCTTCCACATCTCATCACACAGTGAATTATACTCCCATGAGTTCTCTCCAAGAGATTGATGAGCCTGAGAGTCCAGAGGAGGCTCTTTCACAACCACAATGGCGGCAAGCCATGGAAGCAGAGATGGCCTCTATTGAGAGGAATAACACTTGGTCTTTGGTACCACAGCCTTTACATCGTCGTGTTATTGGTGTGAAATGGCTTTTCAAAGTCAAGTTTCATGCAAATGGTACTTTGGACAAGTACAAATCCCACCTTGTTGCACGAGGATATGCTCAGAAGGCAGGTGAAGACTTTCATGAAACATTTGCTCCTACAGCCAGGTATACCACCATCAGGATTGTTTTGGCTCTGGCTGTACACTTCAGATGGCCCGTGTTCTAGATGGATGTCATTGATACTGGGAGGTCTACATCTGGATATTGCTTCATGCTTGGTATTGGATTGGTTTCTTGGAAGTCTCAAAAGCAGAGGACTGTTTCTGCTTCTTCCACCGAGGCTGAGTATAAATCCTACCTTCTCTCCTCCACCGAGACACTTTGGATTCATCAGATTTTGGAGCATTTGTGCCATGCCGACACTTCCCGTTTACTATTTTCTCGGATTCTCAGAGTGCTATTGCTCTAGCACAGAATCCTGTGATACGGGGACGATCCAAGGAAATTGAAGTGCATTATCATTTTGTACGCGCCTGGATCGAGTTGGGCCTTCTTCGATTGGCCTATTGTTCTACCAAGGACATTGTGGCTGATCTCTTTACCAAACCACTTCTGAGAGGAGCTACTATGGAGAGGTTACTTCAACGTGCTAGTATTGGACTGCCCCTCTAGCGCTGAAGAGGAGGTGTTGGATTATATCATCTCTAGAGGGTCTACATCACCTTTTTTCATGACATGGGGTGGAGGTGTAGTGCACCAAGACTTGGTAGGGAAAAGATTGATCACCCTGAACTGCTTTAAATGTCTGGAGGAAATTTTATATGGTCTATATCCTAGTGGTATGGGACGCTAGGATCTGCAGCATGTAGAGTGTTTGGGCGTGTGTATAGTTTATAACCTTGATATATCCTATCCTTATGGGGGTAGTTACCCTACAGTAGATAGTGTTACGCAAGACTTGACCAAGGTAATTTAAATGGGGTTGCTAGGATTGGGGTGGGTGAATCAATTAAATAGTTTTTGAGTGGGCTATATAGGGCAATGGGCATTTCATTCGGTATTGGTAACAGGTCCAAGCGAGGAGCTCCATTGATTTAGACCATGACTCATGTATCATTCCACCTGTTAGAGTGGAAGACAGTCAATACCTTTATTTGTTGTTCCGGGATGATAGAGTCTGTGTGCCGGATTGTGCTAGGATTATGAGAGGAATTCCTTGGGATTATGAGAGAAATTCCTTGGGATTGTCGCAACGCTTCTACACCAGGTTATCTAGAGATTCAAACGACTTGTGTTTTTGTAATCATCCTCAATCCGATGGGCAGACGGAGAGGGTGGGATCGGGTTTTGGAGATTATGCTTTGTGCATACTGCTCTAAGTGACCATTTTATTGGGAGAGATGCATCCCTATGGTCGAGTTTGCCTATGGTACTACTGAGCATATGGTTCTGGAAATAGCAAGAATATGTTAGTAGGAGTTGGGTTAAACCCCAGATTCCCTCAAACTTTGATAGCTTAAAGGAGACACAATTGTGATACTTGATAGTTTTAGGATTCTCTGGCTATTGGGGGACCTCTCCTGAAGCCGCTGTAAAGAGGCAAGACGACTCCTCAGACTCCTCTCCTGCTCCCGGAAGCCCTCCAATCGGCTCTGGGCTGCCTCCTGCAAGAAACTGTTGATCTCCCTTAAGCCCTCATCCAATGTGCAAGCAACAAAGCTTGAAAAGAAGTTCAATACCGGCCATATCTGCTCTATCCTGTTGCATATCTCGGGGTTCTGAATGAGGCTGTCCGGAATCCTCGACCTCACATGCTTGTTGAGCCTCCAAGGGTCCTCTAAAGAAATAATAACAGGGGCATGATCAGAGAATGAAGTGCCTCCCAAGATACCAATCATACCCACTCGGCTGCAAGCACATTCATCAACATAAAACCTGTCTAGTCTAGAGAGGTTGGGGCCACTACACCTCCTATCTGATCTCAAGAAGTAAAGGCTCCCAGCGCTACGCCCCCGAACTCAGGAAGATGCCAAGGGTCCTGTCCTCTGAGTGCAAGAATCATACTCAGCTCCTTAAAGTCTTAAAGTCACTGCCCAAGCACCAAAAGTCAGCCTGAGGGAGGGCCTATCGGACTAAGCAAAGGCAAATGACCTTGTTTTTATTAATGCAATTTTGCGTTTGCTTAACAAGGTTGCTAGGGAGTTCAGGAGGAGCGCTTAAATGGCTTCGGGTCTCATAGTGATGATGACTCAGTTGATAGTCACAGAGCAGAGGGTTATGCAATCGATGCATGTTTTGACAATGCCACATGCAGACTTCTCATTCCCATGATTGATCATTGTACTATGTAGTTTTGATTTATCATGTATTATTGATTCATTTTGTCATCGTAACCTCTTGCTTTAAGCTTGACTCGTCACTCTTCATTGTTGATCATCTATGAATTGAGTCTTGACATTGATCATTGATGTAATTTGTAATCTCGTTTTTCCAAAGGCCTCAGCCTATGAGTCAAGACTTGAAACTTGAAAGTTGTAACTCCGTGGTGTTCCCCCGTTTCCCCCATCCCCTGAAATGTTCCCGTTTCCAGGGGTCAAAACGTTCCCTCGTTCCCGTTGCTTTGTAACTCCGCCTTCAATCCTCCAACTCCTCATGCAATCAGAAACCTGAAAATGCCAAGACAAATATCTGCTAGCTGCAATATAATACCCATCCTTTTCAAGATCTGGTAAATCCTCGCACCTAGGGGATATCATACCTTCCTCTCAGCAGATCGAGAGTCAGCTTGTTGCCGCTCGCACAAAGATTAGATCCATAGAGAAGAGGAGGGTGGAGTAGAGGTATCACACCAGGGCCTCTTTCTAGACTCAGGCTGTCACGAGCTTGGACATTTCCCAGTATGAAAGGGGGTGGACTCCAGGATGTCTGAATATTTGGAAAGTACAAGCTTTGGGAATGGGGGATTATCCTAGAATACAAAGGACCACACTCCTAAAATTTAGGAGAGTTGCTATTTTTGGCCCGACTCCGATGGAAATTCTGTTCGCGTCGGAATTGAGCAGATACCAAGAGTTGGCAAAGTGCCTATGACAGAATGTCTACCAATTGGGATATTTTTAGAGATAAAGTTTATGGAAGGACCCATCTCTTAGATTGGGACATGTGGCAAGAAAGTGGACCAAAGTGAGACAAGTGGCCTGACACTTGTTAGAAAGTGGATCAAAGTGAGACAAGTGGCCTCACACTTGTCACTTCAGCTATTGTGTGGCTCTCCACTTGTCATTGTAGCCTTCTCTTGCCATTTTAGTTCATGGGAGGCCCAAATCTATAAATTGGAGCCCTCTCTCTTCATTACTGGAGGCTCTCTTGCTGCACACTAGCCTCTACCACCGTTACAGGCTGCCCTAATGATGGCTACTCTCTTTCTCTCTCTCTTGAAGGCTGCCCATGAAGAATACCGGCTATTGGGGACTGTTTTGGAGGCTTCCATCGCGAAGAAATACTGAAGGCAAGGGTATTTAATCATTTATTATGATTTCTAGCCATTGTACTTGTTGTACCAATCCTTGTACCGGTTGTACCAGCTTTTGTACTTGTTGTACCTGCTGTACCAGCCACCGTGCCAGCTGTACCAACCACCGTACCAGCTGTACCAGCCATTGTACCTGCTGTACCGGCTGAATGCAAAGTTGTACTTGCTGTACCAGCTCTATTGCATGAAGACCCGTGGTTTTTGGGGAAGAATCAGTACCCACACGGAGGTATATGGATTATGTTGTTGGCTCGGCATTTCTACAGCCTATGTTCCGGCTCAGTTGCCTTGTGTTGGGCTGCGTTATGGCATTTGTATATGGATAATCCGGCATCTCCCGTGGGGAGAGTAAGGCCCTCAAAGCTTTCAGCCCGCACTCCGAGTCTTGGGGGCTCTTGGCCGTAGAGTACTAGATGGATCTTCACAAAGATGCGAGCCCGTTGGTTTAGCCCGGCTTTTGAGGACAGATTTGCAGCCAGTTTGCTTCGTGCTTGGGACCTCTTAGGCCAACCCTCAGACAAATAGCTCCAGTTGCCTCAAAGGGGCGGCTTCAGCAGCATTTGGTCTAGAACCCCCTGATTCGTTTACTCAATGGCCACATATTAGGGTCCCGACCACGTGTATCTTGGGGTGCCTTCAGCATGGGACCAACCAGGTCTCGTGGAGGTTGGATCGCCCACAGACAATTACCACCGGAGATGCAGGAGAGAGGCCTGACTAGGATCCGCGGTAGAGATAGGCTCAGCACCGACATTGACTCAACTATCCCTCTGGAGTGGCTGACTCCCCCAAATCCGCCCCCCCCAGTGTGGCTAGGCGTCTTTACCAGACATGATACCCTCGTGGCGGTTCACGGAGCAGATGAGGACAGAGGTTTGCTCACTTTTTCTATTGGATCCCATGGCAGACTAGAGAGATCCGAGCTTCCCTTGGAGGATTTCAGTGGCTGACCTTGCAGAGGGTGAGGGTGATTGGTTTTTAGGCATGGGAATGGCACATTGATCCAGCACCCGCCAAGGTGGCCATGTAGAGATTATGGCGGCTATGGATATGGGAGTGCCGACCTCTCACGCGCCTTCACTGGGACCCAAGAGAGTGGACTTGGCATGATCCAGCGGATTGCGAGGAGACTCTGGATGCCTCCTTCTTTGCATATGCTACGCGGCTAGGCTGCAGGATCCAAATGCCTTAGATAGACGGCACACCGGCAGCAGCAGCACATTGGCATTCTCAGGACCTCTCACAACGTTTCCTTTCAGATTTTTGGAAGAGACTGTGGGATAGCTTTTGGGCTAGAAAGATTCCCTCTTTCTTTGGTTGATAGCACGTAGAAGTTTGGCGGTAAGTACTTGGCTAGTAGTTGGAGGTCGACCAACAGCTTGCCGGAGTGGCGGCCTACCCCCAGGAGTCTCAGCGACATTGCCTTTGGGATTGCCCGAAGGCTCAGCAGATTTGGCAGCGGATTCTCCGCATCTTCGCTATGGACAGGGCACCGACCCAGATCATTACATGGGGCACTATCACTTGGGCCACAGAGGCTGTAGTGGTCAGGGCTTACGAGGAGGATGGGGGAGGACTAGGCCTTTAGGTCTCTCACCATCGTATTGCAGCAGTACCACCCACAGCCCACCTACACGCAATTGGCAGCCAAGCTCATGCCAAAGATGGGAGATTTGCAATAGCATAGCAGCCTGGCACATTTGGCGTGCTAGATGTAGTGAGGCTATCAAGGGTACCCACACTCCGTCGACTGAGACTATCAGGAGCATATGGCTTGATATCATTCACACCCTCCATGGTTAGTGGGGGACGTTACAAGGAGGTTTAGACCGCATGCGGAAGCGGTGGGAAGCGTTGTTGAGACTTTGGAGGCCTGGCCCTTTCCTCACAGAGAGAGGCAGTGACCCCATTTGGCATTATAGACCACTAGTGTGGTTGTTTCCCCTCCCCCCCCCCCTCCCCCTATATGAGATAGCCTTCTTCTCACAGAGCGGCCAGCCAGAGGAGAAGCGTCTCTTCCCCTTATGATCATTTGATTCCCGCCCTTAAATGAGGCGAGTTTGTATTTAGACCTTCGTAGTTGTATCTAGCCCTTCGTGGCTGTTTTTTCTATAACTAATTAAAGGATCTTTTTCCCGGGGAAAAGTAAATACCAATCCTAAGAATATCAAAGTACTAACTCAATTTCATAGATCCTTGACAAAAGTCTACAATCGGATATATAAACTCGAGAAAACAATTCCACCATTTATTTTCAGAACTTCAATGCTCTTGTATGCCATTTTCCCTTAGTAAATAAGGGATCACCAGACACTTGTACATTTAAATGTTTGAAAAATTTTGTTTCTGTCATTTAAGACAGCTGGTATGTACCATAGCAGAAGAAGTGCTTCCTGGCACCATAGCCAAGCTAGGAGTATTGAGGCTTAGTTCAAGCACGATTCTCAGACACTGGACTCAAATGATAATAGGACAGCTTCTAAAATCAGGCAATGTTTATACACCCCCCAGACAGAGGATTGACACCAGTTGGGAGATTGTTGCCAGTATTACAGCATGGCAGATCTCGAGAGCTAGATGCATGGAGGCTATTGAGGGTGTCTAGATTTTTGGGTCTCAATGCATTAGTGCTATATGGGGTGATATCATCCATACTCTCATGGCTACTTGGGCTCCTATTCAGGAGTCCTCTCGTTCCACGCAAGCAAAGCGCATTGTATTTATGTGGGAGTGGGGGGACCATGGCATTTTCTTTTCCTCTAGTCCCATAGGTCTCTCATAGCATCATGATGCTCCTCAGTGGTTGAAATCACCTTACATATTGGGGTGATTCTATTCTATTCCATCTTACAGCCATGGCATTTTCTTTTCCTCTAGTCCCATAGGTCTCTCATGGCATCACGATGCTCCTCAATGCTTGAAATCACCTTGCATATTGGGGTGATTCTATTCTATTCCATCTTACAGCCATGATTGTTGTATGCTTTTTTCATACTTAATAGAAGTCTCTTTCCTGAAAAAAAACAAATCAGGCAATGGAGTCAATTTCGTGAGCATAGCTATAAAACCTAAGACCAAGATGAGGAAACTTCCATTGCTTCATTGTTGGACCCTGAAGAGGAGGCACCTATTGGCTACAATGGATACATGTCCTAGAATGATGGGAACTCAGTTTTGATGAATACGGAAATGAAATTGTTCCTAACAGAACCATATCTATCATACTCTCAGAACCAAAAAGAGTTGAACCGATTGAAAACGACAAAAACTCTCTGCTTGTTATTGATACCATTAAGAAAAAGAAATAAGGGGCCAGTGTCCAAACTAGCAATAAAGCACATGCTTGTGCTTTCAAAGGTGATAGGCACAAAAAAAAAGAGGAGCAGTAGAAGGAAAAGGAGAAAACACAAAAGGTCAAGCTTCAAGACCTTTCACCAAGAAATAAACCATAACTTGCAACCGGTGATTAAAGAGTAGACTTGCAGGAGTAAAAGAATGATTGTTATCTATTGCAAGCTTTTGGACATATGCTTATGCATGCATAAAACACACCCTTTCCCAGCACTTCTGCAAACTGGAAAGGCTGTCCTTGAACTCCTCAAAAAATGGCAGATTTATCATGCAAAAGTTACATTTAAAAGCGCAGCTTAACAAATGCAAATTGCAATCCTTGCAATGTTGATGATCTCACAGGAAGACGATTTGATACATGTATATATGATACTCACTAACAAAGGCTGCAAAAAGAACTAGAAGAGCAATGAAAAGTAGAATAACAGAAGTCCGAAAGCAACTTCACCTACTAAACTTCAGGTATTTTACTTTTTTTAAATGTCGTAACAAGAAATGGTAAGTATACAAGCACACTACCTCTACTATATCACCCACAATTTTTAGTGGTTGCCTGTTGTCAGGCAAGCGGTGCATCTGAATTGCTGGGACAGCTTCTACCATCTCCTTTTCCTCCTTGGATGGACTTCTGTCCACCAGCACACCTGTTTTATTAAGTTAGAAATGCTTTCAAACACACTGAAGTCAGTGGCAAGGGATAACTCCTTAGGAAACTACAAGCCGGAAAATATGCTTTCCTCCTTAATTGTTGCAAAAGAAAAAGCTGGAGACATTAAGAGTTATGAAGGGAGTAAGTGTACATGCCCACTACTTTTAACTGGCATCATGTGAAGGATAAACATCGATGCTGAGACAAAAGCCACCCTACACCTTTACGTTATTTAAGTATAAATGTACCTTTGGTAGCACCTTCCTTATGAAGAAGAGCTGCATACATGTCTTCAATTTTTAACATTTTACAAGAGGATTCAAAGTGATCTACGGCCTGAAAAAAAGCACGTTCCTAAAAGGTGAATTTGGGCATGTTCCTGGATTCATCTAGGTATATATATATATATATATATATATATATATATATATATATATATAGAGAGAGAGAGAGAGAGAGAGAGAGAGAGATCAAAACAAAATTCATAGGAGCTTATAAACGTATCAATGCTTTAAGAAAGTATCATGACTCTCATAGCATGCAATCTGAGACTTCAAAAAACTGACTACACATCCAAAAAGGTAATAATTCAGCCGAAGATAAACACAGCTCTCAAACCTTATAACCCATAAGATTATATGAAAATTTTTGTTCTTTTTTTTGCTATGAACACTATAATTTTGACCTTCCTTTCACCATAGCCCCCACTGCAGCCTGCCAGCGAAAAAAGGGATTGAGAACGAGTTTGAAAGAAAAAAGCCCTGCCTACAAAAGGCTAGAGTTGCATGACCCAAAACAACACTTTTTACCTACTTTTATTCTCCTACTCTTACCCTTATGCTACTCCACTACTTTTATCTCTCACCCTCTATCCACCCTCTTCCAAAACCTTTGATTTTAAGGCTAAACATTAGCGACCAACTTATTGCTTTTGCACAGCTCCAAATAGGGACAATTGTAACTGTACCCAACACACCTTGAATCATCATTAGCCACTTGATTGTCACACAAACCTAAAGCCCACTTCTTAGAGACTCAATTCAACAGATGCATTCTAGTCCTCGATTGGGAATTCTATAGCCGTGTAACAGCATAACATGCACCACATTCTCTAACAGGAGGGGACAAACTGTATCTTCTTGTGAAAGTCCTCTCCATGGCTCCCTCTGCTACAACACTTCTATCAATCGAGGCCTTTGTTCACTTGGGCTCCGACTCCTACAACTCTAAGTGCTGACATCTTACATCAAGCAGCTCCCACCGTGTGTTGCTCTCACCGGCAAGCCTTAACCATGTAGGTTCCTTTGTTGCATGAACCTACTCCTAAGACATCTTTCCTTGACTCTGCATCCCATGTTCTTGATGGTCTTGGTGTAATTGATCTCATGTGGATTCCTGCTGCTCATTCTCTTGCACTCACATTGGGGACAATCCCCTGTGGTCAAAACAATTTCTTGCAGATAGAGGCCAAGAGCTACAGGGACCTTGGCACCTTATCTCTTCTTGTTTGTTGCCAAGGTAGGGCTACAGGAGTTGCATCTTCCCATCCACGCACAAGAGAAGTTTCTTGACTCAGAGTTTGCCGATGACACAATAGCAGCATATTTACCTAGGAGATGAGGGGAATCTCCCAAGGATTCGCCAATGCAATAGAGATCTTCTGTCGTGCATCCGGTGTACAGTTCAACTGGAACAAGTGTCACCCATAGTTGTCACGGTACGAAAATACGATACCGTACGGTACGATATGAAATTTTGGGGTACGGTACGATAAAATACGGTTTTTATTTTTTACACTTACAAGCTATGGAGCTTCAAGCTTGAATGTGAGGGAAGGTTGGGAGGGGAGGAGTCTACAGTGCTTGAGAAACCAGTACATGGATATGTGTCTCTCCCGGTTGGATCTCCCGATTGTCTCCAAAAAAGAACCTGGATGGGTAATGCAATACCAAAGGTCTCCCAGTGTAGCATTTATGACTAAGGGACCGTCCTTGCACAAATACGAGGAGTGCATCTAGGGTGATAAGTTTAGGGATTCCTCTCTAGATCAAAATGGCCATGTCCAAATGTTCTCCCTTGTGCATAACTTGAGAATCTAATTGTCTAGCCTACCTATACGAGGGATCCCCAAGTGATGTAGCAAGATTCTCTCATCCTACCAATCAAGTGTTCACTACCAGTCTACCTCGCCAGATTTTTTAGGTCTCTATGGAATACTCAGTGGACACGAAAGTTGCGAAGTATTGCGAGCATTTGGGATCTTCGTAAAGCAGGGTTTCTATTTTTTTTTAGCATTTGGAAATGTTTTTTCAAGGAAAAAAAAATTTGGGGGGGGGGGAAAACTAACTAACTAACTAACTCGTACCGTACGATATCGTACGAATTCGTACGATATCGTACCGTACGACTCGTACGTACGAATAGGTTCGTACGCGTACGAGAAACAACTATGGTGTCACCATTTGGCTCCCTGAACAACAAGGTATCCTCAAATAAATGCAAAGAAAGATTCTCTCCGGATCTTTCTATGCATTTGGACACTAGTTTGACTGGTGAATCACCCTCGGGATGTCCAGTATTTGGGCTTTGCTGATATCATCAGTAGTCCTATGAGATGGCTTGATATTTCCAGAGGAATGAGAGCTTTGCTGATATGATCGGTAGCTCGTCTGGCAGTTCTAGTGTTACTAGTAGGGCTGGAGGTGTGACCAGTATGACTAGGAACACTGGAACTCGGGGTCATCTAGTATGACTAGACCCCTGAGTGTGATACATGGCTTGAGAACGAGGGATTTCCAATGTATATATATACCTAGATGAATCCAGGAACATGCCCAAATTCACCTTTTAGAAACGTGCATGTTATATACTCATGGTAGTCAACCCACAAGACTATAATTATCAACTCCATTATGCATAGTATGGACTAGCTACTACGACATCCCCACTAACGCCATGAGTGCGCAATAGTGGGTGTAGAACTCTGTATCAAGATATGCTCTCACACACGCACTCCACACACACACACACACACACACATAAGAACTCTATATCAAGATGCAGGGCAAACTCAGCCATAATGAAGCCTAGCACTAAGGGAAGTAGCAAATAGAAAGAAATAGTACAGCAAATAAGTAGTTGATAGGGCAAATGCACCGCTAAAGATAGAAAGAATAGCACAATATCAACTGGCCGCAACTCGCACGAAAACTTCACAACGTGAAATCTGCATGTCCGCTAATATGACTGATTTCCAATGTATATTTGCATATGCACTTCACATTATGTATGTGCGAAGATAAAAGAATTTTAGGTGCATGACTTGTTTTCGTGTCCTACATGCTTGCCCATGTTTGGTCTCGTAGCATTGGGGACGCCCAGAACTACTGGCTACGAGACTGTGTGGATGCCTTTGCTTGTTGATTTGCGATTGGCTTTTTGCATGCACCAAATCTGGCCATCGAAAGGCTCAAAAACAATGTCTAAGGCTTAGTTATATTTTATAAGGTGGAGTGTTCACACCCGCATTAAAAATGGGTGTCAACACCCCAATGGGCACACAAGCATTTAAGTTTTTTTTTTTTTTAAGTAAAGGGCTTGTGTTTAATACGAAGGCTTGTGGTATATAACATAAAATAAAAATAAAGGACTTCAATAGCCACGTGGAAACTTCTAGAGCCCTTTTCACCATGGTAGTCGTTGAACTGAAGCGAAACGAATACTCTCTATCTCTCTTTCCTGCAGCCAACTGAAGCGTACGATGCTCTCTCTCTCTACCACAAGAAGACTGAAGCATTCGATAGTTTCTCTCTCACACACCAGTCAATTGAAGTGTTCAAAGCTATTGCCCTTCCTCTCTCACACAGGCTGAATGAAGTACATCATTATGGCTCCCTGGCCGGACTGAAACACAAGCATCACTCCTTCCCTCCTTCCGGGACTGAACCAGTGGCAGGCCCCATCATGCTATCTTCTTCTGTTTCGTACAGAGCTGCAACCTAAAGGAGAGAAAACAGCTGGTCACACCCTTTACTTCTTTCGTACAAGGCAGTTTACTGTGCTGGACTGCATACTGGCTGTTTAAGGAGTGAGACAACAGGCCATCCCTCTCATCAACATTTACACGCTACAAACAGGGAAAGACACCTGATTGACATCATCAATTTGTCTCTCTCACACACACACGAAAAGATGGTGAACCCTTCATAAGATTCAGATGTAGAAACTGCTGAAGCCTCTTCATTGAATAGCTTACATTTGATACAAGAGAAGTATCCAAAAAGAAGGTATGTGTTGGAAAGAGTTACTGCACATATATGTTTCCATTTATGTGTAAAGACTAGATGAGCCTGGTTATCGAGGAGCATCTAGTATTGTGTGAGACTGGGAGTGCTTGTGAGAGCCACATAGTAGACTATGTGAGACTGGGCACCTCCTGTGAGATCCACACAAGGCTAGTGTAAAGCAGGAAACACCCCTTGCCTTGGGCTTGGGCGGAGTAACTAGTTTTACTTTGTTTTCATCTTTGATACTTGGAAATCCGGTGCAAGAGCACCCTCTACATGTATCTGCAAATACTCCTTGTAATAAAGTTTTATCTGGCCCCCCGCCCCCCACCCGTTCCGGACCCATTGTGTTGTCAACTTCTCTAAGTCTTTTATACTCATTAAGTGAGTATGGGTGAGTGTGGTTCATAGTCACAAGGGACGGGGGACAGTAACGGGGGACGGGGACGGGGACGTGGACGGCCATAAGTAGGGAACGAGGACGAGGGAGGAAACGGCACTCAAAAAATACTTTTTTTTTAAGTTTTTCTACTCTACACTTATTCTACTTTTGGAAGTACATCAAAATGAGTACAAATTTACACTAAAATGGTAAGCTTTTGAGTCATATTAACAAAATACGCCGATCAAAGAGTGAAGGTGTTGACGGTTCATTGTATTAATAATTACGTAGATACAAAATGATTCATGACTCAAGAGTCAGGACTAAGCCTTAAGGAGGCACAATACATGGAAGGACTCAAATGAGTCAATGACAAAAAGTGCTAAAGCCTAGAAGCTAGAGGCTAGAGCTAAGTAGTAAAGGCCAAGGCCCATGAATCATGATCCATGAATGATCATCCACGTGAAGTGCTCGCCTCATGGTCATGGGTAGCTTGTGCCAAAGGAGCATCAAGCTCATCCTCACTGGCATGGTGCTGCTGCTCCACCTCATCCTCTTGTTGCTCTTCTTGTTGACTCATCTCCCACTCAGTGAAGGGATCTGCCTTCTTGGTCACGCTCTTGCAAAGCATTCGCAAGTTCGCGCAGGGACAAAGACAAGGTCATTGGCACGCTCTACCTGTCAGAATATGCAGCGGAGATGATGACCAAATCTGGGAACACAAGAGCAAAAACGCAGGCAGAAAAAACAGCACAAAAAGAGAGAGATGTAGGCGTGTAACTCTGCTCTGATATACACAAGAAGATCCCGAATATGATACAATCAGTGGTATGGGGGTGGGGGCCTATTTATATGCCCCCACAAGTGCAGTCGGCCTGCTGAAAAAGGGCTCCACGACTGCATATGCAGTCGGCCAGCAGCATGCACCCAGTCGGCCAGCTCTGAGGAGTCCACGACTGATCAAATACAGTCGGCCAGCTCCAATACACATATCAGATGTAGTCGGCCAGCATATAGATCCTCCTACCAACTCAGGGATGCATCCCAAGCCACAGAAAAATGGGAAAAAATGGGGGAAAAATACGGAGAGTGGGGAAAAATGGGAAAACACCTCATAAGGGCGGGCACACCCACAACAAAGGCCCTGGTGTATAAATCTAGACAGGAGATGACTTCTAACACCCCCTCTCAGCTCCTGGCTGTGTGACCAACCACTGGGAGCTGGGGTGCCGCCTGAGCAAATCCTGAGAGCGACTTCGTGAAGAGGTCCACCGTACTGTCCTCCGTCGAACAGAACTCCAGCAAGATGTCATCAGCAACAATCTGTTCACGAACAAAGTGCCTCTGGATGACCATGGGTTCCTCCAGTGGAAGCCCAAACCTGCAATGTAACCTCCTCCTGCTCCGTAAAACTGCTCCTGGGGCATAAGTAGATCTCCTCGTGTCCGGATCTCCTCCCCAAACCGAGTCACTCCAACCGTGGAGTCGGACTCCATCCAACAATCCCCCTCCTGTGTACAAGAGTCCATGATCCTTCGCATGCCGCAGAAACCACAGGAAACGCAATCCTGCCTCACAAAGAGACATCTGCAACCAAGAGCTCAACTGCCTCATCAGGAAGCTCCCGTCCAATCCGGTGTCCATCAACCAGATCAATGAACCATACAGCTTCTGAGTCACAGAGACATCACACAGCTCACAAGGATCAACACCTGTTACGGTGCACAAGCAAGTCCTGGAAACCTGATGAAACCTGTCAACCACCCCCTCTGAATCCGGAACCACAAAGCCTGGAGAAACCACCTCCTTCTGCAAGTAAGCACCTGCCACCTGCCTAGCTTTCCGAAAGGTCCCCGTGGAAAGAACATCCTCAACTACTGGAAGTTCTATGTCCCGAACACGACGAGACATCAGAGCATAAGTGACCTGTTCAGCTTCCTCTGACTCACGAACACAAGAACTACCAACCTCAGTACTGGAAAGTTCCTGCCAACTGCTGCCATCTACTGGTAAGCTATCCACCACCTGGTCTCGGAAAGCCTGTACCTGCAGCGTATCCACACCTGAGTAGCTATTACCACACTGCCACTCATCACAATCTTGAGGACCTGGGAGAGAGAGTGCTGAAAGCCTGTAGACTCCATTCTCCACTCCACCTTCCCAAACCACTTGGCCTGTTGCTTTGTCCCGGAGAGCAACAAAATGCTCATCAAACTCCACCCGTACGCCAGTCTTGCAAACCTGATGCACTGACAACAGATGAAAACCAAGTGCCGGAACATACAACACCTGGGAGGAATGCTTCCCCCCTCTGCCATCGGGAACTATCTCCATCCTGCCCTCACTGTGAACTGGGATAGTGGACGTATCCCCAGTAAGAATATGACCAGAAACCATGCAGAGATCCTGTAAACCGGAACGGGAAGGAGTCATGTGCCTGGAAGCACCACTATCGAGAATCCACTCCCGAGTATCCATTGCGGAGAGTCCTCCAATCTCCTCCCTGCCTGAAGAAAATGAAACATCGGTGTCCATCACCTCCAGGTGCACAAAAGCCGGAGTCTTCGTGATTGCTGAGGAGTCTTCACCCTTCTCGGTCTTCCGCTTGGGACACTGCCTCCAGTAGTGGCCTTTCTCGCCACAATCATTACAGGTCCTCTCTGCCTTCAGTTTCTCGCGGTCAGCGTCGGACATCTTCTCAGAAGACTTCTCCGATGAAGCCTTCCCCTTGCCCGAGTTACGGCCTTTCGACCGTTGGCCAGTAAAGGCCTCCGAACCTCCACCCTGAGGAGGGTTCGTGAATCGTTCCTCCTGGTCCAAGACCATGGGCACAAGCTCCTCCCACGTGATGGTGCTGAGCCTGCCACTGGTAATCAACGACGAGTAGAATGCTGAGTACGAAGAGGGCAAATGTGACAGCAACGTGATGGCCATGTCCTCTGACGATATCTCCTTCCCAGCCTGAAGAACCTCCTGCTGAAGAGCCTGCAGCTTGTTAATATGCTCCCGCATCGTCGACGACTTTGCAGGGCTCATAACCCGCATCTGTACTTCCAAGGAAATCCTCTTCATGGGCGATACCCTGTTGTAAAGTGAGGCCAAATGCTGCCAAATACCTCTGGCCAGCGTCATATGCTTTATATGATTAATTACCTGTGGTGTGCAGTTGAGGAAAATAAACGAACGGACCCTGGCGTTGACGCGATCCCACATCTGCGTCTGGGCCTCCCGGTCCTTTCGGGTTGACGGTAACTCCCCTTCCTCTACTTCCGGCCGTGGAACACCAACAACGACGAAATCGGCGAGATCGTAGGACTCCAGAACGGATTCCATCATCACCTTCCATATGCCGTAGTTGCTCCCGTCCAACTGACGGTCCACCGGGAACGTGGGGAGTGTCGGGATCTTCACATGTCTCTCGGCCATCTCAAACAGATCTGCCATAGAGGGGATGTACTCTGAAAAGGGTGGGTGGGTGGGAACAAAGAAGAACTGATACCTGCAAGTGGCTGTCCAGCAAATCAGCCCGCCTTCCTCTTGCTTCTCCTCTTCCCGAACAGTCCAAAACAGTCCACCAATCAGCCACAAAAAACAATCCCCCTCTTGCTCACACAAATCCCAAGACCTATCTAGAGCCTATGGCTCTGATACCATGTCAGAATATGCAACGGAGATGATGACCAAATCTGGGAACACAAGAGCAAAAACACAGGCAGAAAAAACAGCACAAAAAGAGAGAGATGTAGGCGTGTAACTCTGCTCTGATATACACAAGAAGATCCCGAATATGATACAATCAGTGGTATGGGGGTGGGGGCCTATTTATATGCCCCCACAAGTGCAGTCGGCCTGCTGAAAAAGGGCTCCACGACTGCATATGCAGTCGGCCAGCAGCATGCACCCAGTCGGCCAGCTCTGAGGAGTCCACGACTGATCAAATACAGTCGGCCAGCTCCAATACACATATCAGATGTAGTCGGCCAGCATATAGATCCTCCTGCCAACTCAGGGATGCATCCCAAGCCACAGAAAAATGGGAAAAAATGGGGGGAAAATACGGAGAGTGGGGAAAAATGGGAAAACACCTCATAAGGGCGGGCACACCCACAACAAAGGCCCTGGTGTATAAATCTAGACAGGAGATGACTTCTAACACTACCTCGAGTCGGTTCCTCTTCCTAGAGGCAATGTGGCTGTAGGTGTTTCAAAGTTGCTCCAAGAAAGGAGAGCTGACGGCCTGGCTAAGTATGCAGATAGCCAGCTGCTGCTGTAGCTCCGGTCCATCCGAACCAAAGTCCTCCCACCATAGAGCAGCACCAACTTTGGAGCGGTCGATCTGTGCATCATGACAGCCATAGGAGCCATGAAATGACCTGTACATGGAAAGCTGGTCCCTAATCTTGCGCCTAACCGATGCATCAGGCACAAGACGGTCCAAGATGATCCTCAATCCAGTGCTCACCTCACGATCGCTATCCTGCTTGTTGCCTTGGAATTCTGGGTCCACTACATAAGCTGTTGCATGCAATGGAGAGTAGTAGGAATTCCACCTTCCTAGACACAAGGCATGGATCTCCTCGTATTTGTCTTCGTCAGGCACGAAGTCTTTCAACTTCTCTATCATGCGATCCATGGCCTCGTAGACCTTGCCTATGCATGGTTCCATAGCGTCTACAATCCTCAATAGGTGGACTATGGGCCTCACCATAGCATCCGTGGTCTTCACACGCTCCCACCAAGAGGCATCATCCACCCGTAACCTACACTCTTGGCCAATGTTTGTCTCGGTGTCACATGCACTCTGCACTCAATGCATGGTGACAAACTGGCTCATCATCAGCAGTGCAACATTTGTACATTATTAGAACCCAATAGGATGATATTTGTCGTACGCCGTGACCCCATTGTACATCCTCAGTCCAAGATAAGTAAGGCACGAGCTACGTAGGTCATTCCTCAGCCTTAGCGGATCAATCAGTCAGTCAAGTCCTTTAACCCACTTCGAGAGAATCATTCATGCATGTAGAGTCAGTAGAAGCCTTAGGGTTTGCATCAAAAAGCACTCTGCATTTTGCATAATGTGCATTCATATGCCTGTGCATCATTTAGAACATCACAAAAGCCTTAAGGATTTTACTAGGATTTATCTGGTATTTTTTCCATATTTTATGGTATTTATTTAGCATTTAATGTCATTTATAAATATAAACTTTATTAAATAAATGAACAGCCAACTTGACCAGCCCCCCCTAGTTAGTATAAATAGGCTTGCATAGGGCTTAGTTCTCCCATTCAGTCTTCAGTGAGCTAGGCACCTTCATCCTCAGCATTAGGAGCAATCCCGCCTTCAGCCTAGACTGGTCCCAGCCCTTTTGGAGCTTGCGTTTGTGCTTTCAGCCTTCCCTGTAGCTTAACGCAGCCATCCTGCAGTCCCATTCAACAACCAGCAGCTCCACAGTCCCTACAGCCATCAGGCACAGCCATCTGTACCCTAACGCAGCAGTTGTGTCCTTTCAGCCTACAAGCTGCATACAGCACACTTTCAGGCCCCAGTTCAGTAGGTACCCTCTGCGTTTGAGCATAGATCACCACCAGCATGTATTCAGGTCAGTTCAGTCTTGCGTTTGCAGTTCTACAGCAGTTTACCTTGCGTATTCAGCCCAACAGCAGTGCCTCCCTCCTCTGTGCATCATCCATACATGCTACAGTCATCTCGTGAAGGTAATATATCATTCATAAGCATTTTCAGCATATTTACATAGCTTAGAACAGTCCACCGCAGTCCTTTCTCAGCCTCAGGTGTGCAGCCCTTCCTCATGCCCTTGGGAAGAGTGCATAGGCTCGAGATCAATTCATTGAGGTGTTTCTTACAGCCGTGTATAGTTCAACCAAGCTTCCGATACTCCAAGATCTTGCGTTTGGCTTATCTACAGTCCACAGTCATTCTCTCTAAAGTAATAAAGCAAATACTATCTCGTTAATGGGATAGGGAGCCCTTCAATGGGTAATTTGGGACCCAATCTGGTGTACAGTTCTCATATCTCTCTCTCGTATCTCTTTAAAGTTTGAAGTATTAAAGTGGATTGCTAAACTCACGAAACTCAAGATACAGAAGACGGTGTGAGCATTTGTGTGACAGAATCCTTCCAATACGAAGACTTCCGCTGCATATTACACTGGGACTCTTGCATGTCTACAAACTCGTCTCGCAGGCACGAAGTCTTTCAACTTCTCTATCATGAAATCCATGGCCTCGTAGACCTTGCCTATGCATGGTTCCATAGCATCTACAATCCTCAATAGGTGGGCTATGGGCCTCACCATAGCATCCGTGGTCTTCACACGCTCCCACCAAGAGGCGTCATCCACCCGTAACCTACGCTCTTGGCCAATGTTTGTCTTGTCTGGGACTCTTGCATGTCGACAAACTCGTCACTAAGGAAAAGCCCCCTCAAAGCACCGCTACAATCCTTCAACCGGCCCAACATGAGGAAGTTGTAGGCAAACCAAGTGTCATAATATTTGAGGAGAGAGAGGAGAACCTCTTGTTGAACTCATGCCGAAATCTTTGGTGGTTGAGGACAAAGGAGACCATGGTGTTGGGCCTTGGCCTCCTCAATGAGCGGGGTAATCCATGGCAATGCACCCATGTCCTTGAGGAGGTTGTTTAGGCAATGAGCCACACAAAAGGACATCGTGACATGTCCATACATACCTTGGAGGATAGCTCCCGCCGCCCTATTGGAAGGCTCCCCATCCGCAACAAAGCCCACTACATGCTCGAGGCCAATGATCTCCATGGTGGTAGCCCACTCCGCCGCAAGCACATTTGCGCTCTTCTTGGTGCCGGATGGATCATGAGATGAGATGAAGTACATCTCTCCGCGGAAATATGCAACCACGCCATGAATAATCCTCTTGCCGGTGTCATTCCATCCATCCACAATGAGGGAGACTCCATTCCTCTCCCATTGCCGCTTTGTGTTGTCGGCCGCTTGCTCTACAATGCGCTTCTCCTTCTTGAGCAATGTAGTGCGCAAGCTCTCGGATGAGGGGGCGTACAGGTTGAGCAATACACCCCAATCTTCTTAACCACGATCTTGAAGTATTCCGACCTATTCAAGAAAGCAATTTACTAATGACAAGGAGACTAAGATGATGAAAACATGAATGATGAATTGGCAATGATCGATTGCACTTACCTAGCCGCTTGAAAGGCAATGTGGTCATGGAAGAAGAAGCGGGCCACCGCCATATCCACCTCCTCCTTCAACTTGGGTTCCAATTCTCCCCAAGTGTAGATTGTCGTCGTGGGCCACGCAAGGGTTGAGAGACCGTGGAGATGGAGGGTGCCAACGTCATGGATGGAGCAATATTCCGACTCAATGGTGATGGTGATGGCATGCATGATCCCGATCCACCACATGACTCCATCGTAGAGACTTGAGTTCCTCTCCCCATTGTCACAGGATCCACGGCCATTAATGGTGTCCTTCTTGCCACTTCAACTACCTCATAGACGGCAAGCTTGTCAAGAAGTTCCTGAGTGTAATGTGAGATGGGGGGTGGTGGCGGAGGGGCAGGTGGTGTTCAGGTAAGCGTGAAAGAGAGATAGGCATGGTTAGCCTCAAAGGGGGGTGGCCGGATGAAGAAGTCGGGGAGAAGGTGTTCCAAAGTCGGAGATCCCATAAGGTAGTCCACTGTGCTACTACCTCCTGAGTGAGGGAAGGAGGTGAGGGCGTCGGAGGAGGGCCATCAAGACATCCCATTACAAATAACGAGACCACGTGCAGCTCCCAGCTCTAAGAAATATCTCCCATACGCAATGACCTCCTCACGGTCCTTTGATTATCTCTGTAGCCCTGTGTCAGTGATGTCCAACTCCTATAGTATGATAGGGTCATCCAGATCGAGTAGTGGGACCTACTGACTTCCCGTCCTAGCATTGAAATCCCCAAGCACGAGGACTTCCCCCAACTGTGAAACTCCATAATATCCCCATATAATGGTAAGTACGGTGACTGGCCATGCTGTGCGGCGTAGGTGGAGCGGCGTGGTGCAAAATAACACACAGCACCCAAAGATACCGTGCATCCACGTCCTTCCGGACGATGCTGAGAATCTGTCGAAGATGGGATCTAAAAAGGACAGCTACCCCTCCAAAGCCACTACTCCTGATGTGTGGGTCTCGCCTCGAAAAGCTGACTCCCTCTCATACCCGGCTATGTACGGTAAGCCCCTCTCAGGGCTTTGATGAGTCTCGGTATAAAAAATGACATCCTTGCCTGTGAGAATCTTGTTCAAGCCTCCTGGATTCGACCACAGCAAGCCATTTCAGTTCCATACTGCCAACCTCAGGTGTTTGCTCTCACAGGCCCCGCGTCCCTATTTGGGGCGGCGCTCAGTGATAATGACCCTACCATCTCTATAGATAGCACACTTGCCTGCTCTACGGGCCTCATGAACTGTCACCATGCTTTTCATGAGGCAATGGTGCCACCTATGTTGGGGTGAGATCATCTCCCATGTACACCTCTGCGCCCTTGAGGGCAGCCCGCCGGTCTAAGAGGGTCTGTCTGCTAGTGGCATCAGGGAATCTACTAATGAGGGGCCACTCTCATGTCATATCCTTGCATGCCCTCCATGTATCCGCAAAGGGGGGGGGGGGGGGGGGGGGGGGGGGGGGGGGCGATCCCATCCACTCCTAGCATCTGGCAAAGCGTCATGGCATCCCCCTTGGGGGAAGCCGCCGCCTGTAGCCCCCGCACTCACACATGGAGGGCCCTATCCATGCGTTTCTCCTCCTCGAGAGTCTCATGTATGATGCTCTGTGGGGGTTTGTGCTTCTTCACCACCTCCACCCAAACTTTCTTAAGTCAGTCCTTAGACCCTCCTGAATATTTAGTTCCCCTTCCTCCACTGTATGGTCCTTGACCGTAGCCTATAGGGCTTCCATTTCTGCCCGGAATTCCCCTATCGCTGGGGCAGCCTCTAGCATCTTGTTGTTGCAGCTGGGTCTCTTTCAACATCTGAATCACCTCCTCCTAGTGGTTCACCTATGCTGCCAATACTTCAATCTTGTTGTTCTTTCCCTATATCTACTCGTGGAGGCCTTCTAGCTGTTTTTCATGTTTGTTCAGGACCTGAAAGAAAGTGAAGCAAATAGAAAACACATATCTAGGCCCAGGTACAAGACCTGTAAATGCTGGAAACTGATGTTTATTGTTGAAAACCGAGCACAAGGGAAGCCCGTAGGTGCTGTACAATGGTAAGAAGCAGAAGCAACTGCTAATGACCTCAACTGAATGCAAAAGAATGAGATAAACTGGGGGGAAAGGGAGTCAGCCCTTATATATTCCCCTTGGGTGTGCTGGTCGGCCAACTGTGGCAGGCCGACAGCAACACATTACAATAAAATGCTACAAAAATGCCTAAAATTACCCCCCAAAAAAATGGTAGAAAAAAGCTCAATAATCTCTGCTAAGATATGCCAATGCAGGCCCTCATAAATGGCCAATACAAGCATGAAAAAAGGTGACATAGACCCTCTAGAGATGATATAATCAAACACCTACTCTTCAGCGCTAGAGGGGCGGTCCAATACCAGCACGCTGAAGTAACACCCTCCATAGTAGCTCTCGGAAGTGGTTTGGTAAAGAGATCAGCCACACTGTCCTTGGTAGAACAGTAGGCCACTTGAAGAAGTCCCAACTCGATCCAGTCATGTACAAAATGATAATGCACTTCAATATGCTTGAATCCTCCCCGTATCACAGGATTCTGTGCTAGAGCAGTAGCACTTTGAGAATCCAAGAAGATAGTAACCGCGGAAGTGTCGACACAGCACAAATGCTCCAAAATCTGATGAATCCAAAGTGTCGGTGGAGGAGAGAAGGTAGGATATATACTTAGCCTCGGTGGAAGAAGCAGAAACAGTCCTCTTCTTTTGAGACTTCCAAGAAACCAATCCAATACCAAGCATGAAGCAATATCCAGATGTAGACCTCCGAGTATCAATGCAGCCTACCCAATCAGAATCTGTGAAGCCAACCAAATCAGCACCACTGGAGTAGGTGATGCCATAATCTGAAGTACCTCGAAGATAACGAAGAACTCTCAAAGCTGCCTGCCAAATGAGACCTTCGAGCGGCTAATGAGAACTGGCTAAGGACACTCATAGCATAGGAGATGTCTCGACGGGTGTTGTCAAGGTAAAGCAATGAGCCAACAATCTGCCGGTACACTGTGGAATCCACCAAGGGTGTATCATCCTCCTTAGATAACTTGGCATTGGGATCCATGGGACAAGAGAGAGGTGTACAATCTGACAACCCATAAAGTGAGATTAGCTTCCTCACATACTTTTGCTAAGAAATAAAGAAAAAGTCATCTTTCTGCCAAACCTCGAGCCCAAGAAAATAATGTAGAAGGCCAAGATCAGTCATCTCAAATGTCTCTGAAAGCTTGGACTGAACCTGAGTGATCAACACTGTATCTGAGCCAGAAAGAATGAGGCCATCAACATACAAAACAATGACACAAATATCTCCATCAGAAAGAAGCACATAGAGATTGATGTTAGCATATGCCCTCTCAAACCCAAGAGATAACAAGAAGGCATCAATCTTTTGATACCAAGCACGGGGTGCCTGTTTGAGACCATAAAAAGCCTTCTGCAGAAGATACACATGGGTGTCTTGTCCCTGAATCACAGAACCAGGAGACTGCTCAACATAAACTTCCTCCTCTAAATCTCCATTCAAAAAAGCGGATTTGACATCCATCTGAACCACGGGCCATCTAAAGTGTGCAACCAGAGCCAAAACAATCCTGATGGTGGTATACTTTGCTGTAGAAGGAAATGTCTCATCAAAGTCTTCACTTGCCTTCTGAGTATATCCTCGTGCAACAAGGCGGGCTTTGTACTTGTCCAAAGTATCATCTGCATGAAAATTGACTTTGAAAATCCATTTCACACCAATAACACGACGATGTAAAGGCCATGGTACCAAAGACCAAGTGTTATTCCTCTCAATAGAGACCATCTCTGCTTCCATGGCTTGCCGCCACTGCGGTTGTGAAAGAGCCTCCTCTGGACTCTCAATCTCATCAATCTCTAGGACAGAACTCATGAGAGCATAATTCACTGTGTGATGAGATGTGGAAGCCCAAGATGAACAACGAGGTCCAAGGGTGGTGGTAGAGATTTGGTTATGGAGTTGTGCATCAGTGAGACCAGAATCTCTAAAGAGTTGCTGAACCCCACCGAGGTAGGCCAGCCTTCCTCTCAAAGCGTGAAGAAGAAGATCCAACTATAGTAGAAGACTTATCCGATGCTATTGGAAGTGGTGATGAGGTAACCACTGGTGAGGGTAATCCCGGTGTCAAAGCAGGACTCGTAGAGGGACTAGGAGCTACAGAAGCTAATGCAATGGGAATGGGTGACTGTAAAGGAGCAACTGGCACCGGGTTGCAGCAGGGGGAGGAGGAGGAGTTGGACGTGGAAGAAGTAAAAGATCACTAGCATCTGCTGGGAATGGATCATCCAGAAAGTTGGAAGATGCATCATGTGGAGAGGAATCAATGCCAAACAAGCTCTCATCAAATCGAGCATCACGGGAAATGATGATGTCATCAATCTCCAGATCCCAAAAGCGGTACCCTTTGGATCTCAGACCGTAGCCTGTGAAGCTCCTCTTTCACTTCGGGGCGAGTGTGGTCCTTTTCTTATCTGGGACATGCACATAAGCAACACAACCGAAAACACGAAGATGAGAAACAGATAGCTTGTGGCCTGTAAAAGCCTCCTCCGGAGTGATCCCCTCAACTGCTTTTGTGAGAAAGCGGTTAATGAGATAAACTGAGGTAGCCACAGCTTCACCCCAAAAAGCAGGAGGGAGACCTGCATGATGCAACAAAGCACGAGCCATCTCTTTGACGGTCCGGTTCTTTCATTCCACAACTCCATTCTGCTGAGGAGTGTAAGGAAATGTAGTCTGTCGGTGAATGCCCTTCGAAGCAAGGAAGTCATCAAATGGAACAAACTCGCCACCATTATCAATCCGGAGGAATGAAACTCTACCCCAGACTGATTTTCCACCATCGCGATCCAAGTCCTGAAACTGGCAAAAGCATCTGACTTGAAAGCCAGAAAACATACCCAGACTTTGCGAGTGAAATCATCCACACGAAGAAGAAAATATCGAGCCCTGCCAAGAGACTCAACCTCCATAGGTCCTGCAAGATCTGCATGTATAAGCTCCAGTCTTCAAGTTGCTCGATGAGTGGCCTCCTCTGGAAATGTATCTCGATGATGCTTCCCATCATGCAAGATGAGCATATGTGTGAGAGACCTAAGCTGAGGTAGTCCGCTGACAACTTGCTTAGAATGGAACTTTTGTAAGGCAGCAATGGGTACATGACCGAAGCGAGAATGCCATAGAGAAGTATCTACCTGAGAAACCAAAGCCATCAAGGGGGAGAAAAGCTGGTGAATATGGGAATCAATGTGAGGAATCTGGGAAGAATAATTGGTGATCTTGTAGAGACCCCCATCATGGACTCCATTGGCAACAACCGAGAGAGTCTTCATGTCAATTACTTCGATGACCTCATCATCAAAGTACACACCAAGTCCTTTTTGAGAATCTTTGTATAGTGAAAACAGATTTTTGGAAATCCGTGGTACATGTAGAACATCATGTAAGGTGGCAGAAGAACCCAAAGAAACGTTACCAACACCGGTGACAACAAGCGAAGAGTTGTCGCCGATACGAACTAAAGAAGAGAGAGTCTAGTAGTCCTCCAAGATATGGACTTGATTGGTCATGTGGACAGAAGCACCACTATCACCAACCCATTCCACCGCTTCAGGTGTGTCACTAACCTCTTCAGGAGAAGTCATATCTGTGATCATGAGGAATGATTCTGTGAAGAAGTGGATGAATCTATGACTGCCATGTATGCAACTCTGGCAGATCCCTCCTCTGAAACTTTGCCTTTATCTTTGGTTTTGTCCTTGTCAGATGCTTTAGAAGCATCCTAGGCTTTATACTTGGCTTTGGCTACTCGAGAATCATCACGACGAGCAAAGCAACGAGCCTCAGCATGACCTGACCTGACACAACAATCACATTCATTGCTTTTGTCCTTGGATTCCTTAGAGTCATGTTTACCCTTGCCTTTGCCTTTGCCTTTGCCTTTGCCTTTGTTTCTGTTGTTGTTGTTGTTGAATTTGCCTTTTCCACCTTTGCCTTTGCCTTTGCCTTTGCCCTTGCCTTTGTTTCTGTTGTTGTTGTTGTTGAATTTGCCTTTTCCACCTTTGCCTTTGCCCTTGTCAGAGGCAACAAAAGCAGACTCCGACTTGCCTTTTCCGCGAAGCATGCACTTGTCGTGGAGATAACTCACGACTTCCTCAAAAGGGGAGAGAGGATCACGGAAATAAATATCATCCCTGAAAGAATCAAAGGAAGCAGGCAACTTACCAAGAAGTTTAAGGATGGGATTGTTGATGGTGCTCCCGTACTCCTCAAGCTGCAGCTTGATACGGGAGAACTCTCCAATCTTCTCAATCAAGTTATCTGACTCAGTGATGGTAAGCTTCTCCAGATCTAACTCCAATTTGGCAATCTTCACTATCGAAACTCTCCCATACCTCCTCTGGATCTCCGTCCACATCTGATGAGCATTACTCCAGGAAGAGACAAATTGTGCATGTATGGATGGAGTCATGCAATGAATGATGATAAGACAAGCCCAAGCATCCAATATGCTTCTCAAAGCGGGTCCACCAAGTGAGGTGTGAAGATGGCCATCCACACACCGGCTCCTTCCAACAACAACTAAGTGTAGAAAGACCAAGTATGATAGTTGGTTGCTATAAGCTTCATGGAGTCACTGACTTGGGGAGGATTGTAGGATGGTATGTGAGTAGGGGTGGGAGCAAGACCTAGATGAGAGAAACTCAGAGAGGAAAGATTGGGAATAGGAACCACCTGTGGAGTGGCGGAAGCAAAGGACCCAGGCTGTGATGGTGCTAGACAATCAACATGAGAAGGAGCAGCAGTAGAGAAACCTCGTGAAGCCATGTCCTCTAACAAGAAACCTTCTCTGAAGAAAGGGGCTGAAAAAAAAAATCAGCAAGTCCTCTCAAGCTGTGCATAGCAAGAAGAAAGGTAGGGAGGGTGGGAAACTAAAAGGAGAGGAAGAAGATCTCTCCAAGATGTAGATCCATGTCCTCAACACCTAGAAGAGGGCTTCAGCAAAAATCCGAAACCAAAAAAATCAAGAGTTTCTGAAACGTTTCTTGCGTTTCGGGGTTTCGGAGTTTCTCACTCCAGAAACGTGTTTCATGTGACTATGTGTACAATGGTAAGAAGCAGAAGGAGCTGCTAATGACCTCAACTGAATGCAAAAGAATGAGATAAACTAGGGGAAACGGAGTCAGCCCTTATATATTCCCCCAGGGTGCTGGTCCACCAGCTATAGCAGGCAGACAACAAGACAATAGCATAAAATGCTGCAAAAAGGCCTAAAAATACCCAAAAAAAAATGGTAGAAAAATGCTGAATAGTCTCTGCCAAGATATGCTAATGCAAGGCCTCATAAATGGCCAATACAAGTATGAAAAAAGGTGATGTCGAGCCTCTAGAGATGATATAATCCAACAAGACCCTGTCCAGCACCTTCTTCTATTTGCCCAACGACTTCTTGGTGTTGTCCTCCATTGTCTTGATGTATGAGACCAAAAGTGATACAATAGTTGAGAGAGAGAGAGAGAGAGAGAGTTATATTAAACGTCTTCAAAAGACCCAGTGGATCTATGAGACCAAAAGTGATACAATAGTGTCCATGTAATCTCATCATGGTACAAAAGAAAACAAAGATTGGAGCTCTGAGCTGGGAATGTCAAATCCGAGCCATATGATACAAAGTGGGACCATCATCATCATACAACCTATGGAGCTAACCCCCCAGTAGGGGGAGGGGGCCGTCAAGGATATCAAGCACGGGTTTAGCCTATAGAAGGCTCTGCAGATCCGTCGGGCGTGGGAAAGTGGCTATGCGCCTGTCCAAGATCTCCTCAAGCTGGGGCTGATGCTGGCGCGGTCCAGGGAGTCTCGGGCGTCGGGCACGTTGTAGTGTTGTGGCCCGGTCTACGCCAAAGTGGGGTTGGCAAGGGGTCGGGCACTCAAGAATGTATCGCTCGATGAGGCTGTGGGTATGTCATCCATGGCTGGCAGGGCGTCCTCTCGTGGTTGGAAGAACTGCAGATTCGCCGGGCGTGGGAAGGTGGCACTATGCCTCTCCAAGATCTCCTCAAGCTAGAGCTGATGTATGTGTTGCTGGCAAGGTCCACGGAGTCTGGGGCGTCAGGCTCGCTGTAGTGCCGTGGCCCGGTCTAGGGTCACGCCAGAGTGGGGTCTGGCGGGGATCAGGCATTCAAGAATGTGTGGCTCGATGAGGCTGTGGGTATGTCATCCATAGCTGGTGGGGCTTCCTCTCCTGGTCAGAAAAAACCGAGTGATGGTGGTCGCCTGGGGCTGGGCTAGATGTCTCCCATGGGGTCTCGACTCCCTACACACACCTGAAATATAAGAAGAAACAAACATTACCTGCACTTCTTGAAGCAAGACATTGTTTAGAAGGAATAAATCTCCTTGTACATATCTGCAAAAGTAATCAAAAAAACTAAAGTTACGAGCACTCCAATACTCAAAAAGAACATCGTAAGATAATTTTGGGCTCCTAGAACATCTGTTATTTTTGAAGCAAGACAATCTTACGTCGAGTACGAACTCTCTGTTTTCACATTCACAAACCTTACGTCGAGTACGAACTCTCTGTTTTCACATTTAACTCGGAAGTATACAGGAAAAGACAGTCGACGTGGATTTCATCTCACGAAACTCATTCTTTATTAATGTAAAAAGCACTCAACCACCATCTCTTAGACAGCTGCATTGAGCGTGCTCAAAAATCCACCCACTAGCTGGAGCAATGAGCAAGAGCATTGCTTGCAATACAACATGCATGGCAAAGTAGTAAAGTGTAGTAGTCAATTGTCAAGTACTCAGTCCAAAGAGTTACTCCTTTACAAAAATTTGTTTCTCACAATTGCTTTGACATGAATTTTTCCCTTAAGCTTAGAGAAACTCATTCCCACACAGCACTAACTATAACTCCCTATGGCCAAGGCACCCTGCTTCCTCCCTCACAAAAAGAGTACTTTCTACATTGATATGAGATAAATACAATACAAAATAGAGCCTTAAAACTTTTAAGACAAATACCTCACCATGCTCGTTGTGCAATAGCACGCCATGAAGAGGCATTAAGTCTATAACTGGAACGTTTTCTCATTTGCTGTAGGTTTTGGACATAAATCTTCTACTGAATTCTGCTATTTGAGTGAAAAATTGATGAAGTGGAGTTGAAGGAAGAATGGCTCCCTTATACAGAACCTCGTCCAACTAGCCAGCCTGTTGTAGTGAACTGCATAACCTCACCAAATTACGTACTATAAATTGTCAGGCTTTGTGGGGTGCACCAATGCTGAGTGCAAGGAGCAGAGAGGGAAATGCTCAATTTATCAAACCATCACAGGAGTTGTGAAATAGACTTTGCGGAAGAAAAGAAGCTTTCATCAAAACAAAGAGGAGTCGTCTCATGAACAAGGAATCTATATCACAATCATTGGAGTTGAATCACCACCAAGTCGTTAAAGGTAAGCCGACAGCTTCACATACAAGCTTCCCATGCCGCCATCAACTTCTTGGGCAAGCTTTCCATATAGACATTAGCTTCTTGTACAAGCCCCTTCTTTAGTATTCCCAGAGAGCATTATCGGCATACCAAAGCTTGAGTACCGCACGGGTAGACACCACACAGGGATATTAAATGTTATGATGAAGAATCCCCAAGACAAGGAAATTTTTGGTATTATAAAGAAAAAAACCCACTAATAAGGGCCTTACTGGTCCATTCACATGCCCAACCCATGGCCGCTCCTTGGGCGCCAGGTATACAGTGCCATGGAAAAACTAAAAAAGAACGTGAAACTGAAACATGACTCTATAAGCTTCCTGATAGCAAATGTGGCTATGGTGAGGGCATGTCATGTCGTCAAGGAACTCCTCTCAGACACGATACCCCATCCCTATGTAGTCGGAGCTCTATTAGGTACATCCCAAGACACTCATACTGCTTGACCCGTGCCAATAGCCCAAACTCCTGCAGGAAGAGGCAGTGAAATCTCCCACGTATCGCATAATACGATGGGCATGTTGGAGACATAGAAGGTCCGCATGGAGAGGGTCCCCAATCCCCCCTCACTTAGCCAACCTAGGGCCAAGGATACCCCCAAAAGGCATACACAAGGGATACCCAAGGCCCCTTGCTTCTTCACCCTTTATATGCCAAGAATCTAGTGCACACCAAGCCTACGGGATTAACCAAGGGGTCTACTGCCACATGTCAGCAGAAGGGAGACAATCTGTTAACACTGACGGCCACCAACAGACACATGACTGCCCCCATCAATAGAAGGAGCCAGCCCTCAAACGCCACAAAATTTCAATAGGAGGCGCCAAACATAAAACAAGTCACGGCCAGAATCCTCGAAAAGCAGTAACACCTTGCGGCAAAAGCAGAGACCCCACATGAGCAGCGCCCAAACCCATGCTGGCATGCTCTAATACCATGTTGGCAATAGAGGAGGTCAGCCTGGAGCGGTCCCCAGTCCCCTCCCGCCTAGCCAACCTAGGGCCAAGGCTGTGCACAGGGGATACCCAAGACCCCTTGCCCCTTCACCCTTTATACGCCACGAATCCAGCGCACACCAAGCCTATGGGATGAACCAAGGTGTCCACTGACACGTGTCATCCAGGAGCGGTGATGGTTCATCCAACAGGGCATATGAATATATAGTGGGCCTCGTACTCTACCTCCCCTATGGTGCATACTCTGCATATCCACCCCTCTCGTGGGATGTCCTCGGCTCTCCAAGTCTCTATATGAAGGCGGTGGGAGGAAACTTTGAGAGCTGCTCAATCGCGATGCGCATAGCATGTGACATCTGGATATCCATGTACCTAGGGAGCTAAAAGAATCCATCCCAGTGAGTCTCAAAAAATGCTTTCTATAAAACTCACATTTCATCGCTAACCTTAATGATGACATCCAAGTCTGGCGTACGTGTAGGCCAAGTAGATCCAACCAGATCATGTCGTGTGAGAGGTCAAGTTGTGGGGAGCTTAGATTGTACTAAGATGGTGGGAGATGATCCATCAGCAATCCATGTGCATGAAACCATTCAACTACCTCCAAGTACCATGCCTGCTGTGGTTAGGGTGGCGGCCGTCTTCTCTTCAAGATGGAGGGCAATCTAGTGGAGCATGCAGAAGCTTGATGGGTAGAATCGGTAACTTCAATGGATAGAATTCAGTAATCTTTCGCGATGAAGATAACACAAGATAGAGAGACAAGTGCAGAAATATATATATATATATATATATATATATATATATATATATATATATATATATATATATATATATATAGAGAGAGAGAGAGAGAGAGAGAAAGAAAGAAAGATTTTATTAACGTCTTCCAAAAGACCGAACTCGGCCTATGAGACAAATCGGTGTACTCGTATGGGGTATCCTCTGTCATCCCAACAAAATGAAAAAGTACTCAACTAAAAAGCTGAATCTGGGTGTGCAATAAGTACAATGAGTGGGGGAGGGGATGGAGCTCTACTACTAGGAGAATGCAAAGCTATATGCATGGAGTATACAATCATGATATGCAACCTAGCTAGCTCCATCCTGTACCATACTGGGGGTATAAAATGGTATACATCAATGAAGGGGGTGTCCACAGCTCCCTGAAGAACATGCCTGGGTGTGCTCTAAAGCGAGCCAGTCGCTCTGCACCCTCTCTGTGAAACTGACCTCTAATCTCTGTCATCTCTCTCTGGTATAGGCGTGGTGTCCGAAAGCCAGGTGTCCTCTGTCTCCTGCGGGCTCCGAGTGTCTCTGCTCTCTGGAGAGTAATTCCCTGCCGTGTAGGGGCTGGGAGTGGGATGGATCTCTGAAAAAATGTAGTAATCTGTGTCTGTCGTCCCCCCTCTGGAGCTGTCTGAGCCTGTAATGATGTCTCTCTGTGGCGCTGTGTGTCTAGAATGAATCTTCCCAGTATGCGCTGGTCTGCTGCCTCAAAGATCTAGCGTAGGGAATGTGGCTCTCTGAATAAAATGGGATATCTCTCTCTGATGGCTGTATATGCTCTGCATCTGCATACATAATGCTCCTCACTCTCCACTTCCTCTCTGCACAATCTCCATACCCTCTCCTCTCAGGGGATCCGTGCTACTCTGCCAGTCTCAATCTCCAATCGGTGTGATGAAACTCTAAGCTGACCAATAGCCACTCGGGAGCCGTGTGGTAAAAAGCCCTCCATGTATCTAGGCCTCTCTATAAATCCATCATCAGTGATACTCATGAAGTGATCTCTATAGTATAGCATCTTCGGTGGAAGAGGCTGTGTAGGCGATATCCATGTCTCTCGTGTATAGAGCTGCCATAGGTCCTGTCTCAATACTCTGTTCCTCTCACTATGAGAGAGAGAGACGGATATGTGGTGCATCCCTGTCATACTGGAATGGTGGTAGATGATCCATGTCTAGGCCATGCTGTGAGAACCAATGTGACCTGTGCATACCATGATCCTCTGTCTCCTGCCTCAGCCAGCTGTCTAGATGCCTCAAAAGCTCTGCATGACAATCTGTCCTGTGGCATCTCTCTGAATCTGTCTAGCAGGCATATGGTCTGAAATATGGCCTCTACCATCATAGGAGGCGCAGCAAACTCTACTCGGATAATGTCATGAGGTACTGACAGTTTGCTGCGTATCATGCGTGCCATCATGAGGGCCTGTGGTCTCTCTATCTGTGTCCACAAATGGGTAGCAAGGCCTGGCGCCCATACCGCTGCTCCATATATCAATGCTCTTTTGACTAACGTGTTGTGACTAACGTGTCAAATAGCCACCCCTTCGTCCGGGGCTCCTGAAAATGCGCCTGGTGGCACTGTCTCTCTAGCATAGCCAATGTTGCATATCCCGTGTCAATCTAGCTCTGGCTGCTGAACCCATGGTGAAGCGTGTGGCTGCTGCAGAGAAGGTAGCCCCTAGGTACACGTATGATGTCACCACCTCCACCTGGCGTCCTGCGAGAGTGAATGTCAGCTGACTCCTGCCCTGTCTCGATGTATGAAAGACCATAACCTTGGTTTTCCCAAGGTTCACAATAAGACCCCTCTGTGTGCAGAAATCATTGAGTGCATGTAGATGCTGCTGTAGACCACCTAGAGACTCAGACACTAATACAATATCATCAGCATAAAGCATAATATGTACTGAGGTACCTGCTAAATTAACTCCATCTCCGCCTCTCCGTGTAATGAAGTCAACCACCTCATCAATGTATAACCCAAATAGCGTGGGGGAAAGTGGGCATCCTTGCTTCACACCAATGGTGCTAGCAATAGTCTCGGACATACCTCCTGGACATCTGACTCGCCCAAAAACCTGCTCATATAATGCATAGATGCCCCATGTCATATCTACAGGTATGCCAAGAGACTGCAGGCGCTGAAAGAGCCTCTCTCGTGGTACTGTGTCAAATGCCTTGCAGAAATCCACAAAGCAGCAATAGAGCTTTCTCTTCCTCACTCTGACCTGATCAATCATACATCTCAAAGTGAATACATGGTCAGTGGTAGAGAAAGCTCTCCTGAAGCCTGCCTGCCCTGATGAGCGTAAACCTGCTCGCTCAGCATATAAGCTAAGCTCTTGCTCCAACACTGCACCATAAAGTTTGGCCAGCACGTGGCCAACCATAACCGTCCTGTAGTTGCTCGGATCGAGCATATCCCCTGTTTTAAGAATCGGCACAATGGTGTGCATCGTCCACTCCGCAGGCAAACCCTCTGCTAGTGCCCTGTTAAACAGGTGTGCAAGAAAAGGAGCCAAAGAATCTACTGCATATATGAGATGCTCACCCTGCAGGCCCATATGGTCGGCGGACCGTCCATGCTGTAGGCGGCGGATAGCTTCTTGTACCATCGAGTGGGTAAAGAAGCTAGCTGTGGTAGGTCGAGGCTCCTGTGGTGGTTGAGGTATAGGTGGCTGCTGTGGGGCGTGGTATAGGCCCTCTGCATATGTGTGCCATGTCTGTGGGTCTGCAATAGGTGTCGGTGTCCAGTGCTCTCTGAAGTGCCACCATGAGATAGGGCTATCTCTACTCATGAAGAAATGAAAGATCTCTAGCTCTTGTATCTCTGCGAAGGCCCGCCTTTTGCGGTGAGTAAGTCTCCTCATCTCTCTCCTCGACTCCTGCTCTGTGATGGCTCCCAAGGCTCTCTGTATGCGGAGCCGTGAGTATAGGGCTCTGCGCTCGTCATCATACCATCTGTTTTGGGGCATAGTCCCAGATCTCGCAGGCTCTCCTGAGTGGACACGATGTGGGAAGCTCTGTAATGCAGCCGTGTGTAGGAGTGATGCCAGCTGGGCTGTAATGGTATCCATAGGTGGACACGATGTGGGAAGCTCTGTAATGCAGCCGTGTGTGTCTCCTGTCTCCTCCTCCTGTGGCATGTCCTCTGTAATGACATAGGAGGATCCTGATGGAGAAAAGTAACATAGAGCTATGTATATAACCCTGTCTTGTGAAAGCTGTAAGCTGATCCACATGTATCTGGCCTCTGGATCCTGTGCTACCACTCTCAGTCTCCCCTATAGCTCCCGTCTGAATAGAACTGCTACCCCCCCGACCCTCTCGAGGTACCCTGGCGTGTGGTCCTCCTGTATGCTGACTCCCACTGGAATCCCTCTACTCGAGGTAGCCCTCTCTCTGGGCTCTGATGTGTCTCTGTCAGAAGTATGATGTCTCTCCCCACCATAACATGCTCCAGTCGTCCAGGCTGCAGCCATAGTGAACCATTACAGTTCCATACTGCCATGTGTATCTCTGTCAGTGGCTTGGTTTGTGTCCCATAGGCCCCAAACCGCTAATCCATGGGCCGGCCATCAATGATGACCCGACCATCTTGATAGAAGGCCTTCTTGGCTTCTCTCCTCGCGTGTAAGACTCGTGGCATGCAAGCTCTCCTATGCTCAAGCTACATCCTCATGAGATCATCATCCAAGAAAATAGGAGCTCCCTCTAAACCTCGTAGTATGACCCTCTTCCTCATGAAGGTGACCCTCTCCGTCTCTCCTGCAAACTGTAGGATGAGGGCTCGCTTGCGTGTTGAGTCTTTCCCGGCTCTCCATGCTTTGGTGAAGGGGAGAGGGTGCTCTTCCCTGTAGCCAAGCTTCATGCATAGAAGCTGTCCATCTTTCTCGGGAGTGGAGTTGGGTGTCTCGGCTATACCTGTGACTCGAATGTTGAGGCGGCGGGCATGCCTCATCTTCTCCTCCTCAATGGTGGTGTGAATGATTTGGTGTTCTTCCCTTTGAGTCTCCTCCCTTACTTCTTTACGGATGTTCTTCTTCAACACCTCAACCCATCCTGACTGCTTGGCTTCGAGTTTTCCCTCCATGTCCTTTGTGATCTCCTTGGAGATCTCTTCCTTGATGGCCATGAGAGTGTTGTCATTGACCTCCCCTTCTTCCTTCTCAGTATTCTTGATGGGTACCATTTCCACTTTCAACGCACTCACCTCCTCCTTGAATGCTGTGTTCTCTTGTTCGAGGTTCATGACCCGTGCTTCGAAAACCATGATGTGCCGGTGTAGTTTGTTCTCCACCTCATTGAGGTTGGAATCGGATGTCTTCTTGTTCTCCTTCATTAGTGCCTTCATTGCCGTCTCGAGGGCCTCGAGTTTCTCTTGGAGACTCGGGGCCATTCCTCCAGATCACTCTGCAGTCCTTCCCACAGGCAGGGAGGAGAGAAAGAAAGAAGAAAGAAGAAAGAAAACTATATTAACGTCCTTTAGAGGCCACATCTGACCTATAGGACTAATCAGATACATCCATGTGATTACATTCCACTTCGGGGGCAACAAAATGAAAATAGAGATAAAACTAAAAATAGTTCAAATTCCCTACATGAGACCGTAGGAGAATCCTAGATAACATGAAGGATTTCTCTAGCAGCTACTCTTCATTACTACCATGTTTGGTTGTCCTGAAATCTGCAATAACAGCTCTACCTCTACGGTAGACTACCCATTTTCCTTGTTTCCTTGCTTCGTATACTTTATTGAGTTCTTGTTCCCTGGTTTTTAGTTGTGTGGCTGTGAGTTCATCGTGCCATCCACACCTTCGTTCCCTTAAGTGACCTTGTTTGCTTCATGACTTTAATTGTCTTTCATATCTGCGTACCTCAAAACCACATGTTTTCCTTTGATTGCCACTGAGGGATCTCCAATGTCGATGAAAGGGATAGCTCTGCACAGCTTTCTTTGTAGAATCTCGCATTCCGGGACATAAGTATCATTCGCAATCTCCTCGTCCTCCAATACCTCCACCTGTTCCCAACCCTCTGACAAACCACCCACCCTAATTTCTTTTGCAATCCATTGCTGCTCGTTCTCTTCATTAATCTGTGATATTACTTCTTTAATGAGAATTTCTTTAGGCTGTGGATCAAGTAAATTTACCTGTGTGATTTCCTCCCTGTTTTATTTTTCGTGTTGTTGTTCCTTAATCTGTTTCTCCAGGGTTGAAAGATGTTGTTTTGTCTAATGTAGTTCATTTTGCAAGGCTGAATTTGTTTGCTGAAGATGTTGAATCATGCTCAGGAGGTACCGCTCCCATGGTGATGGTTTTTCATTGGGTTTGGTAGGAGGGGAGATAAGGGTTTTCGGAGAAGGTTTTCTTGCTGGCCATGTCAAACTGCTGGACTGTTTGAGAGGTTGCTCTTCACGAACCCCACCCCCATGAGGTGCAAGCCCTTACCTGCTTGGAGGTGGGTTACAACCCTACCCTACAACTAGGGTGAGCAGGTGGGCAATAGGTGCACAGGTCCGTATGTGAGTAGCAGGAGAGATGGGCAACGGGAGAGAGAGAGAGAGAGAGAGGGAGAGTTATGTTGCTGCCTTGGGGGCCTGAGCAAGGGCGGGTGGTGAAGGGAGGCGAGGGGCTGGTGGGAGGCTGGCGCAGATATGCGAAGGCGAACAGGCGACACAGGTTCAAGGGAGGCTAACTGAGAAAGGGCGGGTGGGGAAGGGAGGCGAACTGAGCAGCAACGGGTAGGGAGAGAGAAGAGAGGCGAGGGGCTGGCGGGAGGCAGGCGCAGAGGGGGCTGGCGCAGATATGCGAAGGCGAACTGAGTAGGGGCGGGTGGGGAGAGAGAAGAGAGGCGAGGGGCTGGCGGGGGGGCTGGCGCAGATATGCGAAGACGAACAGGCGACAGGTTCAAGGGAGGCGAACTGAGAAAGGGCGGGTAGGCGAACTGAGCAGGGGCGGGCAGGGAGAGAGAAGAGAGACGAGGGGCTGGCGGGGGGGGGGGGGGCTGGCGGGAGGCAGGCGCAAAGGGGGCTGGCGCAGATATGCGAAGGTGAACAGGCGACACAGGTTCAAGGGAGGCGAACTGAGAAAGGGCGGGTGGGGAAGGGAGGCGAGAGAGAGAGAGAAGAATCGCCTTTGTCTGTAGCAGCTATGGAGGCAAGCAACCAGCTATAAATCAGCCCTGGCAAGAGTCGGCTAGCTCTTGGGAGGTGTTGTGCGTGCCAAACTGACACCTGTGTGAAGCCCTAGAGAGAGAGAGAGAGAGAGAGAGAGAGAGAGAGAGAGAGAGAGAGTTATGTTGCTGCCTTGGGGGCCTGAGCAAGGGTGGGTGGGGAAAGGGGGGCAGCCAACGCAACGAACAAAAGGCGCAGGGGGCGGCGAAGAGAGAGAGAGAGTGAGAGAGGGCGCAGAGTGAAGCGACGGGCAAGCAGCGAACAGTGAAGCAACGGGCACAAGGCAAAGGAGAGAGGCGATCAGTGAGAGAGGGGGCGGCGGAAGCGAACAGAAAGCGCAGGCAGGCAACAGGAGGGAGGGGCGAAGGGCAGGCAGCAGGAGGGAGGGGCGAAGGGCAGGCAGGCAGCGGAGATAGAGCGAAGGGGGGCGCAGGCGCGCAGCGGGAGGGGGGGGCGCGGGCGCGCAGCGGGAGGGAGGGGGGGCGCAGCGGGAGGGAGAGAGAGAAAGAAAGAAAGAAAGCTGTATTAACGTCTACTAGAGGCCGAACTCGACCTATGAGACAAATCAATGTACAACTATCAATGTCTTCTCGATGTCCAGAAAAAAAAAAAGGACAAAATGAACATGAAATAAACTATGACAGCACTGAGCTAGTGGGGGGGTGTGATGGATGGAGCACTACTGCTAGAGGCTCAGTATGCAACCTATATACGCAGGGTATACAAGAATGCAATGCAAATCCATCCAGCTCCAACCAGTACCATAATGGGGGTGTAATATGTGATACATAGGCGATGGCGAGGCAAAAATACCTCGGATCATGATCTCTGGGTGTGAGTGTAAGTGAGCTAGCCGCTCCTGGATATGGTGCCGATGTCGAGCCCGTATCTCTGTGATCTCCCTCTGATGTAGTCTGGGAGTCTGGTAGCCTAGTGCTCTCGGTCTCCATCTGGCTCGGAGGTCCGCAGTGTGCTGAAGTGTAACCCCCTCCTGTGTCAGAGAAGGCTTGAAGGCTTTTATCACGAAGAATCGCGACAAATTGAAGATTTCAACACTCGAGACGCTTCCATCACGAAGACTTCCGTTGTCTCATTGACTCTGTTTGCGATTGGTAAGCTTTAATGCTCTATGGAAGCAAGTAGCAGGCAGAAGGAGCACGACTCCATGTTCACATACCCTATGTAGTGTTCTCTTGTCCTACATGCTCTCTTACAGATTGTTTTTACCGTGTTGGTAGAACAATAGAAAGCATATGGTAGAGAACACGGGCACTTGAGAGGGTATTGTGAGTTACAGACCTTCACCGACAACCATATTGTTTGCAATATTGTATTCACAGGCATTGGGAAGGTGGAAAGGTACGGTAAGGTAAGGTATGCATTCAGGTTCGGGTTGAGATTTTGAAGTACAATAAATACATAAGGTCCATAAAAACATAAAAAAATATACTATATAGTGTACATGTATATACAAAAAAATGAATGAAAAAACAATTCATTTCTGAACATTCAACAACACAATTACCAAAATGAGAGCTCCATTTGTCAACATGTTTCCTTCGCTATCATACTCTCAGCTCTGGCTCTGCAATGGCGGTGACTGCAGTGGGGCTGGCACCGCATCATCATCATCTCTCGCTGCAATACCTATATCAATGAGAGGAATGGCTATGTTCACACTTTACATAAGTCGGCTAAAATCGGCAATGGCAGCCAACCTAGGGTTTTTTTGGCCCAAAGTAACAGCCACGTACATGCCAATGAGGTGATAGCTCAAGTGGTGAAGGTGTTTGCCTAGGACCAAGAGGTCTTGAGTTCAAAACCCTCCTTGGCGCTTCCTCGATGGCATCGCTCTACAGGTGGATAAATAAGCGCCTACAGGCGGTGAAAAATCGGTAACTACGGGAGGATCTTAGGCCAAAGGTCAGTCGGGGGCGGGGGGAGGGGGGTAAAACTACCACGTATGGATCTCTGCAGTCCAGTACTATACACTAAAACATACCTTATAATAAGGTACGTACGTACAGATGCAACCTTGGGCATTGGTATGGAAATCTCGTCAGCTCCTCTCCTCCAGTCAGCCAGCATATTCAGCTCCAGTCGGCCAACCCTCCTCACCTATAAATAGGTGGGGCTGGCCTCTCATTATTCATTCAGTCTTGTACATATTTTGCTCCCTCACTTATGAGACTTGTAGTGTCTCTTGCTTGTTGGGACTGTTTTGCTTCAGTATATTCAGCATAGTTTTCTCCATCTCTCTCTCTCTCTTGCACTCTCTGTTCAGCACATTCTAGTGCCACTCTGCTTCCGCTCTGTGCACTCTTTCACGGTATCATGGCTCCCGGTTTAGCAACCTCTTTGCTGCCCCAGATTCAGCACTGTTTTCAGCACCTCCTTCTCTGCGTTTTCCTTCAGATCTGCAGCTCTTTCATGCTGCATTTTCTGGACTGAACCTGGTCACTTTGCCTCTGCGTTTTTTCTCTCAGATCTGCAGCTTCCTTTGCTGCGTTTTCTGGACTGAACCTGCTGGTTGCTGCAGTTTGGCTTCATCAACACAGCCTTCAGGTACTGTTTGACAAGGTTTCTTCTATTCCACGTGGAGTTTGGGACATAGGTGGCCTGTTTTCTTCAGGACAGCAGCTTCCTTTGCTGCATTTTTCCTCTCCCGTGGGTTTGCTCCTTTGTAGAGAGGGGGTATTTGGTGTTACAGGCTTTGGTGGCACTCTTGGTACCTGTGGAGGACACTTCTACTTCAAAGATTGTGCGTTTTCTTGAGGAGAGCCCAAGCTATTGTCCTTGTTGTTGCATTTCCCTCTTGCACCCTCTTTCAGCATATTCTCGGGTGCTGTCCAGCCTCTTAGGGCGGCGTTTTGGTGGGAGGAAATACCCTATATCAGCGTTTTCTGATTTGGATAGTTTTATTTTATGAGGGTTGGTCCTATTGATTGGATCAATAATGATAGCTTTATATTTGGCTCCCGTACCACTCTCTTGTTATTTCCTTGATGAGGCAGACAAGTTGGATGGTGGTAACTTTCAGTCATGGAAGTTGCAAGTTACTTCTATTCTCAGGGAGTATGGTTTGATGGAGTTTCTCTCGTACAAGAATCGGTGCTTGCCGGACCTTGCCTCTGCGGAGGATGTGTGTCGGTGGAGAAAGACTGACGGATAGATCTATGGCTTTCTCCTCCTGAATTGTCAGGATTCGGTTCTTCGACACTTCATCTATGCTCCTGATGATGCTTCTACTTTCTCTGTGTGGCAGTTGCTTTGTGACTTGTATGGTGATGCCAATGATCAGCAGATGCTTTCTGCTTCTGGGTGCTCTACAGCTAGTGATCTTATGGATACTTCTATCGGAGATGTTCCTGCAGTGAAGAATAGTGGGCCAGTTTTGCTCATTGCATCTGAGGAGTTTGTTTCTCCTGTTGCCCTCCCTCAGTTTCTGTGCATACTTCGCCTTGCCACGATGATATATCTAGTAATGTTTTGGAGGAAGATAGTGGGCTGTCTTTGCTCACAGCTTCTGAGGGGGTTTTCTCCTATTGCTTCGCCTCCGATTCTTTCTTCATCTACCAGTAACCAGGATGTGTTGCTGGTCCCTTTGCCTTCTATGGAGGAGCCTGCTTCTACACTGTGTGATGCTATTGAAGAGGCTACTACTACTTCAGTTACTATTACAGTGGATGTTCCTCTTCCTCTTACTCTATGTGAGGATTCTGGATTGTGGTCAGGTGTGTCCGTGACCGTGCCTAGGGCACAGACTCTCTTTGTTCAAAGAGAGTAACTAGCCATGTGTCCATCCCAGCTTGCACACAAGTCACTTTCCTCTCTACCTGACATCCAAGGTGGACATCTCATCATCTCTCTTCCTTCACTCTAGAAGTTGACACCCTCCTTCATGAGGCCTTTTGGCTGTATTTTCTGAACTTTCTCCTTCCGAACACCATATCCAAGCTTATTAGTGTGTTTTCCAAGCTTCCAAGAGTGTTTCTAGATCATATTTACTCTCCTACACACTCCCAATGACTGAAATTCAACAAAACAATCCTTTTCCTTGCTATTATTTATGGTCCTTTGGCTGAAAGCCCTAATTTCAGCCTTCCTTTCTCAAGTTGAACCATAGGAGAAGCTTTCGAGGGTTCCCTGCATCCACGCTTTTGTCGCGAAGAATTACAACAGATTGAAGATTTCAACACTCTAGACGCTTCCATCACGAAGACTTCTGCTATCATCAACTCTACTTGCAAGTGGTAGGCTTTAATGCTCAATTATAGAAGCAAGTAGCATGAGGGAGGAGGAGGACTTCATGTTCACATACCCTATGTAGTATTCTCTTGTCCTATGAGCTCTCTTGCAGATTGTTTCTACCACTTTGAAGCATATCCAATCTGTACACATGCAAGAGCAACACATCCATAAGTCCACCTATAATGGCAGATGGAGTTGATCCTTAACAAGGCACAAGAAAGCCTCCCTAGACCATGCCCATTCCATGGAACAATCGTCATGGTAAAGAAGTGGTTTTGATTCCGGACCCGAGTAACTGCTTGACCATAGCATGATAATTGAGTACTTTAGGTATAGTGCAGTACAGTACGTGTATGGTACGAGTACCTAAAACACACATCATGATAATGATTTTAAGTACCTTTACTTTTTCAATTAGTATATATATATATATATATATATATATATATATGTGTGTGTGTGTGTGTGTGTGTGTGTGTGTGTATATAATACGATAATAATCATGGATTAAGCATGGATTATTATACGATAATCTTCGTTTGCTTACACACACACACACACACACACACACACACACACACATATATATATATATATGCATCAATGTCACGGGACCCTTTAATCTTCTTGAAGAAATAATTAAAAACTCATAAAATATATCAAAAATTAAAACAAAGACTTGAATTTAATTGAAAAATCAAATCACATAGCATAACATAAGACAAGAGAGAAAGAATAACATCACCATCAAGACAAGATTGGGTGCAATCTCTCCCCTGACATGTGTGGCTCCACTCCCACACGCGGTATTTAAATCATATTACTACATTTAGCCCTTAGAGCCATAAATAGCATAGCTTTTCCAAAATTGGGCTTTTTATAAAATTGAACCTTAGTCCAATGCTTTTTAAAGCATTTCATCAAAAATAAACCTTGCCCAATATATAATTGCTAGTGGGCCTTGTTACATAAATGACTATGTACACATTTACACCTATACATTAATCTTGTGCCTATTTGCATATTCTATTAAACTGAATCCTGCACAAATTAAATTAAACATATTTTTGTAAGATTATTAATTCATCAAAAATATGATAAATATATACCTATAACAGTCCTCCCGTTTGAGGAAGCAATTGTCCTCAATTACGTAAAAGAAAACGCTACAACAACAACAAAAATCTCGTGCAACACCAAAATTGGTTATGCCCGCACCATCATCAAGTCACAAATAAATAATAATAATATGCTATAGACAAGATCCCTTATGTGTGACACACACACATTGCTCATCACCTATTTCTGTAAACATATCCCAATATGATACATTGATAGGCACAAAGTTAGCATATATTCACCACTTGTTTCACTATGATGAGAGTATCACTATTTACACATCATCTAGCATGGTGTGAGCTGTCACTTGTTACACTCCAATGAGCATAGCACATCAGCTGCATAAACTATTGAACGACGAATTCAAGAGCTAGTATTCCGTCTATATTTATTTGCGTTATTAAATTACAATGGCTACTTTACCCATTCTGCCCATGGTTCAAGAACAAATCTTAGCACTTCAAGAACAAATTACTAATGAATGAGAACTCCGACGCAAATTAGAGCATCGAGTCAAGCATATCAAACGCAAACGTGATGCTTCTGATTCTTCCGACTCAGATAAGGAGAAAAGTAATCAAGTTAGAAGCACTGTTAAAGCTACATTGCGTACTCAAAATTCTAAGAAAGACTCACGAATCAGTCGAAAGGCATTCACTTTCCAAAATTATGATGGCAAGAAGGATGCACAAGTTCTCATTGCTTGGATTAGCCAACTAGATGACTATTTCTCAGGCAAGAAGTTCTCAAAAAAGGATAAAATTAAATGTGCTTATAATCACTTGATCGAAAGTATTGCCTTATGGTGAAATGTAATCAAACAAGGTGAACATAGACCTTCAACGTGGAAAAAGTTCCAAAAACTCTTAAAGAAATATTTCCTACCTTCACAATACAAAGCTAAGACTCGACAACGATGGTCTACCTTCAAACAGCTTAACACAGAAAATATATCAACTTTTGTGGACAGGTTTTGGCAAACTTTATTACAAATGCAAGTAATCGAGAAGGTTCGCACCAAGGATCCAATAAGAAAGTTCGTAGCAGATTTGAAACCTACAATTCCATCTGAGGTAAATATGTTTCGACCACATTCTCTTAGTTCAGCTATTTCTCTAGCTTTGAATTGTGAAAAGAAAAATGATTTTTCTAAGAAAACAATGACTCCTCAAACCTCGGCATCAACATCTTTGAACCCTAAAACCTCTCCAAAATCACTTGACACATCTCTTAATGACCATAATTCACAAAAAGCTAATAAACATGATTCCAAGAAGTATTACAGGTGTAACGAGATTGGACACATCGCATCAAATTGTCCATGAAAGTCAAAGTTTATTTCATTAGGACTCAATATGATCGATGAAGATGAAGATGAAGATGAAAAAGAAGAATACCACGACGACTACTCGGACTTTTGAGGTAACATGTTTATTGCATTTGGTTATTTAACACTTTTTGGTAAACTCAAGGAGAGTTTTTATGCATCAAAAGTATAACTTCTTGAAGGAACTGGCACTTCCATCTTGAATTATACTTTATGAATTTTTCACAATGTATTAATCTTGTGGTATGGGACACGAGATTAATCCTATGTGAAGGATTGCGATGCATACTTATCTCTACATCTGTGTGGGATAATTTCTGGTGATATGGGACACTAGAATTTATTACACATAGAAATCCTCGAGATAATGTATTTTATTAGTGAACATACTTGAATTTAAATAGTATATGACAATTGATCTCCTTTGCTCGCATAAGCAAACAAGCATTTAAGGTCAGTTCCTTACCCAGGCAGGAGGAATGTTACATAATGTCCATTCTTTAGTTGTACAGGGACGCCCGGACACTAGTGTGCCATGCTAGTGAATTGGTATCGTGGTGGGTGACTCCACATTAAATATTGATTACCTAGTGGTATTGGCATAGCTTGAGACCATGCTTGACGGGTGTATGTTGTTAAAGTGTAACAAGTAGTGTCATGCTTGACAACTATATTGTGGCCAAGTGAACCAAGAGGACTATGCTTGACAACTACACACGGTCGAAGTGAAACAAGTGATTTATGCAACTGATGTGCCATTTTTAGGGCTAAATTTATTAAAATGATTTAAATACCGCGTATGGGAGTGGAGCCACACACGTCAGGGAGGAGATTGCATCCAATCTTGTCTTGATGGTGATGTTATTCTTTCTCTCTTGTCTTATGTTATGCTATGTGATTTGATTTTTCAATTAAATTCAAGTCTTTGTTTTAATTTTTGATATATTTTATGAGTTTTTAATTATTTCTTCAAGAAGATTAAAGGGTCCCGTGACAGTGGTATATGTGTGTGTGTGTGTGTGTGAGAGAGAGAGTAAACGAAGATTATCGTATAATAATCCATGCTTAAGAATGGGAAGTAACCTCACGAGGTGAACTGGGAACAATTGGTGAGAATAGCCTTTTCCGACGACGGAACAAGATCGTAACCAACTACTTATCGGGGTGGGGTTCGGGACAACCGAATGTTCAAGCTCTCTGATCAAGGATTATAGAGCCAATGAGGATTTAAGCTCTTAGGAAGAGCCGTGTGAGGCCTATAGCTCATGCACGGTTCGGAAGCCAAGCCCAGTAATAATGATGTGGCTTAGGCTGCGTCTATCTGGCAACATGTTGAATAGGGCATAGTCACCCGAAAAAGACTCCAATTTGCCAACTTTCGGCCCCATCTTTCACCAAACTACCGGGCTTGCACGATGATCTTCATTCGTCTGAGACGCTTTGTCGTCAATCGTGCTTTTGTGACATGCTATGGTCTCGTCCACCCTTCGCGGGGGTTCTGGTGAGTCCCATGCATGTATGCAATTATGGCCTTGCCTCTTTCGACCGCAGATGATCTAACGGCCGCCCCACCTTTTCCATCAATATATATATATATATATATATGACTTACGAGTTTATACTTCACCTACAAGGTGGTCAGGTATATGTAGATGTGGTATGAGATGATAGGTGTAAGGTACAACTATGGTATGATGCACATGAGGATACAATATAGAACATGGTTAACAAATTTGGTTAAAACCATATATAAAGAATGAACAATCAAGCACTTATCAATCACAACTAACATGAAATGGACAAGTAGAATTGAAATGTCAATCGACTATACTCTTAGACATGAAATGTCAAATGCACTTAGGCACACAAATAGATCACAGACACTAGTGTAAATTTGAAATCATCAATATCAATATATATATATATATATATATATATATATATATATATATATATGTATATATATATATATGTATATATATATATATATGTATACATATATATATGTATACATATATATATGTATACATATATATATATATATGACTTATGAGTTTATACTTCACCTACAAGTTGGTCAGGTATATGTAGGTGTGGTATGAGATGATAGGTGTATGATACAACTATGGTATGATGCACATGAGAATACAATATAGAACATGGTTAACAAATTTGGTTAAAAACATATATAAAGAATGAACAATCAAGCACTTATCAGTCACAACTAACATGAAATGGACAAGTAGAATTGAAATGTCAATTGTCTATACTCTTAGACATGAATGTCAAATGCACTTAGGCACACAAATAGATAAGAGACACTAGTGTAAATTTGAAATCATCAATGACACACAAATAAGTATGAAAATAAGGAAGCTATCGATGTCAAGAACCAGTACAAGCTGAAATATAAATAGATGACCTTCCTTGGCTCGAAACTACAGCGTGAAGATGCCTTATTCTTGACCTTCAAGTTCACCCAACGTTAGCCTTCCCTTTGGCTGTCCTGAGCCCTTGGAGTGCTTCAGCAACTTGTGAAGAATGAGATGATTTAAGCCTTATGCTGCCAATTTCTTATATATGACTCTACAATGTTGGTCGGACTGTAGAGAAGTTGTCGGCCTGTTATTTATTGCTCCACAACTTAAAAACACCATCAAGTAAGCGCCTTTTCGTCACAATGCTTAAGAAAAGAGGTAAAATACTCAGTCCTGTAACAGTGTTTAATCGCATTGATAGTCATGTGTGAAAACCCCACCCGGTTACAAGAGCCAAGTCTATAAATCCTATCCTCCCTCAAAATGCACTTTGCTCTCTCACTCTCCACATGGGATGAGACTTCATACTCCAGATAGAGCTTTGTGGAAGTTAAGGAAGGTCTATCCATGTGGTGCAAATCTGTAGTTGGAGAATGTCAGAGCAAATGAGCCCGTTAGTATCCTACTGATGTTTGACATTGTTGGAAATGTGGGATGCTTGTATTCGGGCATAATCAGTAGCAAATCAGCATAAAGCATAAGTGGACAGATTTCGGGCAGTTTTGGACCAGTTTTGGGCAGCCTAAGCATTTTCAAATAGCTTGGCCAAGGGGCACCCTTTTAGCCCAGTAGGACTTGTCAAGTGACTTTTATCACACATTTAAAGGGCTGGCCAACTTGTGTGTGTTAGAGAGGATTTCCCAAAGCCCATCATCCCTCATCATCTTCCACTTCAGCATCATCCACCAGTCTTTAATTCAATTGTCCTGATTTAACACTTCTGCAAAGGCTCCCCTTAACATATGTGTTCTACTCCCTCTCCTCTCTAAAACTCTTCCTCAAAATCCTTCCTCTTTATTATCATTAGATACACCCTATGTGGTTAACATACTTTCATATAGAGATACTTTGCAAAGATCATTTTTATATATGTTGTATGTGCATGTAGGAGGCATGTCAAGAAACCACAAAAAAGTTACAATACATATATGTTTATCAGCCAGCCATAGTATTTGGAAGGGAATGCTAAAAACACCTGTTCTGTGTAGTGATTGCTGATGCACCCTCGACAATATGTGATGTCTCTACAGTTGTATAGAAGACATCCTCTGATTTCTCTGCACTTGTATAAAACATGTATGAGCGAAGCAGCCGATTTCGGTCACACATCTTTGCACTAAAGACCAGCAGGTGTCTCTCATTTATCTTTGCACTAAGAAAGACACGATTATTTGTTTTGTATTTTGAGCTGGGGTAAGATGTGTTCTAATTCACCTCTTAGCTGTGAGAAGAGGGGTTCTTGTACTTGAAGCCGGAGCTTCACACGTTGCAACAACTGCATGCCAGTGGGATGAAACACTGTCAAACTAGTAGTACCGATCATAAACTAATCAAGTAAGGACAGCTTAGCTTTACATTTTGCAAGGTTGCCAAGGGTTCTGTAATCTTCTCAGTCCAGAGCTGCGCTTTGTTTTCCAAAGAATCATCCTCTGATAAGCCGGGTATGGATTCTAATCTCCTTGGGAAGAGGGAGCTGGCCATCCACTCGCACAGAGCGCGTGCTAGGTACTTACACAAGGGGTAAACCGGCACACCTTGTTTGAATGAAACGGGTGCTTCTGCAGCACAGAATTAAAACCCTCAGAAACCCTAGAATAAATTCAGAATCTCATCGCGCATAGGAAGCCCATCCATCTTAAAGCACATAAGGGATGTGAGGTTTCATTAGATTTTTTCAGTGTGGAAGATGAAAATTGATCTGTTGAAGATTGTTAAGGATCTCCTGATTCGGAGTTTAGGGCTTTGCAGATGATTAAGGTTTTCCTGCTAAGAGAGTTAAGGTTCATGTCTTACCGGGGGAACAGAGGCGACAGGCTTGGGACTTGAGAGCGGCGGAGATGTTGAAGGCATGAAAGTCCTCCTCGGCTCGCAGGAGGGCTGCTCGGAATGCCGCCGGAAGGGGGCACGGGGAATCATCCTGCCGGAGAAACATCTCCAAGAGTGTCGCAACGTCATCCGGGAATGAAAATGCAGACATGTAAGGTGAATTCTGAGAAATATTCAAATTCAAATCGAATGGAACTCACAGAAAACATTATTCCTCAACCCTTAAAATCTTAGTGTGAGCTAAAATATACCTAAATTGCTTAAAATCTTAGTGTGAGCTAAAATATACCTAAATTGCCTTAAATTTTGCACATTCTTTGAAATTGATGAGAAAATAAAATTTGCAAGTGAAAATGAAAACATTGCAAGTGCTGTTTGCACGCTTTCTGTGAACCGTCATCTTTTGGCATACCATGATCCATGTCATTACCCTTGAGCCACGTGCTTCTCTATCTCTTCTCTATATTATCTTAAGGAATTGTTTCACAAAGCTATCACGTGGTAAGAATCTCTATATTATCTTAAGGAATTGTTTTACAAAACTACCACGTGATAAAAATCTCTATATTATCTTAAAGAATTGTTTCACAAAGCTACCACGTGATAAAAATTACCATGATCCATGTCATTACCCTTGAGCCACGTGCTTCTCTATCTCTTCTCTATATTATCTTAAGGAATTGTTTCACAAAGCTACCACGTGGTAAGAATCTCTATATTATCTTAAGAAATTGTTTGACAAAGCTACCACGTGGTAAGAATCTTTATATTATCTTAAGGAATTGTTTCACAAAGCTACCACGTGATAAAAATTTGGAGGTTCGGGAAGGGGAGGAGGAGGTTTGGGTAGAATTTGAATTTGAAGTCTCAAAAGACGTGCGAAGCACAGGTTGCCCACTAGCGCCTCTTAAAAAAGAGCGCATCTAAATAAGGTGCACCCTTGCTTTTGAAAAGAGCACATCAATTATTGTAAAATAATGATTGTTTCTTTTAGATCACTAGTCGGCTGACCCGTGCTCCGCACGTCCAAATTCAAATTTTACCCCAACCTCCTCGAACCTCCTCCTCCTCCTCTTCCTGAACCTCCAAATTCGTGCCACGTGGCAGCTTTGTGAAATTCCTCCTTGAGATAATATATACAGAGAAGAGAGAGAGGAGGTGGACGAGTGGACGAGCGTGTGAGTTGTAGTGGGTGGTACTATCAAGTTAACTCACTCGTGTTAGGACACATGCCCACGTACGTCGAGGGGACCTTATACATGCATGCACGCCTGGGATGGCTATTCCTTGGCTGCAAGAGATGGTGGATCATGCAGACGCTTGGGGGGATTGGGAGCTTGACCAACATAAGGAGATGAAGCGCTCGCGTGTGAAGATGAAGGTGGTGAGAGGGCGAAGAAGAAGAATGCCCCCCGGACTGGATCAACGAGAGGCTTAGTAAACAATCTGTGAATCACGGGAAGGTATGCATGACAGTCAGCTTGGGCAACTCCTGCTAAAGCTGAGGTGGGCAAGCGGTTGCAGGAGGACATCTTTCATGAGAGAGTGGTTTCGAATGTGTTCTATCTAGGTAAAGGGTTTTTTAACGTTTTGTTTATTAAGGGCCAGTCTATAACATAACTGTTTGTGAAGACTCCTCTCTTTATGGGGCATAGGTTGGTGCATGTGTTTCCCTTTGATCCTTTGTTTGATGTAAATAAGAGTCTGCAACAGGAGGCCTACCCGATGTGGGTAGAAATTACTGGGCTTCCTCCTTGGCTTAGACCTGCATTAAGAGATATTGCATGTGCCTTGGGTCCAGTTTTATACCTTCCAAGTGATGACACTGGGGATCGACAAGCTAATAGTGTGTGCATATCTTGGAATACTAAAGTTGAAATTCCTAAAACTATAGAGGTTGACCTTGGGATGCTAGGGAAATTGGAATTAGGCCTCAAATTTGGCCCTTTTTCGGGCGCATGTTTTAGATGTGGGGGCTTTGGGCACATAGTAAAAAATTGCCCAAGACTATTGCATGCAAAATCTAAGAAGTAGGGGAATCAGGAGGGGAAAACAGTGCTAAGGGGGTGGAGCCTATTGCAACCCAGGGAGGTGAAGTGAGAGGGAAAGATAAAGTGTGTGAAGGGGAAGAAATGCATTCAGAAGGAGAGTGGGTGAAGACAAAAGGGAAAGTTAATATTAGGCAAGTTAAAAATAAGGCAAGAAGAAATCATACCAAACCAAGGAGGGAAGGGAAAGGGAATAAATCTCAGGGTAGTGTGAGTCCGTTGATATATTCAAATCCATTTACTTCCTTGACAAAAGAAGATACTGACACATCCTCTATACATAGATTTGATTGTCAAGTAGAGGAGGCTTGGAGGATGATTCAAAAGGAGGATGATGGGCAAAAGGGGATTGAGGAAGTGGACATGGTACCTGAAACTGTCTTGTCATGAATAAGTCTATAGATATTTATGGGTGCACATGGAATGTTAAAGGTATTAAGGATAAAAGTAAGAATATTGCTTTTTAGGGTTTGGCTAAGGAATGGGGATTATCCATTATGGCTATTCAAGAACACAATCTTTTTGGGTCCAAAATCTTTAGGAAAGATAGGTTAAACAATTAGGTTATTATGTATGGAGGGGTGAAGACTCGATATAGCGGTGTTATGCCTATTATCAAAAGTGATTTGAACCCTAGTGTAGTGGCCAATCACCCTAATGGTAGGATTTTGATAGTGGAGATTCAGTTAATGGGGAGAAAATGTGGATAGTTAACATCTATGGAGCTCACAACCATAAGATCAAGAGTGGGATGTGGGATTGGATTGGTAATTTGAACATTCAGAATCACTATATCATTTTGGGGGAGATTTTAACATGGTTGAGAGACAAATAGATAGATGTGGGGGGAGTACTACTTTAATGGGTCGGGAAAAAGGGAGATGGGATGAGGGGAGAGGGGAAATGGGATGAGGGGAGAGGGGAAAATGGGTTTGGTGGATGGGGAAATGGGATGAGGGGAGAGGGAAAATGGGTTTGGTGGATGGATGGAACCTTGGGGATTGGAGGGACCATCTTGGACACACCTATTTTAGTCTGCAATACATTAGTTCCTCTTCCAGGATTGATAAAGTCTTCTTTAAGCAGCAAGCTTCTTGGGTGCCTCACACTCGGAGGGTGTCCATGGACTCTAGCACTGCTTTATCTCATCTCATGCTTTTGAAATGGGGCCGGCACTCATCTGGTTGGGAGGAGACTGAAATGAATTAGTTCCCCACTAGGAAGCTAAGAGTCAATAATCTGCTGCTTAAAGATGATTTGTTTATTGACTACACTGAAGAAGCCATTAGGAGATTAATAATCTGTTGCTTAAAGATGATTTGTTTATTGACTACATTGAAGAACCCATTAGGAGATTAAAAAGGAGAGGGATGGTTGAAGGTTCATGGAGGTCTTTTGCCAATGAGATGCAAGGAATTATTAGAGCTATTGCGAAAGGAGAGAAGACAGGAAAGGAAGATTTGGGCAATACAATTGGAAAATCTTTAAAAAAAAAGACAGATTGCCAAGCTCACAGAGGATGAAATTAACCAATATGTTAGGTGCCAATCTAGTCTAAAATAGGAGGATGAGAAGTGTGCCAGAAACAAGGAGAGTTGGTTAAAATGGAAAACATTCAATAATAAAAGGAAACCTGAGAGATACCTTTTCAAACTCACAAAAGGGAAAAATAGTAGGGAAGTGGAGGGAGGATCTTAGATGAGAATGGGCAATAGTTGGAGGGGGTGTTTAGCAGATTGCTAAAAAGTGGGTTGAATTTCTTGGATCTACTCTTAGTATGAAAGAGGATTGTTCTTATAAAAGGTTCCATGCTAAGAATAAACTACTTGGACTGGTCAACCACCATAGTGTAGACCCTGACAAGGTCAGATGTTGGCTGGAGAGAGAAGTGGATATTGAGGAATGCTGGGTGGCCCTTCTTGAAGCTCGGTAGAGATAAAGCTCCAGGATGGGATGGTTTGTCTATATAATTCTTTATTGCTTTTTGGCTATCCTTAAAGGATATAGTTAGGGAAGTCTGTAAAAAGGCTTTTAACTCTGGCACTCTATATAAAGACTTCAAGGAGAGACTTGTGAAGCTGATACCTAAGCAAATTGCTTGCAACAGATTTGGCCATTGGAGACCCATCACCCTTTTATCTGTCATCATCTACATAATCCTTGCTAAGGTTATTGCCCTCAGCATCACTCCTGTTCTACAAGAGGTCGTTTCTAAGAAATAGTATGGGCTTATCAAGGGTAGAACAATTTATGACAATATACTTGTAGCTATGTCGGGAAGAGACGTGGCTCTCAAAACTCATCAAAAATGTGTTATGCTGCACCTCGACTTGGAAAAAGCCTATGATAAAGTGCACTGGTCCTTTGTGGGCAAGAGTAATGGAGAAGCTTGGCTTTGGGACAAAGATGGCCACTTGCGTCTACACTCTTACTTAGGGAGCCCCGTCTAATGTCCTGCTGAATGGTAGAGTGGTTGGAGGGTTTGAAATTAATAGGTATGTGAGGCAAGTTTGTCCTCTTTCCCCCCTTTTGTTTGCTATTGCTTCTCATCCTTTGATAGTGGCCTTGGAAGATGCTTGCACAAAAGGGAGATTAACTGGATTGAAGCTGAGAAATATTGAGTGATTGATTATTCAATGCTTTGCTGATGATTCATTGTTGTTTCTAAAAGTTGATAATAACAATATGAGGAGGGCTTTGTCCATCATATAGGAATTTGCAGAAGCTTCTGGTTGTAGGTGCAATATTCACAAATCTAGAATCATAAGTCTCACTAAGGACAATGATTTTGAACTAGAGAGGTGGGGATGTGAGAACTAGAGAGGTGGGGATGTGAGGTAGGAAAGAGAGGTGGGGATGTGAGGTAGGAAAGAGAGGGCAAATTGTTAGACACTTGGGAGTTCCATTTCGGGTTGATGTCACAAACAAGCAACTGACTAATTGGGCCTTAGATAGGTTCATTGGAAAGCTAAAGAAGTGGGAGGGGGTCAGAATCCCTTTTCATGATAGAATTGCAGTATGCAACATTGTGCTAAATGCTTATGTAATGTTTTTGTGTCCTGTGGTGCTAGAATTTGGAAAATGCCATTGGAAGAAAATAGTGGGCCCAATAAGAGACTTTTTGTGGAGGAATGGTAAAACTAATAAGAGGGTCCCCTTGCTTGCCCGGGATAAGCTATTTGTACCCAAGAGTGAAGGGGGAATTGGTATTTTGCACTTATCAACTCAAACCTTAGCAAGGATTGCTCTGCTTCTTCCCAAATGTTTGCATCAAGAAGAAACACGGACAGTGATGGTAAGAGAGCTTATGGAGGTGTCCTTGGTTTAGTCAAAAGACACTTGGAAAGGCTTGGGATGGAAGGACAAACTATTTTCCTATGCTCCCTTAAAAGTGGTGGGTTCCACCTTGTGCAAAATGTTGTGCAACAAATGGAAAGATGCTTTGAGTCTAATGACTTGGGATGGGGAGTTCAAAGTCTCAGGTAATTCAATGCTCAGTTTAGGGCTATGGTGGTCTCACAAGTTCAACCCCCCCAGGTCTCATGGATACCAGCTCAACCCAAAAAAAAAAACAAAGGGCTAAGGAGAATTGCAGATTGTTGGGATTGGGCATCTCTGAGATGGAAAGAACTGGAGAAATTGGAGCCAAAATTTGACTTGTTTACTAGGGAAAGAGATGTAATGAGGCAAGTGCTACTGCATATTCATATGGGGTGGTTCTCTACTGCATATGATGAGTATTGCTAGATAAAAGACTGGGCTTGGTTTAATGGGACCAAATTGTTAAAGGGAAAAACTAGGGATCTATAGAGAGAACTAAGAAAGGGGGAAAGTAATGTGGAATATTGTAATAGAATTTGAAGGGTGAGCTCGAGTCCTAGTTACTCGAAGAGGAAATGGAAGGACCCGTGGGACAGCTATATTTCTGTTAAGTTTTAGGTTTTTCTATGGAGAGTCTAGATGTGGGCTTTGCCCATTGGAATTAATTTATTAGATTTTTTATATACTAGCGGATGTCGTCTCATATGTAAATCTGCATTGGAGGATGATAAACATGCATTTTGAGATTGTCCAGTTGTCAGAGGGGCATGGGGTAAAATTGGCAAGTGGATTGAACATTGTCTAGGGATTTAGGGGTATTGGGGAGACTAGATTTTGGGGAAATGGACACCTAATGATGGGGATGCAGACACTTTGTTTAGCATTATCAGAGCCCCTTGCTTGTGGGAAATTCGAACTACTAGGAATTGCATTGTGTTTCAAAATGGATCTTCTATTGGTTTGGATGTGACAAAATTGATGCATAAGAGTGTATATATGTGCTTCTATATTGTCTGTGTGAACAAATTGGATAAAGATGGGATAGCTCAGCTTATTAAGAGGCTGCAAAATGGCATCACTTGATTTTTCTATCTCTTTGGGGGATTGTCATGCATACTAGGGAAACCTAACACATGATTGACATGATGCAAGTCGGTATTGGTCTGGATTGGAGGCCCAAACAAGTTAAATTTGGTCCTAAAACTAGAAGATGGTATCTCAAGGAGAAGCAAGTGGACCACACTTTTTTAGCATTCATAGAGAACCCTGTTGGGACAAGGCCTACAATCAAAATCTAGTCCAAGAAGGGTCATGTGTTGGAAAAGCATACTCCTAGAGGATGTAGCTGGAATACCATACTTTTTGGGGGAAGTATAGTTTTGTAATGGAGGATGACAGATGGAACTCGCTATGTAAACTTTTGAATGATAATAAGTAAGGTGTATGATTAGGTAGTAGAGCACTCAAGTAGATCTTTTCTGTTATCTAGATATAGAGAAGAGAAGAGTCACTAACATGGCAAAGTGTAAGTAGTATAACTCACAACTTTCAATGCCCCCATATGGGTTTAAATCCTATCACAAACTCACCTTTTTGTGTGAGAGTGTGGGTTCACCAAGTGAACGACGTTGTCGTGCCATGGCACGTCTATGGTGTGAAACCATGCATGTGAGGCCATTAAATGCAAATCCAGATGCATGGGATTAAGTGCCTGTGTACATATGGGATGTATGGCGTGTGGAGAGTTTTGCCCTGGAATGCGTTGCCAGGTGTTCAGTGTGGATGGATTTGTTTTGAGGCTCGTGCAGGCCTGTCCGAAATGTAGTTCGATGGAGGTGATTTCAGCTGTTCGGCCATCTGAGTGTGCATGCGTCCAAAATAGAGTGGCATTGGAAGCTGTATGAAGGTGTATGGAGTGGGCACTCGTATGCTGTGTTTGAAGTGGTATGGAAGCATGGGCAATTTAGAGGTGAAGGGGCCAAGGTGGCAATTAGCATTGGTGTGAAATGGGAAGTGTATAGTGGTCATCTCTTAGGCATTAGAGGAAATAAAAAAAATGAATAATGATATAAAACGAGGCCAATTTGTGTAAGGCCACATGGGAGCTTTAGGTGGCTGCCAGCGCATATTCCAGAAGCATGGCGAAGCTGGCGAAGTCGGCAGGGTGCAGGAAAAAGGGAGGCCGCCGCGTTGGTAGGGGGGCCCTGGTCATTCTGAAGTGGGTAAGCGTGTGGAGCTGCGGGGGCTTCTAAAACGACAGAGGGGAGCGCGCAGCTTCTGCAGGTATACAAGGGGGGCTCTGATCGAGAACTGCAGAAAAAGAGAAAGGTGAAGAGCAGCGCAGCTGCTGACAGAGGGGTGTGCCTGGGTAAGAGTGAAACAGCTGGGGTCCAGAAGGGGGGGTTCTTAGGCGGGCGTGGCCGCAGCCATACGCAGAGGAGGAGCTAGAGCAGTCACAGTGGACTGGCTGAAGGAGCCCACGGGTGGAGCAAGTAGGGGGAAGACAAGCGAACCGCCTGGGGAAGAAGGCCGTGCATAGCTGCAGATATAAAGGAGCGACGGGCTGGTGAGCTAAGCCGGCGCAGAGCTGCTGGTGGCTTTCGAAGGTGGTGGCGAAGGCCTCTGTGAACACTAGCTGACTGTGGGGGAGCCGCTAGGTGATGCTGCTGGGAGTGTACAGACATCAGAGGCGAAGAGAGGTGGCGAAGGAACTTGAGGCCGGGTAAATGAAGTGGTCACAGAGTGGCTGTGCAGAGTGTGGGTTAGCGTAGTTGCCGCCTTGTGTGAGGCCAGTAGGTGGCTACGATGACTGGGCAGCGGTGTTCATGCCATGTAGGATTTCAAATTACAGAGGAAATTAAGCTGCGTCGAATGATATGCTTCCTGAAACTTTCGAAAAATGAAGGTGATGTGCTGCCGAATTCATGCAAGGACGACTGGCTGAAGCGTTGGGGAGATGCTTAGGTAATTGTGTAGAAGCTGAGGTTGCCGCTTATGATAATAAGCTGCTGCTGGTGTCGACTGAAGCTGAGGAATCGCTTGCATCAACCTGAGGAGCTAAAATGGTCGTGGAGTTGACAAAGGGTGATTGTCTGTAAGTTGCAGTTTTTCGCCATCCTTCTTTTGTCACTGTTAATGATATCAAAGAGGCATAGATTCCTTTAGCAATTTAGGTGGCAGAAATAGACAAAGGATTTTGCCTGCTTGGGGAAAACATTTCAAAGAATTTAGAGTGCAAAAAGGAGGTAAAGAATTTTGTGAATATATCCAAGTGCAGTCTATGAATGGACTACTCGTTATGATGTGAATGATGAGAAGGCAGTTAAAAGGGCGGGAGAGGCACATCAGAAAATTCTAGACTGGTTTGGAGATCAAATACTTTAGAAGTGCAGGTGCTATGGATATGGTGAAGGCTGATGTATGCTAGCTGGGATACCGTCCTTATCCATCAATACAAATACAAAGTAAATTTGTTCTATCTTCGGATGTACATAACCTATAATATCAATGTATAAAGGGGGAGATGGACAATCCTTGAGGATGCCACTTGTTGGGACTTAATGAGTAGGATCTATGATGCATTGATGGATTAAAGTTGTTAATCAAGTATGATGCTACCCAATAAACATATGTATCAATAGTTTGGCAGTTGCTTCATTGATGCTCTTAGGGGTTACTCTCACAGCTAGAAGTCTCGCACTTTCCCAACGACACCGTCCACGTCACGACAGCTTTTTGGTGAACCCGACGTGAGACCGCTGGGGTGAGAGTACGTAGAGATGGCTAGCAAAATGGAGCATTTATATGCAGAGATGAAAGAGTTTGAAGAGCGGTTCAGGAAGATTGAAGAAGAAAAGCGAATTCAGGAAGCGGTGGAAATTGCGGTGCAATTGGTATATGACAGGGTCAATATATTTGATGGTTTCGATCCAGAAAGCTATCTAAGGTGTTACGAGACAGAGATGAAGCATCAAGGGGTTCCAGAAAACATGATGATTGCATCTTTTGCATACCTTATAAGTCCTGATTTAAAAGATGAAGTGCTGGAACTAGCAGAGTATCACTCCAAACGATGGAGTGATTTTGCAGATGCACTTATTTATGCGAGTTCCATGAACCTAAAGCAGGAGCAACTTACTTGGGAAAAGAAAAAGCAAAAGGGTGATGAAATGAGGTATAATGTGATCTGTGATAATGTTCCAGCAACGATCCGAGCCAATTTAGAAGCGGTTCGCGATGCATGTCTTATGGAGGATAATCAATTGCTATTCAAGGCTGATACAGAGATTGTGGAGGCTGTTTATGCTAAATTGGGACTACAAAAAGCCATTAGTGAGCAACAAGGCCTTCACAGTGCCAAAAGCGATGCTTTCATAAAGATGCAATGGGTGAACTGTGCAAGTATAATCTGTCTTCCTTGTTTGAGGGTGCAGACATACAGGGTCCTATAATCATACCACGTGATGTGTGTATGCCTATGCTTGAGGAGACACTTGATTCAGAGAGCTTCAGGACAGGTGCTCAAGACCCAATACACGAGGAAGAGGACATCGCTAATAGTTTCCTCTTGGGCTGTGAAGCATGTAAGCTATGTAAACTTGAGGATTCTCATGACAAAAGTGCTCCTTCGAAGGGTATTCCTCCTCAGGTGTCGTATCATATGTGTGAAGAACAGCAGGAACCAATGCTTCTTGTTGAAAGCATGATTGCAGAGTTTGAAGATCTAAGACAAGAAGAAGATGCTATCATTACTGCATTCTTATTTGGTTATGATGCTTATAAGCAAGATGATGTGAGTGGCTTTTGTGATGAAGTTCTGGATCAAGATTTTGAACTTGAAGACGAGGGACCAACTACTTTGCTAATTGAAGAGCAGGTTTTAATAGAGGGTATACATGAATATGCATGTAAGGAAAATAAAATATTACAAGATGGGCCACAAGTATGTGTGATTGATTTAGAGGGGGTGAGTGATATGGGTGATTCCAACAGTGATGTTGCTTCTGAAGCTGGTTGCCAAGGTTCTTTGGATTTGGGTTATCCTGGAATGCTAACTGGGTGTTCCAACAATAAACAGGGTGATGCTATGTCATCAGTGTCAGGGTTACCTTGCAACCACATTTGTGAGCAACAATCTCGAGCTTGGAAGCTTGTTTATGACGATGATTTGGAGAGGGAAATTGAATCTGTCTTTTTGGATCATACAGGGTTCAATGACATACAGATTCAAGGGTACTCGGGTGAGGGACCCATAATTCTAAGCCCATCTGCAGACAGGTATCAAGAAATACTGGGAGATAACATGCATGATATGCAAAGTGTGGTCACAGAGCCTCATGAGGCTGCATATGAGCAACCAAATGGATATAGCTATGGGGGTATGAATGTTCATGATAATCAACATGTGGGATTGCAAGATGATAATGGCTTCAATGCGATTGATCCTGAATTGGATGCTATCCTAGATGATGGATTGGATGATTTCATGATATATAATAGATCCCCATCAGCTTTGGGCTTTTCTATGCTTGATGTTAGTCAACTGTTGGTTGCAAGTGAGGATGTGCAGGTGTTATGTAAGCCAAATGATTGTGATGAGATTGATCCAGAGCTGGAGGCTATTCTCGATGATGCCTTGTTGGACTTTGTATGTGTTGATGGTGTGGATGCTTTGCATACTTTGCAACGGCCTAAAGAAGAGGTATATAATAGCATAGAGGAAGCCAATGAAGACCATGCTTTTCCGTCTTTGGATGAGAAGAATGAATGTTTGTCAGTAGGTGAGCTGGATCCGGGCAAGGTAGATTTGGATGGGATGTTACCAAGTGTGTGTTCCATGCTGTTAATGCAGTTGTTACTTGGTGTGGCCATACAATATGTGGTGCAAAGGCTTCAAACATGGCCTGAGGAAAATTTTGAAGGAAATTATTTTGAAGAGCATCCCACTTTGAATGATGAGGGTAATTATGCATATGCAGGGAATCTAAGTGAGGATAGGGCTTCATATGAGCAAAGGATATGGCACATATGCCAGAAGCGGTTGGTATTTGATCCAGGTGGGAAAGCAGAACCATTCAGATGTGATTGCTAAGATATAAATATCTTGCAGGCTAGGGGGGGTAGGTTAAGATGTCATGCTATGTTTCAACAAAGGATAACCCCTTGTGAGTGGCAGTATGTATATTCTTCTACTGTTTCATGTTTACTAGGGTGATACCAACTGGGTCAGGTTTGACAGGGTTTAAGACGCCTAGTTGGATGCTTGTACATATACCAATGTTGGTGTGCAAATAATGCATGGGCACTGAATTCCAGGACCTGTGTGGCACATACCAGAGGATGTGCAGGTTTAGAGGGGGTGGATGTCATGCCATGGCACGTCTATGGTGTGAAACCATGCATGTGAGGCCATTAAATGCAAATCCAGATGCATGGGATTAAGTGCCTGTGTACATATGGGATGTATGGCGTGTGGAGAGTTTTGCCCTGGAATGCGTTGCCAGGTGTTCAGTGTGGATGGATTTGTTTTGAGGCTCGTGCAGGCCTGTCCGGAATGTAGTTCGATGGAGGTGATTTCAGCTGTTCGGCCATCTGAGTGTGCATGCGTCCAAAATAGAGTGGCATTGGAAGCTGTATGAAGGTGTATGGAGTGGGCACTCGTATGCTGTGTTTGAAGTGGTATGGAAGCATGGGCAATTTAGAGGTGAAGGGGCCAAGGTGGCAATTAGCATTGGTGTGAAATGGGAAGTGTATAGTGGTCATCTCTTAGGCATTAGAGGAAATAAAAAAAATGAATAATGATATAAAACGAGGCCAATTTGTGTAAGGCCACATGGGAGCTTTAGGTGGCTGCCAGCGCATATTCCAGAAGCATGGCGAAGCTGGCGAAGTCGGCAGGGTGCAGGAAAAAGGGAGGCCGCCGCGTTGGTAGGGGGGCCCTAGTCATTCTGAAGTGGGTAAGCGTGTGGAGCTGCGGGGGCTTCTAAAACGACAGAGGGGAGCGCGCAGCTGCAGGTATACAAGGGGGGCTCTGATCGAGAACTGCAGAAAAAGAGAAAGGTGAAGAGCAGCGCAGCTGCTGACAGAGGGGTGTGCCTGGGTAAGAGTGAAACAGCTGGGGTCCAGAAGGGGGGGTTCTCAGGCGGGCGTGGCCGCAGCCATACGCAGAGGAGGAGCTAGAGCAGTCACAGTGGACTGGCTGAAGGAGCCCACGGGTGGAGCAAGTAGGGGGAAGACAAGCGAACCGCCTGGGGAAGAAGGCCGTGCACAGCTGCAGATATAAAGGAGCGACGGGCTGGTGAGCTAAGCCGGCGCAGAGCTGCTGGTGGCTTTCGAAGGTGGTGGCGAAGGCCTCTGTGAACACTAGCTGACTGTGGGGGAGCCGCTAGGTGATGCTGCTGGGAGTGTACAGACATCAGAGGCGAAGAGAGGTGGCGAAGGAACTTGAGGCCGGGTAAATGAAGTGGTCACAGAGTGGCTGTGCAGAGTGTGGGTTAGCGTAGTTGCCGCCTTGTGTGAGGCCAGTAGGTGGCTACGATGACTGGGCAGCGGTGTTCATGCCATGTAGGATTTCAAATTACAGAGGAAATTAAGCTGCGTCGAATGATATGCTTCCTGAAACTTTCGAAAAATGAAGGTGATGTGCTGCCGAATTCATGCAAGGACGACTGGCTGAAGCGTTGGGGAGATGCTTAGGTAATTGTGTAGAAGCTGAGGTTGCCGCTTATGATAATAAGCTGCTGCTGGTGTCGACTGAAGCTGAGGAATCGCTTGCATCAACCTGAGGAGCTAAAATGGTCGTGGAGTTGACAAAGGGTGATTGTCTGTAAGTTGCAGTTTTTCGCCATCCTTCTTTTGTCACTGTTAATGATATCAAAGAGGCATAGATTCCTTTAGCAATTTAGGTGGCAGAAATAGACAAAGGATTCCGCCTGCTTGGGGAAAACATTTCAAAGAATTTAGAGTGCAAAAAGGAGGTAAAGAATTTTGTGAATATATCCAAGTGCAGTCTATGAATGGACTACTCGTTATGATGTGAATGATGAGAAGGCAGTTAAAAGGGCGGGAGAGGCACATCAGAAAATTCTAGACTGGTTTGGAGATCAAATACTTTAGAAGTGCAGGTGCTATGGATATGGTGAAGGCTGATGTATGCTAGCTGGGATACCGTCCTTATCCATCAATACAAATACAAAGTAAATTTGTTCTATCTTCGGATGTACATAACCTATAATATCAATGTATAAAGGGGGAGATGGACAATCCTTGAGGATGCCACTTGTTGGGACTTAATGAGTAGGATCTATGATGCATTGATGGATTAAAGTTGTTAATCAAGTATGATGCTACCCAATAAACATATGTATCAACAGTTTGGCAGTTGCTTCATTGATGCTCTTAGGGGTTACTCTCACAGCTAGAAGTCTCGCACTTTCCCAACGACACCGTCCACGTCACGACAACGTCCTTAGGTGTCTCTTGGAATTAAACTCCCATGTTGGTCTAATTAATAGAATAAGAGTAGGTGGAGCCATTATGCATGTCAATATAAAGCCGACTACAACCAATTTTCAAACATGCATAAAAATTGGCCTTAGACCTTTCCTCCATGAAAAAAACTACCACTTTTGATAAAATGGGTAGTGAATTTTTCGTCCATCTATGACATTTCTCGAGTCCTTGCTATCCATCCATCAAGAGGTGAGTTTGTAAAGGGCTTGAGCCCTAAAATGTTCTTTACCTCCCCACTTACTATGAGGATCGAGAAACCTTTCCCTAGAAAAAACAACTCGTAGCAGTAGAGAAGGCATTAGGGGGCCTTTCCTACACTATACCAACACGTTCCTTATGTTTAATAATTATGCAATGCTTCTAGGTGGAAATGTTGATGTGGATTTGCCTTCAAGGTTCGAATATCCAACTAGTTATTCATACAGTTTGCCAACACTCTTGAAACAAGTCGTGTAGCCATTAGAAAGATAAAATTTTCGCCATCACATATTTTTTGCATGCATCCAATAGGCTAGAATCATTTTTGGGATTCACTTGGTGGGACCCAAGCAACCTTTTACAATGCAAAAATGACTTGAGAGCCACCCTATGGATTGCACAAGCCTCTAGCCTCCATTAGAAAGATCAAATCTCCACCATCACATATTTTTTGCATACATCCAATAGGCTAGAAGCATTTTTGCGATTCACTTGGTGGGGCCTAAGCAACCTTTTACAATGCAACAATGACTTGAGAGCCACCTTATGGGTTGTACAAGCCTCCAACTAGAGCTTGTAACTATTCGGATTGTTCATCATCCAAATCTCCCATTTGTCATTCGGATCATTGATGTGACTAGATTTGAGAGAGTGGAAAATATAAGAAAAGATAAAAGAATTCATAATTACATTTTTGTAGGCATCATGCATGTCCTTTCTTTTCTTGTGTAAGTTTATTATTTACTTGTTAAAAAATACAAATTACATCATCCAAATCGCCCATTTGTTATCCGGATTGCTGATGTGACTAGATTTGAGAGATTAAAAAAACAAGAAAAGACAAAAAGAATTCATAATTACATTATTTGTAGGCATCATTCATGTCCTTTATTTTATTGTGTAAGTTTATTATTTTCTTGTTAAAAAAATACAAAAACATTGTAAAAAGACCATTAAAAACTCAAAAATCATCATCATAAAAAGAATTTTCACAAGTGATTCTGGCATTGTGCATTTGCGATCAGGTTGAATCACTGCACAGTCCTATTTTAACTTGACCTTTGAATACATTATATGCCAAAAGGCATCGTACTTTAGTGGAATGTTGCTTAGATGCTATAGACTTTGATGATAACTTTACTGGAATCCCAACCACAGATAGCCTAAGGTCAGAATGCTCCAGCATCAAGAGCCAATGTTTAAAGAAGGATGAGGCAAATGTTGTGGATCAAAGGACTTGAAGGAGTACTCAAAGCTAGACTAAGAGAGTCAAGCCATTCTCATTTAGCTCCTAGATGAGAATTGATGTGGTGTGATATTTGTAGAAATAACCACACAACCCATGAATACCCAATCCTTAAAGTGAGAGCAAACTAGTGGTGTGGGTTTTGTAGATACAAAAATCACGAATCAACCAACTACTATCACACCTAGTAGATAATGATGAGGATGACTAGAGTGCCAGCTTTGCTAGTGCCACCTCCTAGTGGTGTAGATGCATCTTACCCAAGCAAGAACCCAATTGTTGTTCAAAATTCTTATAGGGACATAGAGATTCCACCTCCAGTGTTACCTCCTCAAATAGCCCCACCTAGAACTACTCCTACGAGGCTAGTCTCGAGACCAAGCCAATTATTGATGAACCTCCTAATACACCTTAATTCCAATTTGATATTCTTGAACAAGCTCATGTAGATGTGTCACTGGAGGACGCTTTGTGAGCAAAAGCACTGCTTGTAAAGTCCTCTATGCTAGATTGTCGTAGCCAACACTCTTTAGAGATGCTCTAGAATATGTCAAAAGATGTGATGAGTGTTAGCACTTCACAATACCCCACCAGAAAGAGATAGTATACCCTTACAACCAATCATGTCTATCAGATCATTTGCTAAATGGGGAACCTATTTTGTTGAACCCTTTAGCCGTGCATAAAAAAGCTCACAAGTGTGATATATCATCATGTCTGTGGACTATGAACCAAACGGGGAATATATTTTATTAAACCCTTTATCCCTTCATAAAAAAGCATGCAAGTGTGATATATCATCATGGATATGGACTATGTAACCAAATGGGCCAAGGCCAAGGCTATGGTCAAGGTGGAAGCTAAGATGTCTGCCTAATTCTTTTATGAGAAAGTCATCACAAGGTTTAGGGGTCCCCTAGAACATATAAGTGATCAAGGGACTCATTTCTTAAATAATGTGGTGGAGTTTCTTTTAGAAGAATTTATGGTTGCCCATCATAAGTCTTCCCCTTATTATTCGCAAATAAATGGACAAGCTGAGAGCACAAACAAGATCTTATGTGTAGTGCTCTAAAAAAGAGTTGAAGCTTCCAGAAAAATCAGGAACAAAAACTTTCATCAACATTATGGGCATAACAAACTACTTACAAAACATCAACAGGGACTATGCCTTTGGGTTGAATGAATTTCTTCCTATTGAATTCATGATCCCAACCTTAAGGGTGGCCAAACAAATGGAATGGAATGGCCATGAGTAGTCTGAATGACTCATAGAACTTGAAAAACTAGATGATGCTCGGTTACACTCATTGTTGAGTCATTTTAAGACTGACCATGGAGGCAGTGCATAACTCACTAAGAAAGAGTGAGCCATGCCTCGATTAAACATTATGCCATAGAACTTGAAAAACTAGATAATGCTCGGTTACACTCATTGTTGAGTCATTTTAAGACTGACCATGGAGGCAGTGCATAACTCACTAAGAAAAAGTGAGCCATGCCTCGATTAAACATTATGCCATAGAGGCAGAAAGGATAGCCTTGTTTGGTCCCACAAAATCGACAAAGCCTCATTGGATAGACGTCAAGCTACCTTGTTTAGTGATCGTAGCCAAGGCAATCTACACATACTTATCCTTTTTATTACAAGCCAATTGATTCTTAGAGAGGTTTGACATTGGGGTGCTCCTTAAACTTTATAGAGCTTAGAAAGGGTAAGATGTGGAGGCAGCAATGCAAAATTTTATAGAGCTAGTGTACATAGAGTTGGAAAATGTTTACAAAAATAGTGTACAGAGAGTTGGAAAATTTACTGACTTTGGGAGGCGAGTACTTGGGAGAAAACCTTCTATCGACCAGGATCATCTATTCTGGGTTAGAGGCACTCCAACAATTTTTCATAGGCATGGAAAGACCCATAGAGAAGGGCAACATCCTCACAAGTCCCACAGGGAGAAAGGAGACAGAGGCACTCACTCCCCCACCTACAAAGAAGCCCAGGGTAGAGGAGGAGTCATGAGCCACAACAACTAAGAAAGATCTAGAAACCAAAGGCCAAAGGAGAAGCTAAAGATGAGGGAAATCAACCTAGTAATGACCTCAAAGTCCGATACCGACATAGAAAGAACCCCTTTCTCGAGGCCACAACCATAAGAAAAAGGCAAGGGTAAAGAAATTGAAGCAACTACCACTAGATAGGTCCTATAAGAGAGCACACTGCAAGGACCAAGTGAGTCCGACAAGCTACATGCAGTGCCACAATTAATGGGATGGTTGTCCCACATCTATGGGATGGCTATCCCCAAATGCCAAGAAAATTACTAAGAGTAGACAACAAAAGATGTAAGTGTTGGCCAAGCTAAGAGCTATGCCTTACTACAATTGGAAAACTAGACAATAACCAGACATTTAAGTTGGATGTATCGACTTGATCCAACATTTTGCAGCTCAGCTTTCCTAGATTTACAATGTATAGGCACAAAGCCTAGCCTTGCTTGAGTATCTCCACGTGGCTCTCCAGGTGCTATCTTTAATGTTTATATATCAGGGATAACATTAGACTAGTCTCATTGATGAACCTTTATATGAAGGTGCCAGTAGAATAAATGCACCTAGTGAACATGATGATCTTCAAAGGAGACATCTATCTGGAGTAGCTAGTGGATATTTACAAATCAGAGGGTGCATCCCATGGTCTTGAACTACAATGCATGGTGTGTTGTCTTAAAGTATCCATGTGCAGAGGAGGTTGATATGTACAACCAATTGTCGTGAATGCTGATCAATTTGTAGAGGTTGTGCTGCCATGGTGGATGTAATAATGGACCATGAAGAGGCATGGATTCACATGAAGACAAACTGGCTGATATAAGGGTCACATACATAGCTTTAGAAGCTACTCCATTGGCATATATGACCAAATCTCAGTGTGGTAATCCTTTATCACATATTATGACACAAATCGAAGAACAAAAGGTAACCCAATGCACTCTTTTTTACTATAGTGCAAATGACCTACCCTACCTTTAACAAGATGAAGGGTGATGAGGCACTTGATTTCATTGATGAGACGGAGAGGCTCAATTTCCTCCACAAGCATGGGAAATGAAGAGGGTCCTGCCTGGAGGACCTATGGTGTGATGAGATGGAGAGGCTCAATTTCCTCAACAAACAAGCGTGGGAAGTCGAGAGGGTCACACCCTTGGAGGAACTAGTGAAGAACCCAACAAAGATGTTGAGGATGTCAGCAAGGGTCTAGATGAAGGGCACAAAGAGCTTCCCTTAAGCACAACTATAGATGAGGAGCCAAAGGATGGTGAGGCCTTTGAAGGAACTGGCACAGAGAGAGAGGAAGACAAGACCCACGGGATGGATTTCATAGACCTCAATGTTAATGCTTTTGATAAACACCATAGCTACTACAAAAGGGTAGCAAACCAGATGAAGAAGGTCAAGTGACCCGACACAGATCAGAGAACCACACCATAGTGGGTGCACGACCCCCTACCTGGCCATTTTAATCTCACCAAATTATTCTTTGAAGTAGAAGGGAGAGTGCAGGAGGAGATTCCACAGGACCTCTCCCACTTGCCACTAATCCATGATTACGATGAAGCCATTTATAGGCTTGGCCCTTCCTTTTGCCTTCTTATGGGGATCTACCTTGAGCAATCCTTTAAGCACAATCCTTCAAGAAATGGCTACAGAGTATAGAGGATATAGAAGGCCAATAGAGGACAAGGTATTTAACAATCCCAAGTGGCGGCTTTGCTACCTACATAATTCAGATTGGTGGGCCACATACTGCATTGCCTATGTTAACCAAAGAGTAAATCCAATGTACATGCCATTGCATAGGTGCATGAGGTAGAAGAAATAGTAAGCTAAAAAGAAGGTCAACCCTCTCCTCCTTAGCTTCCCTAAATTTGAGTCTCCGTTTATCAACATGATACTAACAAAAGAGTGAATGTGTGGGCTAAGTATCCAATTTTTTGCCTCATATCAGGATGCTCCAGATGTCGACGTTCTAATCTACCATCAAGTTTCTTGACACTATCCATATTTGTTTGCAAGACTTCAAAGAGGAGAAAGGCCCTATGTAGTGGCACAAATACGGTGAATCTCATGTGCAAGGCAAAATTTATGGATTTGTTTCGTGCACATCTAGTTTTTGGAAGCATTTAGGATGTGAGCCTTCAAGGAGATGTTCTTATGTGAGTTCATCCTTTTTGGCTATAATTTCATGTTTTATCCCATAATAATGGGAAGCCACTCCAATGTCTAAAGATGGTGTAAAACTTCCATATGATGAGGTCATTTGAAAAGATAATCTAGAGATCCTCTCATCTACATGCCCATTATTCACGGATAGAAGTAGGTCTAGGCAGGGGAGGGTTATTAACTCTTTATTGTACATCCAAAATCCCCACCTCTAACCTAGGATTTATTAACATTATGTATGATCACGAGACAAGGATGTATCAAAAGCTAGCCACAAGCCTTGTATATATAAGTAGAGATAGGCAATGGGTAGCCCACTTAAGTGTGGCGAAAAAAGCCCATTTGTATCAGTGCAAAGCTTTCTTCTTCTCTTGAGCTATTACCTTCTTGCTTGCTTGATAATAGGATGTATGTTTATGTCTGTGGATGCAGTGTGTTGAGTGTGCATGCTTGCCTTATTAGGTGAGAGTGTGTTGAGTGTGCATGCTTGCCTTATTAGGTGAGAGTGTGATTGAGCACGATTAAAGAAGAACGTGGTTGGATCTTAAGGGATAAAAATGTATATTCATTGGCTATTCCCTTGAGCATGAATGCTATAGATGTTATAACCCCACGATGCGTGATATGTGAGTGAGCATGAATGTTATGTTTGATGGGATGAGTAGCTAGAATATGCTAATGAAGGATTCTACAGAGGTTGAAGCAAATAATAAAATCGGTGCCTTAAATGTTAAGCAACAATCATAGGAACTTGGTGGACCACAAGACCTTGGTTAAGCAGGTTAAGGTAGAACGAATTACTACGTCAAACAATGGGGTGTCTCTCAAACTACAAGAGTAGCAAAATTCCTCCATTAGATTTTGATGTGTCATGTGGTGGTACTATAGGTGTTGAAAATTTAACAAGTTCACATGTATCATGCAAGGAATAGAAAAATGTGAACTAACCTTTTATAATGCCTAATGTTTTAGCATCTCACTGTTGATGGAGATAGTGGCTCAAACAGAGCCACTATCAGAATATAGCCTTGATGAGGAGTTTGAGATATTGATAGTTGTTAACCTGGTGTGTATAAAGAGCCAAAGTAGTATTGAGAACACCTTGCAGTGATCTATGTGTATGCAAGTCTACTAGAGTAAAAAATCTAGGACAAGTTGAGATATAATGGGTATATATTCCATGTTTATGCTTATATGGTTAAAGCTAAAGAAGAGGTAGGGGCCACATGTTTTAAGGAGGCACTTAGACATAAACATTGGGAAGATGTCATGGATGAATAGATGGTTGCATTAGATGCTAATGAGACATGGGATTTGATGCCTTTTCCTTCTCCTAAGGAAACGAAGGCAATTTGGTGGATGTAATTGAGTCTACAAAGTGAAGCATAATCGGAATTGTGTTAGTAGGTATAAGACAAGATTGGTAGATGCTATGATGCCTTTTCCTTCTCCTAAGGAAAAGAAGGCAATTTGGTGGATGTGATTGAGTCTACAAAGTGAAGCATAATTGGGTTTGTGTTAGTAGGTATAAGACAAGATTGGTTGCCAAGGAAGGACTTGACTATGAGAAGACATTTAGTCTAATTACTAGGATGACAACTAGGTTGTGAAAGCAGTTATTGCATAGTTATAGCTAAGGGATGGTCTTTACATCAGATGAATGTAAAGAATACATTTTTATAGCTAAGGGATGGTCTTTACATCAGTTATTGCATGATTATAGCTAAGGGATGGTCTTTACATTAGATGGATGTAAAGAATACATTTTTACATGGTAACTTACAAGAGGAATTTTACATGGTGCACCACCAAGATATGAGAGATTATGCACACCTAGATTTTATTTATAGGTTTTGCAAAGCCTTGTGTGGCATCTTGAAGTAGACACCTAGAGCATGATCAGATAAGATAGAGGAGTATCTTGACACTATTGGATTTTAGATACAATGTTGATTTCTCTCTTTACAGGAACTCATGAGGGCTTCCACTCCTTTCGTCTAGTCACATGGCTGACCATAACGCCATTGCTACTAGTAGCTGATCATTAACCCACTACTTGTACAATACTTTGTAATCATCAATCAATTTTAGGATCTTTAATGTAACTGACATCATGCATGGTTGTAAGGCGACATGTGTGCAGCCTTAGACATGGTTGAGTTGAGTTGAGTGACTAGAGAATAGCAAATAATAGAAAAATGTCTATAGAGAAAAGTAGACATTCACTTACTCACTCATTCCATGGTGTATTTTGATACTCACTCACTCCATAGTGTATTATGATATAGTAATGTACAATAGTTCTCTCTTGTAATTTAATCTTATAACTAATAGTACAATCCTCTAAATCTGCTTTAATTGTGTAATCTTCTTTCACTACGTCTACTTCGTCTCTTTCAGTAGCCTACCATCAGTGTACTCTATGTGAGCGTGTGTGTGTTAGACCGCACCGTCCGATTGGCGACCTTGCACATTTGGCATCCAAGAATTGCTAGATCCGTCCACGATGGATGTGCCTATCTTATTATACTAGTTGACTCCAGACACTTTTGTTAATCTTGTTAGAGACATAGCCACATTGCCATCACATAGGAGCATCTAGGTTGCTGAAGTAGAATCTGTAGCAGTAGAGGAGTGTCACCATTGAGATTGTTGATTCCAGAAGAATCCTGGTAGATAGAGAACAAGCATCAGAGGAGCACTCGAGCAGCAAAAACAACCAGTGCAAGAAATGATGGTGAATCAAGAAGAAGCTCAAGAACAAGAATAAAAGGTATAATAAAAGAAGTACTTGGGGATCTCGAGGACTATTTCTAAGAAGAGGAACCTGAATAAGGCATCAGAATAGCAAACAAATTTAGCCATAAAATAGTTTTCAACATACAAATGTAAGAAGAAAGAAAATCCAAACATCCATGTCAAAAAGTTTGAGAAAGCATGGAAAGTCTACTAAGTCTATGGTCCAAGGCTAGAAGAACTGAAGAGAGACTAGTTCGTAGCAACCTTTGGTGACATACCGATGGAGTGGTTTACACAGTTTGATGATGATCACTTTGATAAGTATGGATGCATTTTTAAAGATGTTCCAAAAGTTCAAGACCTCAGAATAGCTTAAAGACATCACGAGGGAGCTAAAGCAAGAAGATATGGGTGTTAAGGCTTATGCATTAAAGTTCAAATAACTAAGAAAGATTCTAGATGAAGCCAATAGACCCTTTGAAGAAAATAAAGGGCAAATGGTTCATAAAAGGGCTGAATCGAAAGTTTTGACAGTGCATTACCATCGTGGATGTGGAGACCTAGGATTCATGAGCTGGCAAAATCAGGAAAAGTGAGGTAAGAAGAACCTGTACAAGAAAACAAAGCCCAAAAAGAAGAAGAAAACAGTAGTTGAGGATCAATTTGATAGTGAGTTAGAGGAATTGGATGGAGATAACTCTAAAGAGGAGTCAAACTCACAAGTCTTGGGGCGAAGAAGGGTTCCGTGAGTGTGCAAAGAGTAAGGCTAATATTACTATGTGAGATGAGAGACCTAAAAGAGCCGTGAGACCAAGTCTGTTCTTATGGTCCATATAAACATAAGAGATAAAATATCTCTTTAATGTGGAGACACAAAGTGTCCCTTCAAACTCGGGTGTCTATTCCCTTTAAAGTCGAGTGTCTGTTCAATGTGGAGACAATAAGTGTCCTTATTGCCCAATCTATAGGAGGAGTTTCACTAATTGTATGTCTCACAAAGTCATTAGTTTATACTAGATAGATTTAGGACCACTACGACGTGATAATGCAATGGATAACTCATGTAGATTCCACCATGAGAATGTTGAGGAATCTACACCAGGTTAAGTTCCCTATATCAACAAGGCTAAACATAGAGTGTCATTAGCAACCATTATCGATGATTCTAGGATCACCCTTCTACCTATAAACTTGAGGGGAAACTCTTATCTATTGTGCACAGGCTCAAAGAGTATCTCCTTCTTATGGTTTGGGGGTATAAAAGCCCTTATTTCAACTCGCACACCCGTGAATGAACCCTAACCCTGCTCCCTTACAATTTTGTTACCCCTAGTTGTAGGTGTTGGGAATTAATCTCAATATCTCTTGCGTAAGACTTCCAAGACCTAACCACTACATTATAAAGTTTTAGGTATTGGGAATTCACCTCTTACTTAAGACTTTAAAGCCCTAGCCACTACACTATATGCGACGAGGGACAACCTTCTTATGAGTTGGATTTTTTAGAAGAATCTTATTTGATGGAGGGCACTACTTAATACAAATGTATGATATCATGTGAGTTAAAACTGGTAGGATATTATAAACTTTCCTTTTTTAGAGTATGTATACATGTGGAGTGTCTAAAAAAATAGGAGGATAAATGTATGCATACATTGGACCCTCTAATTAAAATGAGATATTATTCATTGTCTTAAAATTGTATAAAAAGGGTTTTTACATAGTGTGTTGACGTAATTGATATGAGCATTTCTTCAAGAGTGATCGCCTCCATGATAGAGCTCAAATCTTTCAAAGAATCACCATGAATCTTTGTTAAGAGAGAACTACTCATTGATGAAAACCGCACTCCATGATAGAGCTGAAATCTTTCAACCACCTTTGAGCTTTCTCATTCACACTTACGCTTGCAACATAAAATCATTCCCCTTAGTAAAGGTTTGTATATATATATATATATATATATATATATATATATATATATATATCACACACACACACACACACAAAAGTAGTGTGTTATGTCCATTGTACATGTAATCAACATGAACTAGATACTTTGTTCATTAAATGGGGTTAAATAGACCATATCTAATCTCTTATAGATGTTGCCCCACTCTCCCCCTTCTCCCTCTCTCTCTTTATAGCTACAATGAATCCACAAGAGCTAGAGGCATACATCAAGACAGTGGAGGACAACACCAAGAAGGTGTTGGGCGAACAGAAGAAGGTGCTAGACATGGTCCTGAACCAACACGAAAAATAGTTGAAAGGCCTCTACAAGGAGATACAGGGCAAGAATAACAAGATTAAGGAATTGGAAACAAAGGTGAACCACCAAGAGGAGGAGATTCAGATGTTGAAAGAGACCCAGATGCAACAACAAGAAATGCCAAAGAGGCTGCCCCAGTGATAGGGGAATTCCGGGAAGAAATGGAAGCCCTAAAGGTTACGGGGTCAAGGACCATACATTGGAGGAAGGGGAACTGAATATTCAAGAAGGTATGAGAATGGACTTGAGCAGCTGAAGGCTGCAAGTGATAAGAACTGCAGACCAACAAGAAAGATTGGGTGGAGGTGGTGAAGAAGCACAAACCCCCACATAGCATCATACATGAGATTCTCAAGGAGGAGAAATGCAAGAAGGATAGGGCACTCCATGTGCGAGTGCGAGGGCTACATGCGGAGGCTTCCCCCAAGGAGGATGCCATGACGCTTTGCCAGATGATAGGAGTGGATGGGATTTCCCCCCCTTTACAGATACATGGAGGGTAGGCAAGGATCTGACACAAGAGTGGCCCCTCATCATTAGATTCCCTGATGCCACTAGCAGACAGACCTTCTTAGATAGATGGGCTGCCCTCAAGGGCACATAGGTGTATATGGGAGATGATCTCACCCCAGCACATGTGGCACAGTGACGTGAGGCGATGGTGGCATTTCATGAGGCCCGTAGAGTAGCAGGCAAAGTGAGCTATCTAGAGAGATGGTAGGGTCATTATCACTGAGCGTCGTCCCAAATAGGGACGTGGGGTCTCTGAGACAAAATAGTTGAGGTTAGTAGTATGGAACTGCAGTGGCATCCTGTGGTCGAATCCAGGAGGTTTGAGAAAGATTCTCATAGGCAGGGATGTCATTTTCTATACAAAGACTCATCAGAGCCCTGAGAGGGGGCTTACCATACATAGGCGGGTAAGTGGGAGCGCGGCTCTCCGAGGTGAGACCCAAGTGAGACCCACACATCAAGAGGAGCACGTGGCTCTGCAGGGGTAGCTTTCCTTTTTAGATCCCATCTCCTACAGATTCTCAACGTCGTTTGAAAGGACGAGGATGCACAATATCTTTGGGTGCGACTACAACGTAGCAGTGAGACAAAGTCATCCACATTGTTGTGTGTTATTTTGCTCCACACCACTCCCCTTACGCCACATAGCATGGCCAGTCACCGTACTTACCATTATATGGTGATATTATGGAGTTTTCGTAGTAGCTGGGGAATGCCTCCTGCTCGGGGACTTCAATGCCATGACGAGAAATCAGTAGGTCCCACTACTCGTCGATCTGGATAACCCTATTAGACTATAGGAGCTGGACATCACTGACATGCATGTGGGCGTCTACCGCCAAGCCACCTTGCGGTTCCACCCCCCACAGCTGTTGGTATGATGACAAATGCCGAGCCACACGCTCCCGTCTTAAGCATGAGGTACGGATTGGGCAAATCACGAAGTGCCAAGCGCAACAAATTTCTCAACGGCTCACCGAACACAAGAAACAGGAGTTCTACGCTCAGAAAAAGGATGAGTTATATCGACTTTTCTTAGGGCCGAACTATAAAGAGGCCTGGAGGAAACTCCGAGAACATCACCCCCCCACACCTATCACCTAACACATGGCACTCCTATATGCACACTCCCTCTATCATATCCCCCATCAGCCACCCCTACCCCCACCACTAGATCCTCGCCCCCACCATCTCCACTAGATCCTCGCCCCCACCATCTCCACCTTCTTCACAAAGGGCACGGTCCTCAAGGCCATTCGTAGACTACGCAATGGGCAAGCCCAGGATCACAAGGGACTCACAACCAAGCACATCTTGCATGCTGATGATACCCTAGCGCCCCTACTAGCCTACATGTTTAATAGAGCCCTCTATGAAGGATTTCCACCCTCTTGGTCCATCAGCACCATCACCCCAATCCTCAAAGCCCCAGAGATCTAGACAGTGTAGGAGGCGGGCTTGGGGTACAGTATCAATAGCTTTGCGAAAATCCACAAAGCAGGAGTAAATCCTCTGATGGTATGCTCTACCCTCCTTGATGATGTCAGGAAGGGTGAAGATGTGGTTAATTGTAGAGTAGCTCCTCCGAAAGCTTGCCTGTCCTGAGGCTCTGCATCCCTGTGTCTCTGTGCAAATGAACCAAGATCTAGCTCTAGCACCAATGCATAGAGTTTGGCCAATCATAATCGTCCTGTAATTATTAGGATCAAGTCCCCATCCTTTCTTGCAACCACTTTGTCTCTTGTTTCTCCCCTCCCATAGATCCTCTCCCCTTTTTTCTCTCATGTTCCATCCTACACTCCTCCCCAAATCAGTGATTCCATGAAGCTTACATCCACCAACTATCATACTTGTCTTTTTATACCCACTTGCTTCTTGAAGGTGCTAGTGTTTGGACATCAGTTATGACACCTGCCTTGGTGGATCTAGCTTTTCAGGGAGTTTTGGATGCTCATGTACGCCTCATCATCATTCATTACATGACTCCTACCATATAGGTATAGTTTATGTCTAGAAGGAGTAATGCCCGACACATGTGGCTTAAGATTTAGAGGAGGTTTGGTGTTGTTTCTTCAGTGAAGATTGCCAAGGTAGAGGCAGATTTTGAGAAGATTTCCATCAGTGAATCTGACCATATTAGTGATAAGATTGGGGATTTTACTCACATCAAGCAGAAACTTTAAGAATATGGGAGCGCAATCAACAACCTGATCCACAAGCTACTTGGTAAATTGCTTCAAAGATCATATTTACTTTCACTAGCCTCTTCCATCTTTTGAAGAAGTTGTGAGTTATCTACATGACAATTGTTTGATGAGAGGTAGAGGGAAGCTGGAATTTGCTTTTGTTGCCCAAGATTAAGGGTAAGAACAAAGGAGGATGAGGAGGCAACAACAACAATCACAACAACAGCAAAGCTACCCAAGGAAAGGGCAAGAAGGATGCTACAGAGGCAAAAGGTAACAAAACCTTGGAGTGCCAGATCAGGCCATACAGAGGAACGGTGCATTGTTTGATGTGATAGTTCTCCAGCAGAGCAGCCAAGCCAAATACAAAGCCAAAGATAACTCTGAGGATTCTATTAAGGATTTTGATAAGAACAAAGGCAAGGAAAAGGTGAAGGACAAGGGCAATGCCAAAGTGGCATACATGGCAGTTACAGATTCTCCCCCTACTTCTCCACCACAAGATACTTTTCTCACAGATATAACTTATTCCACAGAGGTTAGTGACACACCAACAGAGGTTGGGTGGGCCAATGACAATGGTGCTTATGCCCATATAAACAAAAATTCTCATATTTTGGAGGATTACCAGCTCCTCTCACATTGGAGATGACTCTTCCTTACCCATTCTTGGTACTGGTAATGTTTCTCTTGGCTCGTCTTCTTCTCTCCATGAAGTTTTACATGTGCCTCAACTTTCAAAGAATTTTTTTTCAGTTCATTGTAGCATTATATGGTAGTGATGTGTGTGAACACACTTAGGACCGTCGGGCATTTTTTCCCTCACTAGGAGGTTTTTTTCCCCGTGCGTATGTGCACCCTCTTATCTACTCATTTTGGGGTGTGTACTTATCTTTTGTATCTAGCACACATTTGTTCATTCTAATCTAGTGACTTTGTGTACTCTCAAGCTTCTCTATCTTGTGTGTGTGCATTGTTGTAACCTTAACCCTAATTCTAACAATTGGTATCATAGCTAGCTTCCTTGACACTTGATCTAGTAGTCTGTCTCTCCCTCCTCACAACCTTGTTTTTTTTTTTGTCTCCGATTGAGATACCCTCTTACGAAGTGTGTTGTATACGAAGTTTGTATACAATGTATACAACATTTTCGAGGTCCATGTGGCACGATTCGGGTGTGTTTCAGACGCGTTTTGGACGCCGCAAGGATTCTGCAGACGTTTTGGAGAGGCGTCATTTTGGATTAGTTCTGCTCGATTTTGGGTGTTTAGGCTATGTAGCAGCAAAGATTTGGTGTGCAGCAGCATCTACAATGTCTTCAACAACAGCGACAATCATACTTTTACCAGTAACACTCTATCCTCTACTCTGTGTTATTTTTCATACACTTTACAGGTGATTCACTCAGTTTTGGCAGCCATCCATGGTTGCATTCAATGAATACTGAGTACTTGCAGTGTGCTGAAAGATTTTGCATTTGGTAGAAAGTCATGGCTAGTAGTAGTGATGTATTCAACATGTTGTCTCTGCTGAGGACAAACTTAATGATGAGACTAACTACCCATTGTGATTCTATATGATGAGGCATGTACTGGTTGCTAAAGGCCTTTGGAATGTGGCCAGTGGTAGTGAAACTCGCCCTATTTCACAACTACCAGTGCAACCAGGTGCTGCAAGTGCATCTGAAGTAGAATTTGATACATATATGGTTCCTCCACATGCACCACCAATACCTCTCACTGCTACTCAAACGAGATGGGATGGAAGAGATGCACAGGCACATGCATTGCTTGCACTTTCTGTGAAGCGAAGCATTATTCATCATATTCGGTCATATAAGACTTCAAAACAGGCATGGGATGCACTTGCTGCATTATACCAGGTGCGCAATGAAGCACGTGTTGCATATTTGCGCAAACAGTTGGAGTCTGAGCACATGAATGAGGGAGACCCAATGGATAGCTTCTTGACCAAGATCTAAGATTTTAAGGAGCAGCTTGCTAGTGTGGATGAGATATATCCTGATAGTACATTGGTGCCCACATTTCCCAATGCATTGTCGGATTCTTATCAGAGTTTTTCCTCTACCCTTAGACTCATGATGATGAAGGGAAATCCAAATGCCCTTACATTTGATGAGTTGGTTTCAATACACTTACAAGAAGAGCAATCTAGGCAAAACAAATCTAATATGCGAGTTGGTGACCAAGCTTTTGTTGCCAATTAGAAAGGCAAAGGTAAAGCTTATTCGCATGGTGGCTATAAGCCAAAATCAAAATCCTCATGTAAGGATGCAGAGAAAGAAGGTGATAAGCCTAAAAAGAAGGGCAAGTGTTACTATTGCAGGAAACCAGGGCACTACTTACATGAGTGCAAGAAAAGGTTACAAAAGGAGAAAAAGAAAGAATCGGGCATGCTTGTGGGGCTGATGCATCTGCACCAAGTGCAGAGAAGAAGGAAACTGCAAGTTTTGCTCAAGATGATTGGGCATGGACTGTACATTGCAGTTATGACCCTTCTGTTCATGATGTATACATGTCAGTGGTAGAATCGGATACTTGGTACTTTGACAGTGGTGCTAGTAAACACTTTACTTATCAAAAAAATTTGTTCTCATCTCTGGAATCTGACCCAAGTGCAGGAACCATCACATGTGCAAATGGTTCCTCATATCCTAACAAAGGAGTTGGTAGAGTTGTATTCACTAATGGGGGCGCATTTACTCTTTCTAAAGTTTTATATGTACCAGGCATTAAGAAGAACTTGCTGTCACTTCAACCTTAGCTTGTCATGCTTGACGGTTAAATATGTGATGACAGATGTACAGTTCAGGATAGAAATGATGGTTATTCTATCATTGCCTCAGGTACCTTGTTTCATTTCCTATACAAGATGGATGTATTTGAGAAGTTGCACCATGATGCTTGCTCAGTCTCTATGACTCGTGCTATGAGTGATATAAAATTATGGCATGCACGATTTGGCCATCTGAATTATGGCAATTTGTTATGCCTTCAAAGGGTAAAATGCATCGGGCATCATTTCCAAAGGATGGATCTGTGAGAGCTAATAAGAAATTACAGCTTATACATAGTGATGTATGTGGTCCTATGAGGACACCATCTATTGGGGGATATCTCTACTTCATCACTTTTATTGATGATTACTCCAGATATAGCTGGGTGTACCCATTAAAGCAGAAGTCAGAGGTTTTTATGTGCTTTAGGCACTTCGTATCCACGGTTGAAAATGCATGTGAATGTAAAGTTGGCACCATTCGTTCAGATTAAGGGGGGGAGTATATGTCCAAGGAATTTCATGTGTATATGGCTGGAAAAGGCATAAGGCATCAATGTACAATGCCATACACACCTCAGCAAAATGGTGTGGCTAAGAGGAAGAACAAGTATCTCATGGAGATGGCACGATGTATGGTGAAAGCCCAATATTTACCTCATGGTTTTTGGTTAGAGGTAACTATGTGCGCAAACTATATGTTGAACAAATGCCCTACCAAGGCCTTGCAGTCTAAAACTCCTTATGAAGCTTGGCATGGCAGGAAGCCTTCTGTGGCTCATTTTCATGTTTTTGGTTGTCTTGCTTATGCTCTTGTGCCCTAGCAACAACGTAGTAAGCTTGATGATAAGGCAGTTGAATACATATTTGTGGGATACAATTCAGAAAGCAAGGGATATAGACTCTACCATCCGGCCTCAAAGCGGATTTTGGTAAGTAGAGATGTTTTTGTCAAAAATCAGTTCAGTCCATGCTTTATGTGCCAAAAACAATGGACTGTATGCTCATAGGACATGTTTGATTTGCTCCTACCTTTGTTTAATGGAGGGCAGCCATATGTAGAGCAATTAAATGCTCAACCAAGTGCTGAAATTCAGCCTTTTGTAGGTGCAAAATCAGCCTTTTGATGAGGCAATTATTGAGGATGTAGTGGATGAGGAGAGAGAAGCAATAGAAGAATCTAAACGTATGCCAAAATGGATTGTGCAGAAAAAATAGCAGAATGTGTGCTCACAAGACATGTTTGTTTCACTCCTACCTTTGTTCAATGGAGGGCAGGCATATGTAGAGCAATTAAATGCTCAACCAAGTGTTGAAATTTAGCCTTTTCAGGTGCAAAATTAGCCTGCAAATTAGCCTTTTGATGAGGCAATTATTGAGGATGTAGTGGATGAGGAGAGAGCAGCCCACAGAAGAATCTAGGCGTATGCCAAAATGGCTTGTGCACATTGAGGGATAGCAAGTTGGTAGCTCCTTTACCTAGCAGAACTCGTGCAGGTTCTCATCATGCAGATTATTCTCATGTGGATCATGTTCTCATTTCTACTTTATGTAATGATGAGGAGGAACATGTTTCCTTTGAGGAAGCACAGGATGATGATCATTGGATGCATGCTATGCAAGATGAGTATAACTCTATACTCAAGAATGACACCTGGTATTTGATAGATCTACCTCATGGCAAGAAGGCCATTGGTACTAAGTGGGTTTACAAGTTAAAACGCAAAGCAGATGGTAGCATTGATCGTTACAAGGCCAGACTTGTTGCAAAGTGGTATGCCCACCAAAAGGGCATTGATTATGATGAGACGTTTGCACCCACATCGTATATGACTACCATTAGGTGACTCATTGCTTTGGCAGCACATCATGGGGAAATGTACATCAGTTGGACATTAAGACTGCATTCTTGAATGGTGATTTACATGAGGAGGTGTATGTATCGCAACCTCCTGGTTTTGTTATGAAAGGAGAAGAGTCTAAAGTATGCAGGTTAAAAAAGGCACTTTATGGCCTTAAGCAGGCTCCTAGAGCATGGTATGAGAAGAGTCATACATACTTGGTTGCAAATGATTTTTGTAATAGTCTAAGAGAGAGCACTCTCTATGTGAAGAGGAGTAAGGACACATTTTTGGTCATCGTTCTATACGTTGATGACATGCTGCTTCACAGGACGACCCAATATAGATCCGATTTCTACCTTTAAGGTTGATTTGCAATCATAGTTTGAGATGTCAAATTTGTGGCCGTTGCATTACTATTTGGGGATTCAGTTTATGCAGCACAATAATGGCATTGTTATGCTGTAGTCTAAATATATACCGTGGCTACACCTCTGGAGACAGGTACTCAACTTAGTCTTCAAGATGTAGGAGACTCTTTTGATGCTAGTTAGTATCAGCAGGCTATTGGATCCCTTCTTTTTATGTATGCAACATGAGGCTAGATATACAATATGCGGTCTCATAGTTGAGCAGATTTATGCATAGCCCAAGTACGAAGCATTGGCACGCTGTTAAGGAGTTTTTTGCTATTTACAGGGCACTCAATATTTTGGATTGTTTTATCCAAAAGGGGGTGAGTCGCAACTGCATGCTTTTAGTGATTCACATTGGACTGGATGTTATGACACACACGAGTGTCCACTAGTTGGTTTTTCTTTCGCCTTGGTGATTTACATATATCATGGCTCAGCAAAGGAGCAGCCTACAGTGGCCACTTCCAGCTGTGAAGCTGAGTACAGGGTAGCTTTTACAGCTACAGTTGAGTGTGTGTGGCTCAAATGTCTTATGCTAATTTAGGTGTTGGACTAGCACTACGATTTTCACTAATAGCCAGAGCGGATTAGCAGTTTGCAAGGAACCCAGTATCTCATGCTTGCACTAAGCACATTGAGATGCATTACCACTATGTCAGGGAAAGACTCTCTGCCAACAGAGATCAGCTTGATCTATGTGCCTACACATGACAACATGGCGGATTTATTCACAAAGGCTCTTCCTCGCGTGAAAAGTTCAAAGTTTTTCATAAAGCTTTGGGCTTAGTGCCTTTTCAGGATTGATCGGCCATACCCTGTCCATGTTCACATCATCACTCCAGGGGGGATTTGTAGCATTATATGGTAGTGATGTGTGTGTGAACAGAGTTAGGACCACCAGGGCACTTTTTCCCTCACTAGGAAGTTTTTTCCCCCATGCGTACACCCTCTTATCTACTCATTTTGGGGTGTGTACTTATCTTTTGTATCTTGCACACATTTGTTCATTCTAATCTAGTGAGTTTGTGTGCTCTCAAGCTTCTCTATCTTGTGTGTGTGCATTGTTGTAACCCTAACACTAATTCCAATATTCACATGGTTGCTCAAAAGAGACTTGGAGTTTATTTTTGGTTGAGGCCATTGACAAAAAGATACTCTTAGTTGTGGGCCAATGGAGTTCATGATGGAGGCCTCTACAAAATCAGCAATTTCTCCTCACATAATCCCTCCTCTGACTCTAATATCCATCAGTTATTCTCTCCTTCTCTTGCCTTAGGCTCTGTTGATGGGACTTCTTTGTGGCACTCACACTTTGGTCATGAACCTATTTCAGCCTTGCAGATATTTCTTCCCAATAGTTGGGTCTTGGTTTACCTAAAGCTTCGACTACCACATATACGCTCATCTTGCATGATGGGCAAGCATCATAGAGATGCTTTTCCAGAGCAGGCTACACGCTAAATGAAAGCTCAAGCTTATACATGCAGACTTGGCTAGACCTATGGAGGTTGAGTCCCTTGGAGGGGCTAAGTACTTCATGTTGTTGGTGGATGATTAGTACTCGAAAAGTGTGGGTATGCTTTTTGGCTCGGAAGTCTAATGCTTTCGCCAATTTTACGACTTTGATAGCCATGGTTGAGAATCAGCCTCACTCTGCAGTTTCATTCTTGCGGATTGACAATGGTGGTGAGTTTGTACCCTTTGATGAGTTTCTTGCATCGAAAGGTATTCAACGACAGATAAGAGTTCCTTATACTCCTCAGTAGAATGGAGTAGTCGTGAGGAAAATTTGGACCGTGAAGGATCATTCTAGTCTTTCCTCTGCGTTTTCGGGAGAAGCTATGGCTACTTCTGTTTATCTCATAAACCACTCATTCACGAAGGCGGTTGACGATTTGACACCGGAGGAGGCATTTTTTGGACATAAGCCATTTGTATCACATTTTTATGTCTTTGGTTGTGTTTCTTTTGTTCATGTCCTAGATAAGAAGTGGACTACTCTTGCTCCTAAATCCAAGAGGATGATTTTCATAGGCTATAGATCGAGATCCAAAGGATATCAATTTTGGGATCTGGATGTGGAGGATATTATTAGATCTTGAGATGCTCAGTTCGGGGAAACATTATTTGGACTTGATTCTACTTCCATGTCTTCTTTTGAGCAGATTTTGAACCCACTCCAACTGATATTAGAGAGTTTTCTCATCTACCAGTGAGGTTCTTCACCTACAGTGATTCTGGTGTCTTTAGCACCACTTCAACCCATTGTACCTCTGTTTCAGCCCCTGTATCGGTTGTGTCCATTCCCTTACATAGAGCTTGATTGCCTCTTGCATCTTCTCCATCAATATCTGTAGCCTCTCCATTATCTTCTCCTCATTTGGCTGCTTCTTCTCCATCCATTGATGTCCTTGATGCATCCATTTCTGTAGTAGTACCTTCTTCTTCTTTCAGATGTGAGAGGAGGTTTAGTCCACCCCTATGGATCTAGAAATTATTACAGGACTCTAGAAATTCTTACAAGACTCTGGCCTTTCGGACCTCGGAGATCTTTGCGACTGGCTTCTTTCGGTCATACCGTGAATTATGCTCTTATAAATACCTTACAAGATATTGATGAGCCCAAGACGCCCGAGGAGGCCCTTGCTTTGCCGCAGTGGGATAGGCTATGGATGTAAAGATGTCTTCTATTGAGCGGAACAAAACTTGGGAGTTAGTTCCACACCCATTACATTGGAAGGTCATCAGTGTCAAATGGATTTTCAAAGTTCAATTTGTACAAAGCTCGCCTTGTTGCTCGTGGTTATGCTCACAAAGCTGGCAAGGACTTTGATGAGACATTTGCACCTATAGGTAGGTATTCTACCATTTGTTGGCTCCTCATTTTAGATGGCCTATCTTTCAGATGAATGTTAAATCTGCCTTTCTGAAACAGAGATTTAGAGGAGGAGGTAGGTATTCTACCATTTGTTGGCTCCTCATTTTCAATGGCATGTCTTTCAGATGAATGTTAAATCTACCTTTCTGAAACAGAGATTTCGAGGAGGAGGTTAATGTTGGAGCAACCTCCAGGATTTGAGATTCGGGAACACATAAATCATGTTTATTTATTGCAGAAGGCTCTATATGGTCTCAAAAAGGCACCTTGTGCTTGGTATCAGAAGATTTCACGCGGCTTTGAGATTCAAACCTTTATGTCTTTCTCTCTAATGGTGATATTTGTATCATTGTGCTATGTGTGAATGATCTCATGCTTATAGGATCTACTTCTTAGTTGGTCACTCATGTTCAGTCTCAGCTTTCACAGCAATTTGAGATGACTGATCTTGGATTACTTCATTACTTTCTTGGTCTTGAAGTATGACAACGTGATGATTGCATTTTCATTTCTCAGGAGAAGTATGTGCGCAAATTGCTTTCTCTTTATGGTTTGACAAATTGTACTCTGCTCTCTTGTCCCATGGATTCTAGTTCCAAGCTTTCAAAGAAAGATGTTTCTCCTTTAATTGATTCTATTGAATATAGATAGTTGGTTGGCTCATTGCTCTACCTCAACAACACTCGTCCGGATATCTCTTATGCCTTGAGTATTCTTAGTTAGTTCTCGACGGTCTCACTGGCAAGCTGTTTTGTGGGTTCTTCGGTATCTTCGTGGTGGCCAGTTATGGTATAACTTATTCCATCGGCTTTGATTTGGTGGGATTCACGGATGTTGATTGGGCTAGTTGTGTTGATTCTTGGCGATCTACTTCTGAATATTATTTTCTGCTTGGATCTGGAATGGTTTCTAGGAAGCCTTGTAAACAGAGGTGTATAGCTACATCATCTATACTGGGGCTGAGTGTATGTCCTACTTTCTCTTCTGTGGCTCAACGGTCTCACTGGCAAGCTGTTTTGCGAGTTCTTCGATATCGTCGTGGCACATCCAGTTATGGTATAACTTATTCCAGCGGTTCTAATTTGGTGGGATTCACGGATGTTGATTGAGCTAGTTGTGTTAATTCTCGGCGATCTACTTCTAGATATTGTTTTCTGCTTGGATCTAGAATGGTTTCTTGGAAGTCATAGAAACAGCGGTCTGTAGCTACATCACTACACTGAGGCTGAGTGTAAGTCCTTCATTCTCTCCACGACGACAATTGAAGCTTTGTGGATTCATCAGATTCTAGAACATTTATGTTGTGCATGAGATTCTCCTATCATAATTTTCTTGGACTCCCAGAGTGCTATTGCTTTGGCATAGAACCCAATGATTCGTGATCTATCCAAACATATCGAAGTGCATTATCATTTTGTTCGAGACTTCATCGACGAACTTGGTCTTCTTTGCTTGGTGTATTGTTCTACTAAGGACAACCTTCCAGACCTCTTCACCAAACCGCTCCCTCGAGCTTCTTTGGAGGTCTTTCTTCAGCGTGTTGGCGTTGGTCTGTCCATCTGGTGTTGAAGAGGAGGTGTTGGAAATATTGTTCATCCCCAAATGGACTCCCTGCATGCTTGTATCTAGCCCTGCACTGTATATTTTATCTGCTATTTTTGCACCATTTTTAGTTGCCCTTTTTAGCATTTTTAAACATTTCATGGATTTTTTATCCAGATCAGCTTGTAGGACAATGAGGACCTATATAATCGGTGCCTCATTCCCACATCCTTTTATCTCTGATTTCAACCTTGACTTGCACATACCAGCACTCACGGGCCTCCCTCATGTTGTACCTTCAGTCTTATTCAGGTTCTTGATCATTTATAGTCTATTGTCTACACATATATGATGTTTTATTCTCTATTTTCAGATTTACATCAATAGCACATATTTCTCACAGATGTTAGGAGTTGTCTATATGGAAGAACTCTATATGCATTCGCCCAACGCTAGAAGCTACCTACATGTTTATTGGTGCGAAGTTTCTTCACACTCTCCAATGGTGAAGAGAGCACTAGAAGAGGCCAGTGATCATGGACATGCTTGTGTCATCTCGTGTCTAGCATGGACACGAGATGACAATGATAAATTCAAAAAGTGCATTTTGGGGCTCTTGAAATATTGAGCCCGTGGCCTTAACCACATGTTTGTGTGCCTCAAGTGACTTGGCCCACAACCCAATTACGATCCATTATTCTTGTGGAGACCCAAAGGGAAATCCATGTTCAAACGAAAAGCAAAGTGAGAGAAAATAACACAATATATATAACCCATATGTGTTTTATCGATTGTCTTTTGCGGCTAGCATATGAGGATGAATGAGAGGATAAGCTAGGTGGCAACTATGGCGAATAAAAGGGTGACAAGTGGCATATAATGGTCCGAGAAGGGTGAGTCTGGGCCGAAGCACAGAGAGAGAGAGAGAGAGAGAGAGAGGAGTTACAGAGGAAGGTCTGGCTATGGCGTCCTCATCAGCTACGATACTGCATTCCTCTCTGTGTTCGAGCTTCGTCTCCCCTCTTCCGAAGCACACTGTGCCCGTGTCTCCTTGCCTGCCCTCTTCGTCCCCATCCGTCACTTCTATAATTTCTTGTTCATCTTCTTCCGTCAATGCCGCCCCTGTTTCCTGCAGTAGGCGGTCCATGGCTTCTCTGTCTGGCGTAGCGGGCTTGCTGTACCTTGTTTCGGCCACGCCGCAGGCCTTGGCCGACATCGAGGAGGACTATAAGAACGAGACGCAGAAGGTGATAACGCAGGTGCGGGCTACGCTGGGGCTGGACAAGGGCGATCCATCCCGCGGTGATGCTGTGAAGGCGCTTCGCGAGACCTCCAACCAGTGGGTTGCCAAGTACCGCCGCGAGAAAAGGTTCGCAGGGAAGCCCTCCTACAGCAACATCTACTCCGTTCTCAACGCCGTCTCTGGCCACTTTATCAGCTATGGCGATGGCGCCCCCCTCCCTGCCAAGCGCAAGACCCAGATTCTCGAAGAGGTCGACTTGGCCGAGAGGGCTCTCGGCAGGGGCAGGTGAGCGCCACTCGCGCCTCATGGGCTAGGGTTTGTGATGGTATATGTGGACGACTAGGGTTTTGCCATGGTCGATGTGAACTAGGGTTTCTCATGGGCCTTCGAAGTGGAGGGTATCGTGCGGCGCCCATGGAGACTAGGGCTTCTAACCAAGCGGCCAATCTGTTCACGCATGGGAGGCACCTGTTGATCTATGTGTATGGATTCTTCTATGATTGCACCGAGGTTGGTTGTGCACTTGTTATTTTTTGCATTTTGTTTGATGGTAAGTCCCTTTTTTTCTTTGTTCCAAACGGAGATGGAGGTTAATTTGGTAGGCTAAAATACAGCTACGAGAATGCACTCAGTACATCACACACCCAGAACAATCTCTTCGCTGCAGTAATCGTGCTCACAATAATTAATCTTCCTAAAAGACTAACCTGTTGGGGATGCCTCATCCTCAGCAGAACTATGGTGTCTTGGATAGTGTGTCTTCCGGTGTTTCACAATGATTATTCTTCCTAAAATAACTAAGCCTGTTTGGGATGCCTCATCCTAAAGTTAGAACTATGGTGTCTCGGATAGTGTGTGTGTGGTTTGTTGCCATATTGCATCGATCAGCCCATCTCCTCCGAATTTCCATCTCGCTCCACTAGGCAGTGGATGTGATATGGTAGGTTGCTCGTCATAGGTCCCCCCCCCCCCCCCCCGGTGGAGTAAAACATGTGTTAGCTTCCTGGTAGCTCTTGCTAGACAAAGCAACGTTATCTGCTTGGATATGGTACCGGCACCTCACTACTCAGCCATAGCTTTGTCTAAACTGCTCTCGAGCTATGGGCTATGTTGAAAGTAATGTGCTTTGTGAACATTGTAAGTAGACCCAAGTAGAATAGTTTCGAGCTTCAAAGAGTTGGTTACAGGAGCTTCCAGCTTCAAAGAGTTGGTTACAGGAGCGAGGAGTCAAGAGCAGGCATTGAGAAGCGTCGTACAGAACACACCTCTCCTCACCTTGCTCAATTGCTTTAGCGCACCTTGCTTCAAGCAAAGCGTTGCCTTGATGTCACACAATGCTCTAAGCATATGCGTCGAAACTGCTGCTAGCTCCTGCGTACCTTCTGCACTTTTCTGCTGCCAGAGACTTTGTGTGTGAGGCTTTAAGCCTTAATCGAAAACCTAGAAAAGAGCTTTTAAGAAAACTCAAAAAACGCTGCTAACGCTATCCGATTCTGTTGTGCGGCTCTTGCATTGCCTCTCTCCTCCGATCTCTGCACTCCGCTGAATTCGACGCATGTTTTTTTGGTCGGCCATTAATTAAGAATCTCGAACTCGAAACTCTACGAATCCCTCTATATTATTTTCTTCACTTCCAAACCCTCGTCAATTTGGTGCACAATTCGAGTGGGCAAGGAATGTCCGAGTCATTGGTTGATCACTTGTCAGGAGCGGATCAATATGGGAAAGCAGTCCAGGAAAATACAAGGTCATGTGTGTGTGGGTGCGTATGCATACACACACCCACACACAAACACTCCAACACACATACATGGATGCCCTTGCATGTTTTGTTAATCAAGTAGGGGTGTGGGCATGATTTGAAAATGGGGTGACACACGCCCACACCCACACACATGGATGCACACTTGCACCACCCCCCCCCCCCAAAAAAAAAGAATGCCACATATTGTGAAACTCACACACACACACCCACATGGATAAAAGTGATAAAAGGTTATGTGGATGAGAGTGTGTGTGAGAGAGAGAGAGAGAGAGTGTGAGTTGGTGTGGGTGTGTATGCATACACACACCCTCACACACACACCCACAAACACTCTGACACACACACACATGGATGCCCTTGCATGTTTGTTTATCAAGTCGGGGTGTGGGCATGATTTGTAAATGGGGTGACACACACACCACACACACACCCATCCACATATACACATATGGTGACACACACACCCACACACACACACACACACACATGTAGAGCACACATGGATGCACACCTGCACACTCACACCCCAAAAAAGAATGCCACATGTTATGTTTTTTGCCTACATGCATATACACATGGTGACACACACACACACACACATGGATGAGAGAGAGAGAGAGAGAGAGAGAGAGAGAGTGTGTGTGGGTGGGTGGGTGGGTGTGTATGCACACACACATCCATAAACGCTCTAACACACACACATGGATGTCCTTGTATGCGTACATACATACACACACCCACACACACACACACATCCACAAACACTCAGACACACACATGGATGTCCTTGCATGTTTTATTTATCAAGTCAGGGTGTGGGTATGTTTTTTGGGATGTGGGCATGATTTGCAAATGGGGTGACACTCACACACACGCACCCCCTAAAAAAGAATGTCACATGTTATGTTTTTTGGCTAAGTATATATTTTGAGAGAGAGAGAGAGAGAGAGAGAGAGTGAGTGACTGTGTGTGGGTACGTATGCATACATTTGTTTATGAAGTCGGGTTGTTCATGACTTACATAGCATGCATTAAGTGAACAAAAGAATTTTTTTTGTATAAGGGGTATGGGCATGTTTTGTAAATGGTATGTGGATGAGTGTGTGTGTGTGTGTGTGAGAGAGAGAGAGAGAGAGAGAGAGAGAGAGAGTGTGTGTATGTGGGTGCATATGTATACACACCCACACACAAACACACATGTAGAGGCTGAAAAGATGCAGGGGAGAAGAGAGATTGAGCTCTTGCAAGCGCACACACACTCACAAAACCCTAATAGAGAACACACAAGGTGAGAGGCTGAAAATCTTCTTCTTTTTCACTGAACACTCATCAACACACCATATACAAAGATAAGAGTTTTTTTCATATGAAAGATACTCAACCAAATACATATTAGGGTTTTTTATAGTGTGAACCCAACTAAATGAGCTGCTGCTAAAACTATGCCAGTCTTTAGAATGGCTGTCACACAGCCTGTCATCCCACTGGTCGCATATCACCCATGATCTCACCAACCATGCCAGTGGTGTAAGTGTGGGGCTTATCCCCCAGGCGGGTCATCAGTGTTTACCGCCTCACTAGACGAGCTCGATATCTCAACAAAGGTCACATGGATGCACGTATATATTACAAAAGTTTTGTAGTGTAATGTATTTTAAATTAGAGAGCAAGTTCAAGATGTATGGTGTCCATGTTATGTTTTTTGAATATAGCTATGTTATATTCTTTGCTACATACATATACACATATAGTGACACTCACCCACGTACCCACACACACATGGATGCATGTACATATACAAAAGTTGTATAGTATAATGTAGAGAGGAAGTTCAAGATGAGATTATTTTCAAGATGAGCAACACACACACACACACACACGTGTAGAGCACACATGAATGCACGTATAATTAGAGAGAGAGAGAGAGAGAGAGAGTAAATACATGTGTGTATCCTTGATTATGTGCTTTTTGTGTTTAGGAGTGGACAGTTTTATAAATGCAGTTTTAATATAAAAAAGAATGCCACATATTTTGTACAAACATGAGAGAGAGAGAGAGAGAGAGAGAGAGAGAGAGAGAGAGTAAATGTGTTAGTGCAACAAAAGTTAATAAGTTGTATTTATTTTTAGGTATCTATAAGATTAATGTATATATGTATATATGTGTATACATACGTACGTACATACATACATACATACATATATAGACAAATCTAAAAATATTCCTTTCTTTGCTACACTCTTCATTGTAGGAGAACCCTTCTTTAAACTATTCATGTTTATTGTGCAATATGCTTTTTAATTTTCATGGTGATCTTTGTAATTAGATGTGTTTATTTACATGTCACATCTTTTTATATGTTGCACATTTTTGTATATCTTTGCACATAGTAGCTACAATTTTCATTTATATACACATGCACACAGTAATCATGCATCTACTTACCTATATATATGTATGTATAATTGGAAGAAATGGAAGAGGTGACACACATTTTGTTTAGCACATGAGGAGTACTCTTTCCTTTGAGGTGGGGGATCCCAAACACCGAGCAAGATATTTCGAGCGAACCCAAAAATCGAATGAAGCATTCCAAAATATGCAAAAAATGAGAACTTTATTTACTTGGTTTAGCTCTACAAATTGAATTTACATCCCTTTTGTACTCATTGCTATTTCTATATACAAAACATCATGGACAACCTTTGTGGGTAGTAATTTATCATAAAATGAAGGAGATCCCAACAGTGCTCATAGTAAATGTAGAGGAAGGGGTAGATAGCACAATAATCTTAGCTCATAGGACATGTAGAAATTCTCCACTTGATTGATTACACAATTTCTCTCCTGCAACCATGCAAACATATTGAAAATCAATATAATCTACTTTCTAAAATCACATTGAGCTTTTCTATATGGTTTTCCGTAAGACCTCAACTGCTACCTACTAAGGAAATTGTTAATGCGATGACAAGGAAAAAGAGAGAGCAAGAGAAGGACATACACATGAAAGAGAAACACTTGACAGCATACTCATAAAATAACACTTCACTAAACCTCACTCTGTTTATAAACAACAGGTCGTATGTGCATGTGTGTTGTATAGCCAAAAAAAGAGAGAGAGAGAGAGAGAGAGAGAGAGAGAGAGTGCCATGCACTAAGAGAATCAACACTCTCCACAAGGTGATGACTCTCTCTCTCTCTCTCTCTCTCTCTCTCTCACACACACACACACACACACACACACACACACACACACACACACACAAACAATTATCTACAGGGAGAGTAAAAGAAGCAAGTTACCCACACTAGAATTTTCTATGTAGATTTGAGAGAGAGAGAGAGAGAGAGAGAGAGAGAGAGAGACAAGGAGAGTTTTTATGTTCCGGGTAGAGAGAGAGAAGCTCAAGAGATTTTGCATTTTAGACAAAGAGTGATACTAAACCTCAAGATGTGTCCTGTGATAGCTGTTTGCCTTTGTGAGTGTGTGTGTGTGTGTGTGTGTGTGTGTGGTTGAATTATTTTAAAGAAGCTATCCATTTCTTAGAATATATAGATACGAGCTCTCTCTCTCTCTCTCTCTCTCTCTCTCTCTCTCTCTCTCTCTCAGACTACATCAGAGGGAGATCACAGAGATACGGACTCGACATAAGCACCATATCCAGGAGCAACTAGCTCACTTACACTCACACTCGAAAATCATGCTCCAAGGAATTTTTACCTCGCCATCGCCTATGTATCACATATTACACCCCAATTATGGTACTGGTTGGAGCTAGACAGATTTGCATTGCATTCTTGTATACCCATGCGCATATAGGTTGCATATACTGAGCCTCTAGCAGTAGTGCTCCATCCATCACACCCCCCCACTAGCTCAGTACTTTCATAGTTTATTTCATGTTCATTTTGTCCCTTTTTTTTGGACATCCAGAAGACATTGATAGTTGTACATTGATTTGTCTCATAGGTCAAGTTCGGCCTCTAGTAGACGTTAATACAGCTCTCTCTCTCTCTCTCTCTCTCTCTCTCTCTCTCTCTCTCTCTCTCTCTCTCTCTCTCTCTCTCTCTCTATTTGTCTATGTATGTGACAACAAAAGCTCTCTCTCTCTGCGAATTTTCGGTGAGAGTTTTCGGTGAGAGCTACAATCTCTCTCTCTCTCTCTCTCTCTCTCTCTCTCTCTCTCTCTCTCTCTCTATTTGTCTATGTATGTGACAATAGAAGCTCTCTCTCTATGCAAATTTTCGGTGAGAGCTACAATCTCTATCCCTTCCTCTCTCTCACACAGATAATTCTCTCTCTCAATTACTAAAGCTCCAATGATCTCTCTCTCTCTTCCCTACATCATGTTGATGTGTCCACACACTCTTATGAGATAGAGAAAGAGAGAATTAGTATATTGTAACTTTTTATTTTAGATATTTTCAATTTAGACTTCATACTTAGTAAACACTATGTAGCTTTTTATTTTCGTATTTTGGGATTTCTTGACGGGTTTCGCTCGGTTTTTAGGTTTGCTCGTAAAATCTCGCTCGGTGTTTGGTAGAACTCTTTTTAGGGTCTACTCAAATACCATCAACAACAGAAACAATGTGCCCTAGATATTCAATTTCTCTTGAAAGAATTTGCTTTTTTCAGAATTGACATAGAGCTGATTCTCTTAAAGAAGGGAGAACACTTTTTCTAAATGTTGTTCATGCTCTTGTGAGACGATTCTTACTAAAAACTAAGATATAATCAAAAAGCACTACAATAAATTTTTGATATTTCAAGAATATTCTCTTAATTATTCTGTTGAAAGTAGCCGAAGCATTAGTCAAACCGAATGGAATAACTAAAATTAATAATGACCAGTTTGGGTTTTAAAGGTAATCTTGAAGATATCCCCTTCATCCATTTGAATTTTATGATAACCAAACTTTGGGTCAATCTTGCTAAAGACTTGGGCTCCCTTGAGCTTATCTAGCAAGTTATCCACTCGAGGTATCAGATATCGATTCTTAATAATAATCTTGTTTGGTGCATGATAATCAATACACAATCAATATGTTTTATTTTTCTTTTCAACGAGAAGAACTGGAGCACCAAATGGAGAACTGTTAGGTCTAATCAATTCTTTCTCTTCTTATAGTTCTTCAACTTGACTTTGGATATCTTTTTACTCAAGCATGTTGACTCGATAAGGAGATTTACATGGCCAGTGAAGCTATCAAGAATTATTTTAATTCTACAGTCTTCTGGACAAGGTTTGGGTAAGCCAGGAGGTAAGTCATCCATGAAGTAGTTAGAGAACTTAGAGACGAAAGGATCATGAGACACATTTCATTTCGAGTCATCCTGAGCACTAAGCTGGTTGACAAGATTCAAAAGTGTCTTCTTCTTTTTCTATACAGCTCTTTTTGCTTGGATATGAGTCTGACCTTGGAGATAAATTTCTTTGTCACCTTCTATTAACCACATGGTATGAGTTTCATAGCCAATCTGGGGATTATGCTCATGTCTCCATGGCATACATAAGATAACATCCACTCCTTACAAAGGACCGACTAGGAATTTTCTCTTTTCTTTTAGTGAATCGATTTCCAATTCTAAATCCTTAACCTCTTTTGTGCAATTGTACTTAGTATTTTGAAATGTAGCTTTTACTTTATAACTAGAGTACAATGCATCTAGGTTAAGTTCTTTCAATGCTTTTTTAGAAATGAAATCATGCAAGCTACCGTCATCATTATGTAGTATAGAAATTAATTTTCTTTTTATTTGGCCCTAAATTCTCAATAAAGCATCTGTAATAGAATGTCCCAAAATTTTTTGATATAAGCTTGGACATTCTCTTTCTCGACCTGGCGTAATGTGTCCCATTGTTGACGCACTTTAGCCTTGTACTAAGCTCGTACTGAGAAGGTAGAAAGTTCTTCTTTAAGAGTTTCTGGAACTCTTCCCATGTCAAAGGTTGATGTTTACCGTGCTTGATCACATTCCACCATAAGATAGAATTTTCAATCAAGTGATTACAAGCACATTTAATCTTTTCCCTTTTCGAGAAATTTTCGCCTGAAAAATAATCAATTGGCTAAGCCATGCACTCGTGCACCTTTCTTGCCATTATAGTTCTAGAAAGTAAATGCCTTTCAACTAATCCGTGAATCTTCCCAAGGACTCTGTGCAGGCAAGTTAGCTTTGACAGTACGCTTAACATGATCACTTTCCTCCTCATAGAGTCAAAAGAGTCACGCTTGCACTTAGAACACTTTACTTGACACTCTAACTCACGTTGGAGTTCACGCCGCTCACTTGCAATTTTCTCTTAAAGTGCTAAAATTTTCTCTTGCATAGTGGGTTGTGCAGGTAGAATGGCCATTGCAAATAAATGAATAAAGAAAGTGCAATCTAATAATGTGAATAAATAAATAAAGATGAAAAACTTAGCTCTTGAACCGTGTTGAATTCGGGTTTGAAGTTGTCAAATGGTTGATCTTGACAATGTCCTTTTACTCCAATTCCGAATAAAATCCAAGCGTGGTCAAGAAGCTTAAGTTTTGGTCGACTTTGGCAAGATTTTTAAAGTGGCTTCAAAAACTTGCCTCAAAAGCTTGATGATGTGATGAAGAAATTGGAGCTTAAAATAACACCTTCCAAAAATTTCCAATTTTTTATGCCCAAATTTTTTGTTGAAGAGGCTTCCAATTTTTTGAAAAAATAATGAAGACCCTTCTGTATGTTTTCTGCTAATTTTCTACAAATCCTATAAATATGAAATTTCCCAAAGATTGAGCTCCCTTTCTTCTTCTTCTTCTTTTTTTGACCTTTATGAGAAGCTTGGATATGCTTTTATAAGCTTTTGTTTAAGCTTATATTATTAAGATTTACTTTTTTACTTTAAAGCTTATAACATTAAGCTTTTTAACAAAGCTTACAAAGCCGTTTAAAAAACGTCTTCGCTCACACTAAGACCCCATGCAATGCGATTTGGAAGAAGAACCCGATTTTCTATGCATTTTTGCTACTTGCCGGTCGCCCGTGTGATGACTGGGAAGGAGAGAAAATAAAAAAATTTAATTGCTCCAATAAGCTTGATTTTTCTCCCTTTGATTAATCAAAACAAATTCAATCCCTATAATCGACGATTAAAGCTTCTTTCTCCAAAATTGATTTATGGGAGATTATGCACCATTCATTATAGATTTTCCTCTACAACAATGGTTTAGCAATCTAATGATTGGGCTCAAATCTCCTTCAGAAGCATTCATCTATACGGTTGGATCATAAAGAGGCTAAGAATTTCGGAAAACCATTTTTCAAGAGAAAGGTGGTTTGGTGGTTTTCTGCAGAGTGCTTTGCCACCCCCTTTATCTCTTGGTCTTTGCCCTTTGGTTAATAGACTGCAACTCTTCAAACCATGAAATTCATTTCATTTAGAAAAATGGTACTTAGGATCTAGGGAATCTATCACTTAGTGAGAAACTTATTGGATTAATACACCAAAATATCTTGTATGACATTAGGGAACAAAGGGCTAAGGTTCAAAGTTGTTTTATCCATGTAAAAGCACCAGTAGATGAGTAAAATGTCAAACCCCTGAGTTATGGAGAGGTGGACATAATCTAAGCTTTATGTAAGAGGGTTAGGAGATGAAGTAGCAGTTACCTCTTCAATCCATGCACACGAGTTTCTATGCAAAGATAATGTATACATCAAGCCTATTTAAGAGGGAAATAGCTTAATACAAATGGTGCTTAATTATGCTAATCATCTTGGTGATTAAGTTAAATCATGTACTAATCTCTTTAGCTTAATCTTTCCATCATGCATAATCATGTTGCTCCTTGATCACTATGACCCTGCATGATTCCTTTAATTGGTATTAGAGCCATGTTAATTAGGTATTAGCACCTCTATTTAAGCTTAGCAACTTTAATTAGTATTTATTCTATTTATTAGCAATAATCACTCTTCTCAAAGCTGTCTGTAGAACCACCCTTCAAGGGAGGGCTCATATCATTCCATCTAGGGCATCATTTCCAAAGCCATCACTTGGGCCATAAACCTCTCTCAAGGGCACATCAGCTCAGTACTTAAATCGTTCAAAAAGGCACACACTATAGCTCAGGAGGCACCTCATGAGGTGCCTACAACAACACTCATGTAAAAATATGATAAAAGCGCCTTGATCTACTCATTCTAAGAACTCAAACTTAAATCAAGCTGATCTTGGGGGTTTTCGTGCACGGCGAACGCAACTATGAGTTAAAACATGGGTAAAATTGCTTCTATATATATATCGATTTTAGTGCTATGGGAGAGCCGCAAATAGTTTGTGCTTAAGATAAGATTAAGCTTTGTTTAATCCACTCAATCCATTTTTTAATCACTTCAATCTCAAGATAATGAATGGCTATTATTTGCTCCAAAGGATCTCTAGCTCATTCAAAGCCTAAAATACCCAAATCAATACTCTAAGGCATCACTTTCTACTCATAAATATGGATTAGTAAAACTAATCATTGCTTAATTAGGATTAATATCAATATTGATGGTGTAATTTGGTGGTCCATTCACACTCCTCATTGCATCCTCAAAATTCCAAGTTCAAGTGAATCATCTAATAGGAGTCACATTAAAAAGAAGATTAGAAAGGTCAAGAAGAAGCCACACCACTATGCTTATGCAAAGGCCATGGGTTTAAGTGAATTTTTGAGCACTAACATACATATATATGGAGAAGGTGAATTCTAGTTTTTGCCATTAAATCTGTAAAGGGACTAGACACTGCTTTTCGGGTATAGGTAAGACCTTCCCTAATGCCTTATTCAATGAAGATAAATAAGTTTGAAGGTCAAAACTTCCACACTTTGGCAAACTAAAATTAAGTTCACTTTAATGAAGAAATGGCTGTGGGATGTTGAAAATAGCAAAGATAAGAAGCCCAATACCAAGGATGCAGAAGCTATATGGTTAGTCAAAGACAAAAAAGAACTTGCCATTATAGCCTTGGGTTTGTTAACAGGACCATGGTACATGGAGATTAAAATATTCCACAAATTGAATAATTGAAGAAATGAACCATAAACACCATAGCATAATTCAAAATCAAAGAACACAAAATTGGGTGCATTTCAAATACCGTGTGTGTGGCTCCACTCCCACACACGGTATTTAAATCATATTATCATAAATTTAGCCCTTGGAGCCATAAATAGCATAGCTTTCCAAAATTGGGCTTTTACAAAATTGAACCATAGTCCAATGATTTTAAAGTATCTCATCAAAAATAAACCTTGCCCAACATATGTACAATGGGCCAAACCATACAAAATCAAATATTTAGCACATGTGTGCTTGGCTAGATAATCTCGTCCAACATCCACCTTGGTTGTTCTGAACTAATGGTCTCTATACTCAACATAGTCCACAATGTTAGATCACAATTACTTTGGAATCACTCACAAAAATAATTCTAACAAAATGGAAAACATTCACTACCATGCTTCACACATGAACCATGCATCACACATGATTAATTGGATTCACCCCCATGATAGAATATTCTGAAAAACCACACTCCCCTGATAGGGTTTAAGTGATAATTTGATCCATCACATAGATGGAAAGGACACCTCAAATGAATCTTGGGAAACGCTTGATGTGTTGTTTAGGGCACAAGCTCAAAACTTCAAAATATATCTTCTAAAGTTTTTTGAGCTGAAAATGAATGTGGGAGAATCTCTGGGCCACTCAATCAGGTTACATAAAGAGTATTTTAACCCAACTTGCAAGAATCAATAAACACATTAGAGATGATGAAGACACTGTCGATGATGTGGTGCCATGCCATCATCAATTTGGGAAGCATGATGGCAAATTTCTCATATTCAAGAAGTTCGTATTTGGTACTTCTTGAATATGTAAAATTGCCCATCATGCTATATATCATTGGAAATATCTCGAAGAGTAGATTCCCAATCTACAATCTCCGATAAATTTTGATTTGCTTTGTAAACATTTGACCATCCTGTCTCTTGCCGCGTGAACTCTTTGGTCTTGTTCATGTGATGCACATCCTCTTTATCAAATTTTTGGCTCAAAAAGCTGACATGGCATTCTTAGAGGCTCCTTTTTTAGTCCAAATTTTGCCTAATGAAGGAGTTTTCTAAGAAGTCTTGCAACTTATATGGAAAGCCCAACCATGAAGAGAGGGTTTGGCATTACTTGCAGGAGAAGCACACTCAAGTGAAGATGAAGCAAAGGAAGAATAATGAGCCTCAATTGAGGCCAACTATCTTGAAGATAGCTGGGCTTTCTAGACTAACTAGAACCTACCCACTTGTAGTCATTCCTTTATCCTAAACTTGTTGTAAACATAACCAAGGTCTAGCATGTGGCATCATAAATGGCATTGTAAACCTAGCTAGAGTAAGACCTACTGGCACTAGCATGGTCATCATACCCATCATTGGAAACAATAACTAGGAGTAGCATTGTCATCAACTATAGTCATGGTGGATATTGCTTTGAGGTATGGTGTTGGATTAATACACCAAAATATCTTTTGTGACATTAGGGGATAAAGGGCTAAGGTTCAAAGTTGTTTTATCCATGTAAAAGCACCAATAGATGAGTAAAATGTCAAACCCCATGAGTTATGGAGAGGTGGAGATAATCTAGGCTTTATGGAGGAAGTTTAGGAGAAGAAGTAGGAGTTACCTCCTTAATCCATACACACGAGTTTCTATGCAGAGATAATGTATACATCAAGCCTATTTAAGAGACAAATACCTTAATACAAATGGTGCTTGATTATGCTAATCATCTTGGTGATTAAATTAAATCATGTACTAATCTCTTTAGCTTAAGCTTTTCATTATGCATAATCATGTTGCTCCTTGATCACTATGAGCCTTAATGATTCCTTTAAAAGTTATTGGTAGGGATTGATTATGATGAAACTTTTTCTCCCACTTCTTATATGACCACTATTCAATTTATTATTGCTTTGGCAACCCACCATCATGGATGGAAAGTGCACCAATTGGACATTAAAACATTATTCTTGAATTGTGACTTGAAGGAAGAGGTTTATGTGAGTCAACTTGCTGGATTTGCCCAACTTGGTCAAGAATAGAAGGTATGCAAGCTTAATAAAGCTTTATATGGTCTAAAACAAGCTCTCAAAGCTTGGTACCAGAAGATTCATGCCTCTTTGACTGGATAGAAATTTCACAACACTCTTATAGAAAGCACTTTACATATGAAAAAGGATAACCAGAATTTAAATGTTGTCATTCTCTATGTCGATGACATGCTAGTGATAGGCACCAATGAGGATTTTATTACTGCCTCCTTCAAGGATGATCTTGCCTCAAATTTTGAGATGTCAATCTTGTGCACTACTATTTGGGTATGTAGTTTTATACAGCAAGATGATGGTATAGTTATTAAGTACTCAAAGTACATCAAGGCACTGCTCAAGAGGTTCAATATGGAAAGTTGCAAACCGGAATCTACACCAATGGAACCTAGTATAGAACTGTAGGATGTCAGTGAAAAATTTGACATAACTACTTATGATCAAGTTGATGGATGTCTAATCTATTTATGTAACTCATAGCTAGACATCCAGTATGGTGTGTCAAAAATTTCAAAATTCATGCATTGTCCAGATACTAAGCATTAGCAGGCACTTAAACCTATCTTTCCGATACTTGCAAGTTACTCAAGATCTTGGATTGTTTTATGCCAAGGGGGTGATTTAGAGCTGCAAGTCTTCAATGATTCTTGATTGGGTAGGCAATTATGATACATGATATTCAACATTTGGAAACTGTTTCTTCTTGGCAATCCATGCATATTTTAGCTAAGTAAGAAATAACCAACTGTGGCAACCTCATCTTGTAAAGCTGAATACAAAACAACATTCACTGTGATAATTTAATATCTATGGATGAAAAGATTGATGGAGTATCTTTATGTCCATTCAAACACCCCTACTCCTATTCTTAAAGAGTGCAATGGTAGTTTTGCAAAGAATCTTGTCTTTCATGCCATGACCAAGCACATTGAAGTGTATTATCACTATGTCAGAGAGAGGCCTTCAACGCTATGTCCTGTAAACCTCTACACCCTTGTCTTCTTAGCATTGTGCATTGTGTGTGTGTGTGTGAGTCCGGCTCTCCATTCTATGAGATTCAAAAGTTTTAGCGTAGGCTAAGGTAAGCTATTTCTTTGAATAGTGCTACATCAACAAACAAAGTCAAAGACAAGAAGAAGACCTGCATTAACAAGAACCCGCACTACCATTGAGAGAAGCACATATGGAGTGCTACATGCAATAATCTTGGTTTAATGAAGGATGGCTACTTTTTCCTGAATGATTCTACCTTGTGGAAGCTTTTCATGATGCAATTAGTTCATTTGATGAGGAAACTTTTCATGGATATTATTTTGAGCAACATGATGTACTTTTTTTGCATGAGTCTTCTATCATGGAGAATTCTCTTGGAAATTGTTGTAAACAAGAGGCACCCCCAAACGTAGAGAGTAGCCTACTTATGGGTTTTTCAAATTTATCATTGCATGAATATCTTTAGAGTGCACATTCTTCCACCATCATACCTTTTCAAAGCACATATGCATTATCTATGGAGGGTATGCAGTTTTTGCCAGTAACTCCTCGGGCCCCTCCTCAAAACTCTTTCTCTGTTTTTATCTATACTAACCCTCTCTTTACTTCAATACAATATAAATCTATCTTAAGACCTAGGCCTAGGTGATCTAATCCTCATTAAGCATAATACTAAATGCGATCCAGACCCTACAATAATAATGGAAATTTTGCAAGGGGACATAGTCTTAAATAATCCACAAGATATCTTCTTTTACCCATTACATCCTATTGTGTTAAACCTTCTCGTAGTTGGTGTCGGGTACTACAAAATTCTAAAATTCTCGACAACAGTGTCGACAAATTAGACCTGTTTGTTCCAGATGACATTCCCGAGACATCGGCCAACTATGGGATGGTAGCAAATAGCTATCAGTGGATTATAAGCCATGGGTGGCTCGAAGTTTACAATACTCACCAACATCTTAACTTATGTGAGTCTACCTTATATCATCCTCTTGGAATTCTAAAACTATACTCTAATATCTAAAAACACTTAGAATCCATTTTAACCAATGTACAGTACAATTTTGATGCCACTCATATTGAATATCCTACCATAAATCCTAAGGATATCGCTGACCTACAAGAGTTTATGAAATCTCACAAGCCTAGCCACCCACCCCCTAGCATAGGTCATGGTCAGGAAGAAACCTCGTCTTCATCTTCAATGTCCACTTACCCCGTCTATTCTAATGTCGCTATAGTAAACTCCTTAATCCCTATCCTAATACCCCACCTACTAAAACATCTTTGGCGGCCGACTACTACTGCATATTCTCTACTTTCACTCCTTAGCATATGGATTTTCCCACTAACCCTCTCGCCCCCGAGGAGATATTGGCACCTCACCAGTCTCCCCAACAGCAACCTCAGGAGGTACACTATCATATTCCCCAGGACAATATTGAAACTTTCACTGATGATACGATTTTGGAATCATTCTCTAGTGCAAAATATGAGGGCTTCTTCATTCGCACTAGCAATCCTCTATTAAAGCCCAAATTGATGTTCAAGGTGCTCATGCAAGTAACACCCTTTGAACTAACTCGACGGATTATGCCAGAAGCCTATTCCGAGGTCACACCAATAAAGCAACATTATGTGCCATACCCTCTACGAGCACCTCGCCTAGATTTAGAAGAATTACTTCCCTTGGCTGGAGAAGCCACATTATGGGCTAATGTGGCACGACACACAAAATTGGCCAATCCTCAATTGGATGACCGACTGGAAATCAAGATTGTCACCTTCATGATCAACTATTGTTTTCGTAGGTGGAGAAAGACTCACCCCGTACACACAAGAGGTGGCTATGCCACAATTGTCTCACAGATGAGGCGCAGCCCAAACTAGAGGATTTTGGAATACAGCCATACTGGTGGAAAGAGTACTTAACAATTCCAAAGTACAGCCGAGTCTATATGTGTGTGCCACCAACATAGCGGGTTGACCCATTGTACATGGCCCTTAAGAGAAGATGAACTCCACTGGAGTTTCAAGAGGCCAAGCGGCGCGACTCCCATGTTTGTTACAACTTCCCGATCTTCATGCCAACAACATTTCCAAACATACGAGAGCAAAGAAAACAAATGATTACATAGATACAAGCATGGCAACGTATCGTAGACCCAGCAATCGTGGCAAGTGTTAGATTTTTGAAATTGCGGGTGGTCCTGATGATTGATCAACCTAAAGAGCCCTATGATGGCTATGAAGCTGAGCAACTAAAGTTCGACATGAATCAAGGACCATCCGACCGGGGCATGATGCTGTATTACCATCATCTAAGGTGTCTTCTGACTTACATACATGTCACGTTCGAAGACATGGTGGACATAGGATTTTGGCACTCCCACTCAGCCTTTAGGCGCACCCTCAGGAAGCTTCAATCACAAAGAAATTTCTACCGACATGAGTTTGGTGACCAGGTCTTTAGACCTCGGTAACATGTTCTGAGAGGACATAACCTACATCAGGAAGGAGGGGATGTTAACCCCATTTTGGATTAACAAGCATGCTCCTCCGATTGAGGACATTAATAAGTGTCATGAAACGGCACTATAAAAGTTGTACATTATGAGATATTAGCCACCCAAGGCCTCGTTAAGTAAGTTTTGGGTTCCCAAGTGTGAATAAGGGCCAAATGTATATAAGGAATTTTCTCATAAAATGAAAAGACACAATCCCCCTTGTGCTATAGAGAGCTCTTCTTTGTGTCTTGAGAGAGATTAAGAGAGAGAGCATTCTAGCATTGTGCCTCTTCTATGCTGGTATGATTCATGCTTGTGTGGAAGAGTGAGAGAGAGTGATTGCCTTATGCGACGCTATAAGCGACTCTACGGTGACAGCGTGGAGGTGGAGCTTGGAGGTTTGGAGCTTAACAAGTGATCTTGGAGGCCTCAAGGGACTCAAGTTCGAAGCATTGGTAAGTGCCCTACGATGGTTGTGATCTATTGCTAGGTGAATGCATTGAGTTCCCTCTTAGAGGTGTGGTAGCCCATAACAGCATCATTGGAGCCTCAGCCCCCCAAATGATCAATCTTGCAAGCTTCAACATCTCAGCCAATGGGCTATTAGCTTTAATATTATATGTGCTAGAAGCATTCAAAACCAATGGGATTTTGAAACATGAGTGTGCAGTGTGTCCATTTGAAAGTAACAATGTAGCTATTCCTGAAGATATGCACATGCCAAAGCAACTTGATTATCTCCACGTAATCGAGATAGCAAGGCATTATATAGATATGTTTTCCCTGATCCACCTAGTCCATCAAGGGAAAAAACACCACCATTGTTCAAATTAACGGCCTCAAGGATCGTATGGAATGCTCTAGATTGACAACTACTAAGAGTCCTTTCCCCATGGAAAGAGCCAAATCAGCCTGATGAATAGCATCAAACATCATCTCTTCCATCAACAACCCATTGTTGATAATAACAATAGTTGATCTATCAAAAAGAGGCAACTCTTCAAAATCATGTAGATGTTTTCCATATTAGTGTAAGAGGTCTTGCATGTGTAACAGAGCTTGATTCTTAGCTATAGATTGACAAACACCAATGTCAACACACCTTATCTGCAAGCCATGAAAAAAAATCATCTAAAAGTTTGGCACAAAATTTGACCCAGAGCTGTTTGGGAGATATAGGCCCACAAAAATTTGACCCAGAGCTATTTGGGAGATATAGGCCCACAAAAAACCAGAATGATGGCAAAAAGTTGATGTAGCTAGAATCATGTTTTCTGAAGTGTATACCACTCATGATCACTCTCTAGCATTCCTCTCACTTCATATGCAGCCTTAAAACAAGGATACAACTGCCCATTTACTGTTCGTACTTCCTCAAAAGATTTGTAGCCTTTACACACTATGAGAAGCATGCGTAGATAGTATTGCTCACCTGCACTCGGGCTAATATTATACATACATCCAATCACACTTCCTCTTTTTCTTTTAGTCCATGACCAAAGAGCTAAATTCCACACCTACTTGCAAGGAAAATCAACATATAGCAACCTATTTGCTTTTGCATGCGCAATTGATTGGCTATGAACCATTCAGTGAGAGTAGTTCTTCGATTCCTATCATAACTAATTACATCACGCAAATCATCATGGTCATTAAATATAACAGCATTTTGCAAGGGGAGATAAACATGCAACCTTTGTATATCTCACTTATCATCATGCAGATCATACTAGTATAAGCACCAACTTGCCTCTGATGTAGACACGTACCATGCATCCAAATATTGACTAACTTCATCTCAATAACCCCATGCGTATCTTGCAACTCTATAGTAGCTCTATCATGTCCCTTATATACATACTTATACAAATATTTCACTGCTATAATGGTAGAGCACACTTCTATGTTAATATGGGCTTTGTATCTCATAGAGAGAAAAGGGTTATATGGAACAACCCATTGACTATCCACCCTACGACCCTTTACTTGGATGAAACTACCATCATCTCACCACATGTAAGTTGGATACCCATTGTCATCAACAATAGTAGTCTCATAAAACTTGCGAGGATAATGATGTTTGCAACTGCCATTAACCATGCAAGGAGAGTTCATATTTAGTTTCCCACATGGTCCATGAATATTACACTGACTGATTATCTTGTGCAACTCGGGAAACATCACCTTATCTGGAAGTTTGGCACATACCAACCTATCATAGTGAGCGGTCTCAATAGGTTTACATGTACCTTCCAATATCAATAATTATGTGCATGTGGCAAGCCTCTTTTTTGAAATTCAATAATAGAAACCAATCCCACTATCCTTCCAAAATAATGTTTTTTTCACACCAATAAGTGCAACATATCCTTATGCTTCTCATAGAAGACCCATGCCACCAAGTCAAATCGATCTTGCACAGCCTGACCCGGTAATAAAGCATTGCATATTTCACCCCACTTTGGATTGCAAGTAAAGGTAATAATAAATAGGTCAGGTTTACCCATCTTTCTAACAATTGCCATTGAATCCTGATACAATTGATGCATATATCGAGCCCCCCCTAGTATATGTAAACGGTAGAACTATCTGGCATCCAACAATGCCCCCAGAGACTCTATCGACCCCATCACTGACATTAACCATATCTGCAAGCCCTTGGTATACTTCACCACGTAATGCTTTCTGGTTATTACGTATCCATATACTAATCTTGATTCTTCCATGCTGTTATATGCATCAACAATGTACTGTTATATGCATCAACAATGTACTGTTGCAAAAGTTGACCACCGCGTAAAAGGCAAGCATTTGTATCTTCTCTTATTTGTAATCTATATGCATAATATTGCCGTTGAGTTACAGTCTTTGTCTCCTCATTTGAACCTTATCTATTTCTACCCTGGAGTGGAATTCCAACATGTCGAGAAAACAGAAGAACATATAATAGCAGCATATATGAATTATTCATTTTATGGCACTTGTATGAGATTATTTGACTATCTCTATGACCTACATGAAAATCATCCCCTTGACCCGGCATGATAGCAGCTACCTCACTACCCGTAGGAACCAAGTATTGCCTTGAGGTTAATCGAGCTTCACTGAGGTGATGACCATTCTCAGATCTACATGTGGACTAGACTGTAACATTTCTCTCATTGTACGAAATGCACTAGTATACGGATTGTGTCCATACATCATTGTTTGTAACCTTTCAAGCACATTATGATTTAAAAAAGGCATCCCATGGAGTTTATTCTCTAATTCATGCTCCGTATCACACACATACAATTGGGCAAATTGAGGAGCTACATCTCGTGTTTTGTCGGGTATTACAGAGCCAACGCGGTGATAGGTAGTACCATGGATTCGAAAATTAAATACACCTCCTCCCCTAGTAAACTGATTGTTTAAGTGAGCACCCAGTGAAACAAGTGCTAATGCATTGTTATAAGAGCGTATATTCTACCTGTATTCCTTACTTACATTATCATTACCAAGTAACAGATCAGCTAATGTAGGAGGAGGATTTTCCAAAGGCAATAAAGAGACATTCCCACTTGCACAACAGTGTTTTCCCACATATTGTCGAAGCTTTCTTGATGCCTCACATTTCCAAATTAGTGCCTTACAAAAATGGCACTTGTAAGAAAGGGTCCTTAAAGAGTGAAGAGTACAATCTATGGAACATAACACCATGGTTGCTAGGTGCTTAACATTCTGAGGAAATGAAAAAACACGTCTTATAGAATGACATCCAGATTTAATACCCTTCACATAGCCAACAAAATAGAAAATAGGTTGAAAATCTTCAACACAACTAATCTCATCTGTAGAGGTGGCTCATTTAAATCGAAAGAAATCCTGCCTCCTACCATATCTCTATATGCCCAAACATTCAAATTTTCATTGGTAAGTTCTTAAAAAACCCTAGCAGTAGGAGTTGCTTTGTTACCCGAATCCAAGTGAATTCCAACATAGAATTCTCTATGATCCTCATCTTCAACCCTTCCAAAGGTTTCGATCTCATTTACATTGAAGTAATCCATTAAATTAGCATGAATTTGTTTTCGAATGCTAGCCCTTGTTCATGTACAATTACGGCGAGATGCGTGTGTTACATCCAGAATTTTAAGCCGACAGACTTGGTTCGAGCTTAGGTATGTACGACTCCTACCCATCTTCAAATCCTATGAAAAAGAAAAAAGTAAGTACTAATTTTATATTTACATTTATTGTCTTATTACGTTTATTCTAAAGTGCTATTATCCTCATGTATGATCTTGGCATATATATATCACATATAATCCTAATCTCAAGGATAGACTCCACACATTAGCTAACATTATGTAATTATTAGAGAGATTTATAAAGACAAATACAATCAATTTGCACTAATAAGTGATAACCTCTCTCCGTCTCTCACCTTTCTTTGCCACACACACACACACCAAGAAAAAAACATAGAACTATAAAACATGTTGAGAGATAAAGAAAGAAAGTGCAAACAATAAAGACTTCGAGAAAATAGAAAATTCATGAATATTGTCTAAGGAGTCAAGGCAGGAAAGTTGAATACAATTTTTTGCTAGACAAAAACATCATGCTCTCACAAAATCTCTAAGCAACTGTCTTGTTTTCCAACATACAGCTCATTTGCTTCATAACAGCATTGAATCGATTAACGGATATCTTTAGACTCAATACCTCCGAACCTAATGCCCGTACTTGCTCTGTTAATGAATCGGCTTGTTCTTTACATTCCTTGCATCCACCTAGACGCTCCCCTATTTCAACATGCAAATTTCCACAAAAGAAATTATGTCTAATTGGTTAGCCTCCATGCGACCACTACCATCAAGAACGCGATGAAGATGATGTGTCAACTCATCTCTCATCAGATCTCCCCTTTGAGTGCCACTTCACGGACCTCATCCCAAATGGCATCTCAAAACTCCTTGCAAGCAACCTGATTTTTCTCGGTGTACTCGTATATGTCCATAATCGTATGTAGACGTTTAGGGCTTGGCTATTCTAATGGAGACCTTGATCGAGCAAGGTTTTTTATAGCACGAACGTTCATCAGCTCTGGCAAGGCAGACAAAGCCACGTCAGAATTGGAAGATCCACATGCCTCCACTCCAGCTTTTGATCGGTTGTTACCATTAGGCATCTCCATTTGCTGAAATCTAAATTGAAAATCTTTAAACTCTGGAATATTCTCTTAGGTCATATATTCTCTCTCTAAACATTACTCTACAATCAAACGCGATGTCCTATAATTGAAAAGTTTCTAGTGTAGCCAGCCTTACCACTTAGGTATTAAATATTATTTCTATGCACACACAAAAAAACATCACAACATTCACATTTGCCATTCCAATTATCAATTTTGAAGCATTAAATGAAACAATAAGAGATATATAAAGTATTTTAATGTGCGATGTCTTTTCTCTCTCTCTCTCTCTCTCTCTCTCTCTCTCTCTCTCTCTCTCTCTCTCTCTCTCTCTCTCTCTCTCTCTCTCAAATAGATAGAGAACAAAGGGCAACAATAAGACCTGCCTCAAGTTGAAGAGAGAATGGTATTCAAACCACCAGTTTTGTTGGCTAGCAACCTTGTGCCTTGCCTCTACAAAACAACAAAAAACTGCCTTACCACTAAGGTATTAAATATTATTTATATGCACGCACAAAAAAACATCACAACATTCACATTTGCCATTCCAATTATCAATTTTGAAGCATTAAATGAAACAATAAGAGATATATAAAGTATTTTAATGTGCGGTGTCTTTCTCTCTCTCTCTCTCTCTCTCTCTCTCTCTCTCTCTCTCTCTCTCTCTCTCTCTCTCTCTCTCAACTGCAAATATACAAATAGATAAAGAACAAAGGGCAACAATAAGACCTACCTCAAGTTGAAGAGAGAATGGTATTCAAACCACCAGTTTTGTTGGCTAGCAACCTTGTGCCTTGCCTCTACAAAACAACAAAAAACTTACGATTTCTCTCCCTCTCGATTTCTCAAAGGCAAGGGTAACTATTTGTGTGTTACATGTGACTAAGAGTGAGTGTGTGTATGTGTGTGCGCACGCGCATGTGTGTGTGTGTGTGTGTGTGTGTGTGTGTGTGTGTGTGTGTGTGAGAGAGAGAGAGAGAGAGAGAGAGAGAGAATGATCAATAACCTCAAAGATAATTACATCATCAACTTCATCAATTTTCTTCTTGGAATTCACTTCAATATTTCCCTAATAATGAAATGATTTTCCTCAAGGATCCTACAATATAAAAGCCATCTTGTAATCCCAATGCCTCTTTGATTAAGAGGAGCTTTAGATTGTCATCTAGCCTATAAGAGTCTAAGGCTATATACATATACCGTGGGTTAATATCATCCCATCCATCAAACCCAAGAAGTTTCCATTTTGGGCTAGGTTGGAACAAAAAAAAACCCAACTATGGCATCTTCTCAAAGAATATCATATCTGACAATTTATTATTGTCATAGGTCAACTTCAAAATCTCTAATGCCATGTTTCTACGTAAAACAAAATCAAACTTCATATCAATAACAATCATCATCTTCTTTATAGTTAGCAAGAGAGAGAGAGAGAGCATAAGAAAAGAAGGAGAGAGACAAAGACGTAATTATATTAAAAAAATAAAGATGATCACAGAAGAAGAACACAACCATATTTATTTTCAAATGAACTTATGCTTTGGGATACATTTAATAACTTCATCAAATACCTGGTGTACTTGATATCTTGGGCCAGAGACATTATAGCCTATTTTGTAAAGTTCAAGCAAGCTTAAACTTTCTTTAATATTCATTAGTGTAATATTTTCTTCTAATTTTTCTAAAACATACAATAATTTTAAAAACATCATTCCATCCAATAGCATAAACCACCCATGGCCCAAACCAGGTGGACTATCAAAAAAGCGACGCTCAAATTCTGTAGCTAAATTTACCCTTTCCCCTAAAAATATCAAAAGCATTGCTAATTGGCCTAGACCGCATGATATTCACGAACTTTGGGCTTTTCTTGGATTATGTAGCTTCTATAAGAAGCTCGTTAGAAATTTTGCATATATTGCACATCTTTTAATTGAACTCCTTAAGAAAGACATTTTGATTGGACTAGTAGACAGGATCATTTCTTCTCTCAACTTAAGAATGCATTGATGCACCAGTTCTTACACTACCAGATTTTCAATGACCATTCTTTGTTGTATTACTGATGAAAGTGGACAAGGCTTCGGTGTTGTTCTTGTGCAAGATGGACATCCCATTGCTTATGAAAGTCGTAAGCTTAAATCAGCAGAAAGAAATTATTGTACATATGACAAGGAATTAGATGTTATTGTTCATGCTTTAAGACTTTGGAAACATTATTTAATGGGATCTTACTTCTTAATCAAAATAGACTAGAAAAGCATTCGTCATTTGTTGACCCAGCCATTGATCTCTGATCGACATATCAAATGGGCTTTATTTATCCAGAGTTTTCAACCCATGATTCAATATCATGGGTTAAGACTTTGGAAACATTATTTAATGGGATATTACTTCTTAATCAAAATAGACTAGAAAAGCATTCGTCATTTGTTGACCCAGCCATTGATCTCTGATCGACATATCAAATGGGCTTTATTTATCCAGAGTTTTCAACCCATGATTCAACCAAGCAAAGAAAATGTTGTGGAAAATGCTTTAAGTAGATGTCCTAGTGTTCACAACATTTTTGTTATTCAAAGCGAACCATTAAGTCCTATGAGAGAATCCTATGATGTGGACCCAAATTTTGCTGATGTTTGGACTAAAGTTAGAGACAATACTTGGAACCCTATTGGTGATTATTCATGCCATAATGGTTATCTTCTCTTCCAAAAGAGATTGTGTATTACACAACCTTTCACACAATTTATATTAGAGGAAATGCATCAACCACCATACATGGGCATCATAGTTCGTACAGTTCTTCAAGGAGGAAATGAATCTATCCCTACATCCCAATTATCTTAAACAAGATGTAGCAAAATTTATGGAGCTGAATGTTCTATTTGTCAGAAAATTAAAAGCTATAAACATAAGAGCCAAGGACTTCTTACTCCTCTACCAATCCCTAATGATACTTGGGAACAAATATCTATAGACTTCATTATAGGTTTGCCTACAACATCGAGTCATAATGGTATGATTTGGTCAATAGTTAACCGTTTAAGTAAGTAAGCATATTTCTTACCTTGTAAGAAAACTTTGACTTCTCAGCAAGCTACGATTATGTTTATCAAACAAATATTTATACATCACAGATTGCCAAAAGTCATTGTTTTTTACAGAAACTCAAGATTCTATAGTAACTTTTAGATCACTCTTTTCTCTAACTTAGGCACTGAGGTAGATTTTTCCACAGCTTTCCATCCGAAAATAAATGGACAAACTGAGATTACTAATAGTACTATCTTGGATCTACTCAAAGTCTATGTTACCCAATAACCTAATTCATGGGATAAGTACATTCATCTTCTCTAATTTGGTTACAATAATACTCCTCGTTCGGCTCTACTGGTCTTGCACCTTTCGAAATTGTGTATGGAAAACCTTTGCCTATTTTGGCAACTAGACTTTCCCACAAAATCAAAGCTGCTGATCAATTCACTATTGATTTTAGTAGCATTTTGAATGATTTAAAACATTATATTACTCATGCTCAAGAACAATATGTTAAGAAAGCAAACTATAAACGTAAAGCTATAACTTTTGAAATTGGAGATTATGTACTTTTGAGAATTGAAAAGCGTTGACAAGAGTGTTAAAAAAATCCCAGCTGTTAAGCTTGCCCCAAGATTTTATGGACCTTTTAAGGTGATTCACAAAATTAATGATGTTGCTTATAGACTTGAATTACCTTCTCATTGACAGATTCATAACTCATTTCATGTGAGTTTGTTAAAACCTTTCAGGGGATCACTTCCCACTTATCCTGTATATGAGGAATCACCTCTTATTTTGAGGGTGAGGAAGAAGTTTTTCTTCTAGATATTATCATTGATCTCATCAGATTACATCAACTCGTATTGAAAATCAATATATCAAATATTTAGTGACTTTTCAAAATTATCCTCGCGTGAAGATGCAAGATGGGTGCCTGAGAAATACTTTCGTGCCTTCCCTAAGATCCTCCATTCTTTTCAACAAACCCGAAATTGAGGGCAATTGTAAAGTCAAGCAGCAAGAGGCAATGTTATGGGAATGTATTTTAAGCCCTCTTAAAAATATTATTATACCCTCTTAGATAATTCGGGGACACTTGGATTATCTTTGTGTCAAGCCAAATCATGTTAATATCATAAGTGATGCCATTATAAATATTAATATGTTTGATGTATATTGACATATGGTTGGGGCCTCCAATGTTTGTTTACAAGTTGGTTTGTATGGAAGGGTGATTCTTGGGTTACTTACACCTAGCAAAGATGTATGTGGTTATGGTTTGTACACTCGTGAAATATTTGTTTACCAATTTATTGTTGGTTATTTTATAGGTGAAGAGGATTCCAAAGATTGAGGAGAATTCACACATTATTATTACTTGGCACACATTTTTGTAAACAGGCTTTGTATATACATGTGCTAGCTTATGCAAATTTTGATTTATTTTGAAAAACCTTGGTTTATCAAGCTTAGACTTGAATTTAAATATTTTATAAAGCGTGATATGCTTTAACCCTAACCTCAATTTATGGACACACTATTTTGAGCATAAGAGAGTGCCATGTAAGAAAAAAAGAACCTTTAACCATGCATCTAATCGTCTCCACCATATGAGAGTCCAATTTTATATCTCAGTAACACCATTTTGCTATGGTATATAAGGAGTTGTGCACTAATGTTTAATGCCTTTTTGTGCTTTAAAAAATGTTTGCATACATTGGACATATATCCCCCCCTCCCCCTCTCTCTAAATGGAGAATTTGAATTTTTAAGCTAAGTACATTTTTAACCATAGCAACAAAGTGTCAAAAATGAGAAAACACCTCTAATTTTTCCTTCATAGGGTAAGTCTAGCAATCGTACTTGTTGTAATCATCAATGAATGTAATAAATCATAAGTTTCCTCCCAAAGAAGTAACCCTTATTACACCACACACATAAATCTGTATGAGCTGCAATTTGTGATCAACTCTATCTGTTGCATTCTTTGGGAAAGATTGACGAGTAAGTTTTCCAAGAATGCATCCTTCATAAACATATCTTGGTGGTGGATCATCAAGTTGAGGAAGACCATTCATATCCCATATTACTACAAAAGTATCAAACCACTGATAGAAGTGTGGCCAAACCTAGCATACCACAACTGGGCATCTTTCATTGCATTAGAAATGTTTGTTAGAAAGCAAAATCACACTTGTCATACATGTCCATTTTGTACAACCACTAGTGGTTAGAGATCTAGTAAGCACAATCTATTTGTCCTATTCCGAACAATGCATTTATCATCTATTAGATGGGCAAAATCACACCTGTCATACATGTCCATTTTGTACAACCACTAGTGGTTAAAGATCCAGTAAGCATAATCTATTTGACCTATTCCAAACAATGCATTTATCATCTGCAAATTCAACATTAAGACCCCCTTACTAGAGTGGGCACATAAAGAAATTTCTTTTTAATTCTAAGAATGAAAAGTACATGTTTAAGGCAAAGATAGTGAGAACTATCTCACCAATGCCTTTGACAAGGTAAGAGGTATTGTTAGCACACGTAAGAGTGTAGTCACTTTGCACATTCTCCATATGTTTGACCAAACTCCTTTGAGAAATTATATGCTTAGAAGAATCATTGTTAAGAAACCAATTGTCAAGTATGACAATTACATTGAGACATGTATCATGTTTAAGAGATTATAACTGCAAAATAGCAATCCATTGGTCTCTCATAGACCATCTTATCGCACAAGATGCAGGTATATTATGATCTTCCATGCACTTCATAAATTGACACTTCATAATATACCTGCACTTCATGCAGGTATATTATGATCCATTGGTCTCTCACAGACCATCTTATCCCACAAGATGCAGGTATATTATGATCTTCCATACACTTCATAAATTGACACTTATTGGCGAGTCAAGCTTATTGGCCATGTGGCCAAGACATTCAAGCAGCACATGACCTAATAACAACATGAACTTGAGTGTTAAGATAATTTTATCCCAAGAGGAGCCCCGGTAGAAGCTCAACCACTCCTAGTAACTACTTCAGACTATAAATAAGAGATTGCCATGCTAGAAGCCAATCCCAAGATAGCAAAAAGAGAAGTCCTATTGCGTGACGAGTGGACGAGTGAAGATCAATGCAAGGATGCAACAAAAAGATGCTTAGGGCTCTTGTAAAGAGTTCCAAGTTGTAGATGAGTGTGGGAGTGGGCTTGACAATAATCCCACATGGGAACTTTTGGGAGTTTTAGAGTTTTTGTATAAAAAGTGGCTCATTTGAGAGCTTAGACATATTGGGCTAAACTCATGTTTGAGCTCTCTTGAGACTAGCTCTCCCTCTTTTTCCATAGAGGTGCAAGCTCTTCTCTCTCCCCATTATGGTATGAGCAATGTTCTTTTTTTAATTCAATGCAATGCAATGAGATGATGTTTGTTTGTCTCTCTTCTCATGTCTATTCTCTAGTGTGCATGTTTCTTGTTGATAGCTTCAAGGTTTGTGTGCATGCTAGGGAAGTGAGTGTTTGAGAATGAAGGATGCTTTGAGCTTGTGTATGAATTAGCTTAGCTTTCTTCTTGTGTTGGATGCATGAATGAGTGGGATGATGAGTGAGTGAGCAATGGCAAGATTGAGCTTGTGTGTGTGTTAAGTCTATGTCAATAGTAGTAGTATTCTTAGCATTCTCTCCATCAAATGGATAAGCTTTTGTGCACCGGTACGGGTTGAATCCCTAGCTCCGAAAGGGATGCAAATCCCATTGGATTGAGCTACACGTGGATCATACTACTCTTGCTATAAGTGAGAGAGTTTTCCGTCTCTCCATTGGCGCCGCTGCCGGGGAAGAGACTCAAATCCGGTTGAGAGTGTGTGGAAACCACCACTATTTCCTCTTTTGGTTGCAAAACCATTGAGTGATTAGGTTAAGTTCGGGTGTGCGATCCCGGTGTGAGTGGATAAGGTTAGGATAAGAAAAACCCATTGAGCGGTTGAGGTTTCTCTCGCATTGTTTTTTATGTTTTATTGCTTTTACGCTTTTTCAAGTACCGTTCATTATGCTTACCTTCATTGTTTTTTGTCATTTCATGCTTTCATGCTTTTCGCTAACATGTAATTAGTAAAAAATAATAAAAGAAGTGAAGGCGGGCTTGAGAGCAGCGGGAGGGTGGATTAGGGAAGCGGGGAGATGCTTATGGTTTGAGGTAAATGAAAGTTGTCTTGGGAGCAAAAGATTAAGGTTGGTGACGGTGGTTTAATGTTGAATAAGAGGCTAAAACGTCTCTACAGCTGGGACATGAACTGGGAACTGGTTGATGAACTCACTCCAGCAGAGAAGGGCTGGTGCGAAGGTCAAGTGACGCTGCAGTTGTGAAGGAAGTGGCCGCAAGAAGGGTGTAGCGGCTGGCAGCTGGAGGCGGGGCAGCAAAAGGCCGTTGGAGGTGGCGTGGAGACTGGCCGTGTGGGAGACGTGAAGGAGAGCCTGGCTGTGAACGTGGTCGCCTGGCTACGAATGAGCTGGCGAAGGAGCAAGGCACAAGAGGCAACTCAGGCGGTGGCGTAGGGCAAGGCCGGCGACTCAAGTGAAGGCAAGCGACGAGTAGTTGGGTGGTGAGAGCTTGGGAAGACGAGTGGGCGGTGGCGTGGAGGAGGCTGACCGTGTGGAAGTCTAGAGGCAGCTGGCCGGCGAGAGGCAGCAGAGGCCGACGAATAAGAAAAAGGGCCGACGAATAAGAAAAAGGGCCAGCACAGCTGCTAAGCCGGTGAGAGGTTGCAGTTGTGGAGGCGACCGGCAGCAGCAGCTGAGGCCGGCGAAGAAGAAAGAGGAGGGCCACAGCTGAAAGTGAAGGGCCGTGTGGAAAGTGTGCGAAGAGCCGTAGCGAAGGCGGCTATAGCGTGGAACGGGCGAAGGGCTGGGCGAAGGCAGAAGTAACCGGCGAGAGGCAGGCCGCTGAACGCAGCAGCTGTGTAGGAGAAGAAGTTGGCAGGGCTGCAGCTAAGGGTCGGTAGGCGGCCAAGTGGAGGCAAGAAGCAAGCAAGCGGCGTGAGCCGGGTGCTGAGGCGAATGCAGAGTACAGACTGCAGCAAAAGAAGGGGCGAAGGCTGCAGCTGGTGGCGTAGGGCGTGGAGGGCAGCTGGCTGTATAGCTGACAGTAAGCAGCTAAAGGCCGAGATCATTAAAGCGAAGCACGTGTAGGCAACGGGCTGCAGCAGGGAAATCCAGAGGCGGCGACAAAGAAGACGCATCGGCCGAAGATAAGGTTAGTAGTTTTTCATTTTTTTTATTTTTCTTAATTTTAATTTTTTTGCATTATTTGAAAAAAATAATAAAAATAAAAAAATAAAAAAAATAAAAAAAAGAGAAAAAAGAAAAGAAAGAAAGAAAGGAAAAAAATTTAAAAAAACAATTTTAATGTTTTTATTTTGAGTCCATATTCTTTGCATAATTTATATTTTTTTAAAAAACTTTTGTAATTTTTTTTGCATAATTAGTGTAACTTGCATTGTTTTAAATTTTTGTAATTTTGTGCATAATTAGTATTTTTGTGTAATTAGTAAGAAATTATATATATATATATATATATATATATAAACCAAAAAAATAAAAAAATAAAAAAACCCAAAAAAAATTGACCTTATGCACTTGCGATCGGGACGTCATATAGACACTGCCCTAGGGCCTAGGGCACCTTCTAGAGTACCTACGCAGGAAAGTGAGACCCAATCGGTAGGAAATTTGGCAGATATTGCTGAAACCTTTTCCGAATCCCAATCTGATACCCTTTCCAGAACAACTAGCTCATTGTCCATGGACAATCTAGGGCCATCAAATAGTCATCCCTTAGCCCCAAATAGGACACCCACAAGATCTTTTAATCCATTTGAAGCCGACACCATGGGGTTAACACTCAATGTGAGACTCCAATATGTCTACATGAATGCTCAAGGAGCTGAGATCTTTAGGGATCCACAACAACGGTATCTTGTTAAGATCGCAGACTTTTTCTCAGAGCTTGATAGAGCACCTCTAGTCAATGACCAGGGTAACATGTACATGGGTGGAGATGGTGTTCGCTACGAAGTCACCTATCATCCCCAGAGAATGTAGACAAATTAGGGGAGCTCTCTAAAAGCGAGTTCTTAGACTTATCAAAGCTTTCCAGAGCAAGGGAGTCTAGAGATGATTGGCTCATTGAGCCGAACATGCCTGGACCCTCCAATGCCCAGTCCTCAAAGCCATCCATAGATGATTTACTTCTTGTAGATCTAAATTTGAAAAGGGATAGGAAAGGCAAGAGCAAAATGGATCAGGGGGCTGAGAACCAATGGGAGTTTGTACGACAAATTCCGGTGACAAAGGTCTTACAGGATGACCCACTTCAAGAGGTCTATAAGGACTCTTTAGAGGGATATTATGCCACAACTAGATTGCCAAAGCTAAATCTTCCTCTAGCACTTGTGGTGGTAGTCGAGAAGCTTGCAGGACACATGAACCGAATCGTTAATAAATGGGCCAATGAATACCGAACCTTAGATTGGAAGGAGATTCGGGAGCTCACGTGGAAAGGACAACCATTATTCATGGAAGTGTTCTCAACAAATACAGCTAAACCAGGAGAGACAGCCTTTCTTAGAGAAACTACTGCTCCTCCCCTACGAGAGTTCATTAGAGAGGGACCCTCAACATCAAAGTGGACCACTGCAAGTAGCCCAACTCTAGCACCAAGATATTGTCCTACACCAAAAGTGCAACCACAGATCACACCACAACAACGTTTTTCTCACTATGACAATCAGAGGGTAGGGGAGCCAACTCGGCCTCCCATAAATGCACCTCCTGAAATGCGGGTGACAAGATCTTTGGAGGGGGTTGGTGAGGCAGGTAATAGGGGGCCCACACCAATTTGGGATGCATGTGGACCATCTTACCAAAGAGAGGAACAATTCCCACTGAGAGTGAGAGGCCGTAGGCCCTATGATGAGTATTCAAGACAAGTGAGGCCATCAACTCTTCAGAAACTGGTAAAGAAGTACGAAGGGTCGGGAGATCCATATGACCATGTAGCAGCATTTAGGCAAGCAGTTCGAGCTGAGCAAGTGACTGACACGCATACTCAAATTGAAGGATTTGGGCTCACTCTTGAGGGAAAGGCCCTTGCTTGGTTTCAGGCACTAGAGGCTTCAGACAAATCTTCTTTACGAGTTCTGGAAGAGAGATTCATTGCTGCTTTTTCCTTGATGGGGATTCAACATGACACAGTAGCAAACATCTAGTCTTTCAAGCAAGGCGAGACTGAGAGTGTTAGAGACTGTGTAAATAGAATGAAGCAGTACATTAATCGTTGCCCAGAAGATGAGAAGCCCACCCAGAGTCGATTAATTTCTCTCTTCTTAAAAGGACTCAAAAATTCAACACTGCATACACATCTCTATGCAAAGAAGCATACAAATTTCAATGAGTGTTGCCATGATGCTATGGATTTCACAGATAACTTCAAATTCCAAGATGGTACTGGCCCTGAGGTGAAACCTAGAGACCAGTGGGGTGATGACCAAAGTTCAGGGTCTAGTGCGCTAGTAAATCCAGACCAGATAGCTAACCTAGTACTAAGGAGATTGGGACAAACCTATCGCCCACCCATGCAGCCACAACAACAGCACAGCAGCGAATGAGGAGTGTACTACCTACAGGTCCTCATCTTTATGGAGCATGTGGCGGTAACCATAGAACCGAAGAATGTAATACCTTTTCTCCTCTAGTCACAAACCAACCCACAAAGAAGTGGTGCCAAGCCTGTGCTTGGAACTTTACCCACACCACACAGGAATGTACTCGCATTGCAAGAATGAGACAGGAGCGTGAGCAGCAAGGGGGTGGAGTGGCTCCACAAATGCATCAACAGTATACTAATTTTGAACGTAAGCCACCGATGGCACAAGAGCAAGCATGACCTGTTCTTGGAGCTCAACCTCCTGCTCTTGGGACTGCTCCTGTGAGGGTTGTTGACTACGATAATTCAAATATGTGTAGAGACTTGGTAAACCCAGGCTATGTGGAGGAGGAATATGCATCATATTCATCCAAGGAAAATCTCTTTGAAAGTCCCGCATATCCAAGCCAAGCACTGGAGGCTCAACCAAGGGAACAAAATTCTTTGATGTTGCTAGGCGGCTACCAACCTAGGACTCCAGGCCCCTCAGGTCAATGGTAGCAAAGGAAAGTAGAAGCCAAACTAATGGGCCCCTGTTATGAGTGCGGAGAACCCCATTGTGATTGTCCACATTGCTCAAGGCAAGCAGCTCAATCCAATACAACAGTACCACAGTTTCCACCAATTGAAAGATATTGTCTAGGGTGTTGTGTAGAACACTTCCCAAAGGATTGTTTGCTGAAACCACATGAGGAAGGCACCTCTCAACCAAAGGTCTCACTCAACCTTGTAGGGGCAGTTCCATCGCCACCTTCATCTGAGAATGAGGATGTCGTGCCACTTAGAGTCATGACTAGATCACAAACACAAAATGCCGAAATGCAAACTGATGAGACACCTCGAACTAGGGATGCAAAGGCAAATCTAGTGGACAAGACCCTACATTCCAATAGAAAAAGAACCATTAGGAGGAAAAAGAACCGCAACAAGCAAACCAAGAGTGCATCCACTAGTTCTCAAGAAGCCTCTAAACAAAACATGAGGGTTCAAACTTTTACATCCCAAGAAGTGCATGAGGAGCATCAACCTCAACCTGGGCCTAGTGCTAAACAAGATGAGGCTAGTACGACCGAGGATCGTTCTGGGGGTTCTGTTTTTGTGGATAAGGTGAACGAGACTCTAGATGCCATCATCGATGCTCATAGAAGTCGCATTGCAGCTTTATCTGAGCTACCCAAGAAGCTTCAAGAATACCCAAACCCTCGTGAGTGAGGAGAAGATCAATCTCACTGTACATCAGCAACTCATTTAGGGAAGCTCAATCAATACTTGAGGGACCACCTCCACCTATTCCTCGGGGCCCAACCTCTCTTAAGCCAACATTAGAAACCATACCAGAAGTGTCATCAAGTCGGGAAATGAAAAGTGAGCTCATCTCACAATCTCATAGCGAGAAGTCTGCACCAATTGCCACCCCATTGAAAGAAGGTATTCTGCCACCACCTAGCCTTGCCTTCCCCTGCAATGATGAAGTTATTGATGCTAACGAGGATATGGCAAATGAGATGTGGGCAGTAGTTCATGAGAAAGTTAATGAGAATATGTCCTCTATTATCTCACCTCCATTCTCTGAGGTGGATTTTACCAAGAGCACAGAAAACAACTTTAGACGCCCAAGCATCCAGGAGGAAGTTCAAACAATTGTTTCTCCTAGAAGTAAGCATACAATGAAAACCTTACCATCATATTTGGGAGAATATGAAAACTGTTCTCAAACCTTGAGGATACCCTCCATGCATAAAAGGTTGACAAAGGAGATGGATATGGGTATCGTGCAAGCTATTTTGTCAGCACCAGTGGCTTGTACCTTACCTTTGCTTGATTTGATAAAGCTTCGACCTGAGTTGTGGAATGATATTGCCACATGTTTGTCAGAGCAGGTATTGCTACAAAAGGGTCACCATCATTGTACTATACACCCTGAGACAAAGCGTGTTATGCCAGTTCCTATCAACAAAGTAAGAAAATTTTGTGAGGACGATCAGGGAAATGCTACCCTCCCATTAGAAGTGCGAAAAGTAGCTTCAACTGCAATACTTGATAGTGGTGCAAGAGTGGGCATTGTGACAAGGTCCATCTGGGAAAAGTGGGGCAAACCGGCTATTAGGAGTACCAGGATGCGCTTGCAGCTAGCAGATAGAAGCTTAGAACATCCCCTTGGGCTGCTTGAGAACATATTGGTCACCACATGTGGGATTAAATATGAGCACACCTTTGCAGTAGTGGATTTTGGAAAACATCCAAACTATGAAGTGTCATTCATGTGACAATTTCAAATGATTCAAGATTGGGGATACAATTATTTGTACCTCTGACATGATTCTGTCATCACAAGGGTCAACCTAAAGAATCACTCATATCGTGATGTAACAAGGTCTCCAATAGATGAGTTTGATTCTGCTTCATCTGAGGGCTCAAGAGTTACATTGTCAGATGGGCGAGAAGATCTGTGGATGTGTGGAGCCTCATGTAGGGATTTCAACACTGAGAGACTTAAGGGTAATCGAAGTGTATCAGATGAGGCATACATTCCACAACCCTTCCCTGAGCACTTAATTGATCCACTAGAATGGAGTCATGTCCTTGCAACATTATCGACATGTGCTTTACCTAAGCCAATTCAATTTTGTGGCTCAGATGGATATGACATTATTCCTATACGAATGGTACAACCACGTGACCTTCTAGATGTTTTGTACTATGGGGATGCATCCACAACAGCACTACATGTAGAGGAAGTCTCAATGGAGGATTTAACACTTGAATCTGCTAATGATGCTGATAAGGAAGATGCATGGGACTCCGATTTTGATAATGATGTGATAATCCCTGAGGAAGAGTTAGGAAAGGCACGCCTACTCTTGAGAGGAAGGGAGGTTCAAGTAGAGATCCCTCGAAGCCGACCTAAACGTAAATGCTGTAAGAGCCACAAGAGAATCCGTAAACAAGATGAGAGGGAACGACGTGAGAGACTACAAAAAGAAAAGGAGGAGTTTAAGAATGAACACTCTCGACCACCACCTCACTTCTCAGGAAAGAATGGATATCTATACTATGTCCAAGCACAAGATAGTATCAAAGACCAAGTAAAACGATCAGATGGATTCCAACCAGGAGAAAAGCTAAAAACTGTTAGCAAAAATTGTAAAAAAACAAAGAAACAAAAACCAAAACTCAAGTCTAAAACTGATTCAAAAGAGAGTGTCGGAAGTGCAAAGATAACGGTTGAACAAAAAAATCTGATGTAAGATTGCAAAGGAGAGCTCAAAACCACATGGTCTTCACAATGAGTGACGACTCAAGTGGACAAGAACAAGGTCTCAATGTTCCCCCCAACTTCACACAGTACACTCTTCAAGATCGGAAGATCGTTCTTCAACAACCCATGCGACAAAAGCCAAGCGTGCCAGGGGTTTCATATGATGGTCCAGAAGATGCAAAAAAGATTGATATTGCTAAGCCAGTCTCGAAGAGCCTGGCTATGTGTGGATTGCCACAGACTTGTCCTTAGATGAGGAGAAGTTATTAATTCAAACAATAAAGGAGTATCGCGATGTTTTTGCTTGGAGTTATAAAGACCTCAAAGGAGTTGATCCAAGCATATGTCAGCATACAATTCCATTGCGAGAGGATGCAAAGCCTTCCAAGCAACGTCCTTATACTTACAATGAGAATTTTGCACGAAAGATAAAAGAAGAAATAGACAAGCTCTTAGAGGCAGAATTTGTCTATGAGATTGAACACACTGAATGGGTCTCCCCTATTGTAGTGGTGCCCAAGAAAAATGGAAAACTTCGAGTATGTGTAAACCTCAAGAAGGTAAATGCAGCTACTGTACGTGATCATTACCCACTTCCAATCATGGATCATGTTCTGGAACGAGTTGTAGGGAAAAAGGCATATAGTTTCTTGGATGGATTCTCCGGTTACAATCAAGTGTCAATTGATCCAAAGGATCAACACAAGACAGCCTTTGCTACTAAAGATGGCATCTTTGCCTATCGTGTTATGCCATTTGGTCTAACAAATGCACCAGCAACCTTTCAGCGGTTAATGAGTCATGTATTCAAGGAGTACCTTAGGCAATTTCTTGAGATCTTCATGGATGATTTATGTGTTCACTCACAAGAGCGTGATGATCATATAGAACACCTCAGACTTGTGTTTCAAAAGTGTCAAGTTTATCGTATATGTTTGAATCCTGACAAGTGCAAATTCATGGTAAGACAAGGGAAAATCTTGGGCCATATTGTTTCTCGCAATGGGATTTCAACAGATATGGATAAAATTGATGTCATTGTCTCATTACCTCGGCCTATCAACCCTAAAGGGGTACAAACATTCATGGGACATTGTGGCTATTATCGTTGATTCATCTACATGTACGCTGTCCTAGCCAGACCATTATATGCTCTTCTTGTAAAGTTTAATTGGACTAATGAGTGTGAGGAATCCTTTGAAAAGTTGAAGCAAGCATTAGAGACTGCACCCATCTTACGGGCACCAAATTGGAACCAAATCTTTCATGTCTATATTGATGCTTCAAACTTTGCAATTGGATGTATTTTGGCTCAATCGAGAGAACATAATAAGGATTTCCCAATCTCATATGCTAGTCGACAGTTGAACAATGTTGAGAAGAATTATACCACAACAGAAAGAGAAGGTTTGTCCATGATATATGCAGTGAAAAAGTTTCGCCATTACCTTTTGGCAAACAAATTCATATTTTTTGTGGACCATCAAGCATTTCTATATTTGGTGAATAAGCCTTGTGCAACTGGAAGGATTGTGAGGTGGTTTATCATCCTTCTTGAGTTTGATTTTGAAGTGGCAGTCCAAAAAGGAACAACTCATCTTAGGGCAGATCATGTGTCTCGAATCACCTCTGGCGAAGCTCCTGTGGTGGGTGTGGATGATGATATGTTAGATTCAACACTTTTCCTTGTAGAGACAGCTCCTAAATGGTCTGAATCCATCTTAGAAATTTTGACAAGTGGGCAGATACAACTAGCGGGTCCTAATGTGGACCTATGGCGACCATTCAAGTTAATCTCAGGGAGATTATATCGTCAGGGTAATGATGGAGTGTTGCGGCTTATACCTAACCCTAACCAATATGAGGAGATCTTGCAATGGGCACATGCGGGTATCGGTGGAATCCATGCATCAACTACTACTTGTGTGCGAAGTATATCTCAGGATGGGCAATGGTGGCCTACCATGCATGCGAATGCTGAAAAATTTGTTCGTACATGTGCTTCATGTCAAATTCAACAGCCAATTCATAATGTCACATTATTCCAAATTTCAACTACACCAAGTTGGAGTAAGTATATTGTGGACTATCTTCAGCATGGTCATACTGATCAAAAAATTGCTAAACATCGAAAGCGTGCTATTGAAGTTGAAGCGGAAAACTATATGCTGCTAGAGGGCCAACTCTACAAGAGGGGCAAGGATGGCAACTTACGCATGTGTGTATGTGAAGCTGACTACTTGAAAATCTTGACTCATGCGCACATGCAGGTGTTGGGGGTGGACACTTTTCGGGCAATACCACAGCTAAGTTGATTAGGTGGTCTGGGCTTTGGTGGCCAACCTTACAAATGGATGCCGAAGAATATGTAAAACGTTGTGACGATTGTCAAAGGACCAAACCTCCCATCACAAAGGACAATATGCCATTGCGGCCTATGTTAAGCACACGTGCTTTTGCAAAATGGGGTATTGATTTTGTCGGTCCCATTAAACCTCTAGCTCGTCACACGCATGCCGAATATATTATAGTCGCAACTGACTATTTGACCAAATGGGTAGAGGCAAAGGCTACAGTAAAAAATGATGCCAGAACCACAGCCAAGTTCTTGTATGAATACGTGTTTACACGCTATGGCTTACCTATTGAAATCGTTAGTGATCAAGGTGTGCACTTTGTGAATGAAGTCATAGAGTTTTTGCTTCAAGAATTTATGGTAATTCACAAGCGTTCTGCACCCTATCATCCCCAGACCAATGGACAAGCTGAGAGTACTAACAAGATTCTCTGCACAGCACTCACAAAGATTGTTGAGGGACATAGGACTGATTGGGAGCAAAAGTTGCACTCAGTTCTTTGGGCATATAGGACAGCCTATAAAACATCTGTGGGCACAACCCCATTTGAGCTTGCTTTTGGGCTAGATGCAATTCTTCCCATTGAATTTCTTGTACCTACTCTACGAGTAGCTAAACAATTGGACTGGACTGGTCATGAGCTTTCACAACGCATTGATGAATTGGAAAAGCTTGATGAGACCCGCTTATTGGCGGTAATGGGGATGTATGCCGAGAAAAGGAGACAAAAGCAATGGTATGATAGAAATGTAACAACTGGCCGATTCAAAAAAGGGGACCTTGTGCTCTTGTACACACTTAAGAAGCATAAGAGAAAGCTCAAGAAATGTGGCCTAGGACCGTTTGTGATTAATGAGCTTACTCCAAGTGGTGCAGTGCCTTTAGACACACTAGAAGGTGAGCAAATGCCTAACTTCATTAATGGAAGTCGTCTCAAGAAATACAATGAACCATTAACTGAAGCCATGCTTCAACAAATGCATGCTGCACAAACACGGAAAGAAGCACATGACCTACTTAAACGTCAAGCTCAAGAAGAGGCTAAAGCTAGAGTTGCAAAAGCCAAGGAGCGTCGCAAAGCTTCTATGTTGGCCTTACAGTTGGCTACTGATGAACATTATGTCGATCCTTTCAATATTCAAGTGTGTCTTCATCTTCATGAGACTACCTACTTTGTCTCTGCCTTAATCTAGTGCAGATTATAATGTTCTCTCGTTTGACACATGGATAGCCTTGGGTCAACCAACACTTGTGCACATTCCTATTGACTTACGAAGCTTCTCAGGTGAAGATAACCCTATAGAGGGAAAATGTGTCATTATGATGTCCATTTAGGACCACCAGATGTCAGTTCCCTTTTATGTGGCAAGTAAGTCCAAGGCAGTGGTAGAGGCTGTTCTCGGTCGATCATGGTTAAGTGCTACCAATTGTTTATTAGATTGGAAGAATAGACAATACAAATTGCAAATTGATTCTGATTGCATCTTGGGATCTGCTACTCCACGAGGTTTATCATGTCAAAAGGGTGGTGTTTCTACCTTACACAACCCACTTTCAAAATATGCTCTTGAAGCTCCAACACAAATGATGTGGATAATCGATGAGTCCTCAAGTGAGGGCCATGGCTGGCATGTTCCAACTACTTTAGTCACTGCTCAAAGAAGGCCAGGCAAGAAGGAATTATCAATTTGGCTACCCAAAGATGCGTACAAACTTGTACCATCTAGCCTAGTTGCTAAGCCTCCTAAAAAGCACATCTTTTCCAAGCCTAAACCTCAGATTGTTACTCGTTGGGTCCCAAAGCATGTTCTTAAAGCACAAGGCTATTATGAGGGTGCAACAGCACTTTGGCTTCCCAGATGCCATGGTTTGCTAGAGGTAAAAGAGTGTATCAGTAAGATTCCAAAAGCCACCCTTGGTTTTCCATATCAGTGGGTGCAAAGGAAATCAACATAACCTCTTCAAGATAGGATAGGTGGTTGTGATAGCACCTACAAATCTCCTTGTGTTGACCTTCCCAAAACATGTATTGAATCACCAGTTGTCCCAATTTCTCCTTGTTACACAATTCCACCATCAACTTGTGTACCTAAGACAAGTCCAACTTTACATGAGTCTCCTTTGAGCATAGATTCTAGCACTTCAATGCCTAAATCCTCTTATCTTGCTCAAATTCCTCGACAATTGCTAACCTACCCACCTCTTAAGAAGGACATACCCAAAACCAAAGATAAGGCATTAACACTACAATTGAAGCTCTTTGGTAGATCAGTGTTTGAATAGTCTCACATTTACTAATGTGGTTCCTTATGCCTTTAGAGGATTGTGTTCTTTTTGAGATGATCTTGTCTACAATGTTTTTGATTGGGATTGTAATGATGGATATGAGTGTTCTAAATTTCATTGTTCTACGCCCAGATACCTCCTGATGGATACTTGGTGCGATACATGTCCACCATGCATTGACCCTGATAGTACTCGACCTGAACATCGCGGGGGTTATAGTGCTCCTCCTTTTCAAACTCATTCTAGGTACTTTTATGCTCCCTTAGGTGAAAATTGCTGTGGGCATCACTTTGTCACATTATTCTATCAACAGCATCACCCATTTTCACATTGTCAAGAGTGTGCACGACTCGTATTAGGAGAAGCTTCACACATTTGTTGGATATGCCGCTCTTACTTTAGACGATATGGCACGGGCTTAATGAAACAAATTGTGGGAATTACACCCCAACGCCATAACCTTCTTAATGTGAGAATACCAGAGAGAGGACCAAATTAACGTAGATTACCTGAGGAGGTTCAAGCACAACAATGGAGGGATGCATGCATAAATGACTTGCAACCACCTATCTTGCAAGCCATCCTTCCCCAAGCCTCAACATGTTAATTTTGGATCACTATGAGTACCTATAGCAGTTCCAAAATCGAGATTGTGTGCTTAACCTTCCCATAGAACCAATGCCATATTTTAGTGAGGAAGCACTCCTTCCTCTACCACCTTCTCCAGAGGCCAGTTTTTGTGCAGGGTTGTCCTTGCATCCTGAGGTCATTGATACCATTTTTCCAGCAGAAGTGGACACGGATCCACCACCAGTGCAAGGGTAAGCTCAGCGACTCCACAATAAGATCAACAAGCCAGGGCACTTTTCTCCCTTTGGGTTTTTCCCCTCGGTTATATTCGGTGATTGGCACCAATAACAAATTTTATTCCTTTCTTTTCTTGTTTGTTAATAAACATTTTACAGAGATCTCAGCTAAACAAGAGCATACAACCACGCCCCAATAGTCCACCTACCGTGCACACAAATTAGGAAGGGGGGAGACATGCAACGCCTACAAAGAGCAACGAGAAGCAATCTGCACAACATCAGCAATGCATCAATGCAAAGGCAAAACATCAACGAGCACTACAACAGGTGTATTCAAATCATAATCTTTTGTTCTTTATGTGCTTTTAACTTTTGGATATATTGTTTGCATGTTCACACACAGTTGGCTGGTTTAAGTTTTGAATTAGTTGTTAAAATGTGGTGAGTGATTTCTAGATTCTTAGAGGACTTAGTAGAAGGTATTTCTATTTGAAGACAGTGTAGGATATATACCAACGGAGTATGCCAAGTTCTTATGCTCTCGAAGTATATTAGTTATCCCTAGTGGTAGCTACCTCTTAGGTATGGGCTAGGTGCTAGGATTAATAAAAAAATTTACAAAAAATATGCCCTAAAAAATATATACAAGTGAATCGAGACATGACGTGTCTACAGCCATGTGGAATGCTTGGTAGGACCTGGGGTTGTCTTAGCACCTTGGGGCCGATGCCTTGGTTTCCATGGGGTGAACACTGACGTCTAAAGATTTAGAAAAAAGACCTTCAAGGAATCTATCACCTTGATAGATGTTAGTAGGACTCTGGGGTACATTATGTTAGTAGGACTCTGGGGTACATTATGGGCCCTCGAGACCGATGCCCTCATCTTCATGGGATACTCCTTATGTCAAAAAGAAAGAAAAGGGTCTGTCGCCCTTGAGATACTTAGCGGCCTTTAGATTCTCTTGGCGGAGGTCTCTTGGCCATTGCTTGGGTCTCATTGGGATGGAACCTTCCTCTTTATTCATCTTTTATACACACATCAAAAAAAAAAGAAAAGAGAGAGGTCCAATCATCATTGCTCATATTTAGGAGTAGGTTTGCCACTTAGGAATAACTTAAATACTTGTAGGACATTGAGACTGTGGTCATAACCTGCGGTGTACATGCACACTTGCCTTTGGCACTATCTACCACTTAGTCTCACTTTGACTAGTCTTTACTCACCTCTTTTAGCACTCTTTAAAACTCTAATCAGCCTTTCACTTGTATGCTCACGTGTGAGATTGTCAGTGCTGGTTTTTTTTTCAATAAAAGGCTTTACTTGTATCCATTGTTTTTTGCAGCTTTTGCTTCTACCGCGCTCGAGGACGTGCGCAAAATAGGAAGGGGGAGTGTTGCGTGACGAGTGGACGAGTGAAGATCAATGCAAGGATGCAACAAAAAGATGCTTAGGGCTCTTGTAAAGAGTTCCAAGTTGTAGATGAGTGTGGGAGTGGGCTTGACAATAATCCCACATGGGAACTTTTGGGAGTTTTAGAGTTTTTGTATAAAAAGTGGCTCATTTGAGAGCTTAGACATATTGGGCTAAACTCATGTTTGAGCTCTCTTGAGACTAGCTCTCCCTCTTTTTCCATAGAGGTGCAAGCTCTTCTCTCTCCCCATTATGGTATGAGCAATGTTCTTTTTTTAATTCAATGCAATGCAATGAGATGATGTTTGTTTGTCTCTCTTCTCATGTCTATTCTCTAGTGTGCATGTTTCTTGTTGATAGCTTCAAGGTTTGTGTGCATGCTAGGGAAGTGAGTGTTTGAGAATGAAGAATGCTTTGAGCTTGTGTATGAATTAGCTTAGCTTTCTTCTTGTGTTGGATGCATGAATGAGTGGGATGATGAGTGAGTGAGCAATGGCAAGATTGAGCTTGTGTGTGTGTTAAGTCTATGTCAATAGTAGTAGTATTCTTAGCATTCTCTCCATCAAATGGATAAGCTTTTGTGCACCGGTACGGGTTGAATCCCTAGCTCCGAAAGGGATGCAAATCCCATTGGATTGAGCTACACGTGGATCATACTACTCTTGCTATAAGTGAGAGAGTTTTCCGTCTCTCCATTGGCGCCGCTGCCGGGGAAGAGACTCAAATCCGGTTGAGAGTGTGTGGAAACCACCACTATTTCCTCTTTTGGTTGCAAAACCATTGAGTGATTAGGTTAAGTTCGGGTGTGCGATCCCGGTGTGAGTGGATAAGGTTAGGATAAGAAAAACCCATTGAGCGGTTGAGGTTTCTCTCGCATTGTTTTTTATGTTTTATTGCTTTTATGCTTTTTCAAGTACCGTTCATTATGCTTACCTTCATTGTTTTTTGTCATTTCATGCTTTCATGCTTTCATGCTTAAGAATGAGCTCATAGTAGCTGTGCTGAGGCCACCTAAGAGGATCTCACTAACTCCCACAAGCAAGGCATGGATGGGTAATCCCGGATCAATTCGGCTTCTTTCTCCTAGGTGGCGTCTTTAAAAGGATAGAACTTCCATTTGACTAATACTTCTCTCAGGATTCTATTCCTGAGAACCTTCTCTCGAACATCAAGGATTTCTTCAGATTGGAGTTCCATCTGCCCTTGGCTTGAAGAAGTTAAGAGTTCATTATTAAACACGTGATTTGGGCTCGGTACATATTTCTTAAGTAGGCTGACATGAAATACATTATGTACTTTGAGATGAGGAGGCAGAAGAAGTTCATAGGCTAAGTCACCTACTTTTTGTGTAATCAGATATGGCCCGTAGTATCTGGGGGGATAACTTCTTGTACTTTCCAAGAGATAGAGAACTTCTTTTCGGGCGTACTCGAATGAAGATCATATCTCCAACTATAATACCAAGAATGTGACAACCTTGGAGCCCACAGGGACCAACTCCTAGAATAGGTCAAGAAAGCTAAAGCGTGTCAAAGAAGCCCAAGCCATATGGCTAACCAATTTGCAAAAAAATTGTGAAGATTTCCTCACAACTAAACCCCTGGCAAATGAAGCCCACAAGGACCCCATCTTAAAAAAGGTCAAGAAATCTAAAGCTGAAGAAGCATAAGCCTTCCATGTGGCTAGCCAATTTGCAAAACATTGCGAAGATGCCCTCACAGGAAAATAAGAAAAAGGTAACCAAAGCCCTGACATAGCTAGAGAAACAATCTAAAAAGAGCAAGAAAACCACTTTCTCGAACTCATGACACACTCTAACCTCGACTATACCATCAATCAAGAGCTACTTTCTTATGCCATGGTATCCATGAAGCCTCTCATTTGCTGAGGAGTGAAGTCAGCTTTGTCACATGCCCAATAACTCATAAAACCCATAGGGAATCATTTAATTATATCAAATAGTCTACACATACCCTCGAGCAACTGAAGATGCCGCCATTCATAATGGGTGCTTCAATTCTCAATGATATTGAGTGAAACAACCCAAGTAAGAAGTCCACTTATGTGCGGAGGTAAGTGAAACACCCCAACTAAGAACTCCACCTTCCTATGTGTCCAGCCAAGATCCTTATATGCATAATCATTTTAGTGAAAATGGTCTAAGCATTTTCAATCCATGGTCATTTTCACATAAGCAATAATTACGAGGGCATCGATGGGCTCGACTATCACTCACCACCCATCCATAGGCTTTGAAAATAGTAGTTTCCCACCCTCGAATGCAACCCTAGCACAACCCGCATGGTGTCCCATACCACACATGAATTTAGCCATTTATTAAATTGCACCCCAAGTCTTCACAACTTTCATTGGTGCACCTAGCTAGTTGGGGCTAACAATAATAGTTGGGGGATACCCCGCTCCCAAGGTCAGTCCCACCCAAGGAACTCTCTCACAAATGAGCCATAATCACAACTATATAGTCCATTTCACACTATTATAAATTGTGCGATCGGCCTCTACACTAGCCTTGTTATGTTCGGACATGGGCAATAATAGTAAGGGTACCTCAAGTGTCGTTCTCGTTTGGGTGTTAATGCCAAAGAGACTTGGTGTCTAAAATAGATTTCCTGTCATGGCTAGTCTTGGGGCATGTAATGCAAGTGAGAGTGTCAATCGGTATATCATGTGTTGGTGTGTAAATCAGATTTCCTCTCTTGTGACTAGTTTGGGAGCATGTAATGTAAGTGAGAGTGTCGGTCAACATAGCATTTATTGTTGTCTAAATCAGATTTCCTCTTGTGGCTGGTCTTATAGCATGCAATATAAGTGAGAGTGTTGCCAGCATAGCATTTGTGCCACAAAGATATCAACATTAGGTGGTGTCTAAATCATATTTCCTCTTGTGGCTAGTCTTGGAGAATGTAATGCAAGTAAGAGTGTCCGTCTCGACATAGCATTTGTGACACATTTGTTGGTGTCTAAATCAGATTTCCTCTCATGGGCTAGTCTTGCAGCATGTAATGCAGCTGACAGTGTCAGTTGGAATAGCATTTGGGACGCAAAGATATCAATATGCAATATACATTTTGGCCTTTGCGTCAATTGAGGATACTTAGTGTTTATATGGTTTTGAAGGCATATACCACGCTATGCCAAATCTCTGTGGGAATATAAACATGCATACCTCATAGTTTCTTGAGATTTTGCAACCTTAAGTTTAGGACATAATCAAAAGCACTGCACTTAGCTCATCAACTATGCACGTGTTAGCAATGTTTCTTTGGGAAATAGACTAGGTGATTTAGTTGCTTGTGAGACAACTGATGGGGATTCATGGCCGAATCCTTATGGAGAGTCTCATCATACTATCATCCAATTTGATAAATCATAATCTGCAATCTTGTGTCACATAATGAAACATGATATCCATTAATCATCACTCAATTGTCCTCTATCCTCACACCTCAATTTTAGGTGTCTCTTATGAGCTATGTAATTACACATGGGTTCTCGTTTTAGATGTCGCTTGTGAGCTATGTTCTCACACATGGGTTCTCATTTTGGCTTTGTTCTCTATATAGCTACATTTCATTTTGATCCACTTTATGCAAATCCAACCATGAGAAAACCTGTCTCAAGGTGTCAAAGTCCACTCTTTCTTCAAGATTGAGTGATCTAAACCATTGACATGCTTTACCATCTAGTGTCAAGCTAAATGCCCTAGCATGGCTCGAGTCAATTTCATAGATATGTGCAAAGATCTCTAGGTGTTGTATGAGATCAATATCACTTTGGAACTAACGTATGAATTTAGCCACTTGAGCTTTGACATGCTTTACCATCTAGTGTCAACCTAAATGCCCTAGCATGGTTCAAGTCATCTAGCCAAATGTTTTACACATATGTGCAAATATCTCTAGGTGTTGTTTGAGATCAATATCACCTTGGAGCTTATGCATGAATTTAGCCACCTGAGCTTTGAGCTACCTTGATCTCATTTTCCCTATAATCTCTTATTTCACTACCAACTTCCCTTGCCACCCTCCTTCCTAAATGCTAATCTTAACATGTATGAGTCGCAACTAGGGGTGTCAATATGGTTGGCAGTATGTATCCATATTTTGGCACTCACAGTACGGTATCCATATTATGGCACTCATAGTATGGTTGGTGGTATCCATATTCGGCACTCATAGTATGGTTGGTGGTGTCCATATTTGGGCACTCATAGTATGGTGCCATAGGAACAAATGGTGGAAACATTGGAGCTCCTCTAGGTCCTAGGAACCCTATTGTTGACGTTCCCACAATAGTTATCATAAAGAATGGTGAGTTGTCTAGATCCTTGTGGGTTATGGCACACTTGGAGATGCATCACTATGGAATGCATGCCCAAGATTGTGCCCTTGACAAACTTGTTGTTCTCCTGCACCTAATGTGGTAGATTGTCCCCTCATTTCCATTGCGGATGTCTTGCCCTACTCAATATGATGCAAACTCATTCCATGATAAAAATTTTTGCACCAATCTTGAGTGTAACTAAGTTAGATACAATATGCATTTCTCCTCTTGATTGGGTCTCCACTTCCTCTCCTTTTGCTATGATATCCCAATGAGGGGTCTCAATGGATTGCTCTTTAAACTGTTTAAAAGATGATTGCTTCGTATGACAATTTGGTGAACTGAAACATGTTCCTCCCATTAACTTCCGTGGATAGAAATTTGACTAATTCTAGGTTGGTTCTAGCTATGAAGTGATCAAGACCTTTCTTTCATCTCCCTTGTTAAGATCTTATAAATATATGACATCAATTGATAATGTTCTTAAAGTTTGTGTGTAGTGTACCCTTCTAAAGTTAGCTAGACTTCTCTGTAATGGCTACTATTTTTAGGATAAAATGCATAATGTTCGTTTTTGTACTAACCCAGAGCAAAAGGTGAGCACTTTGCCTGAACTACCTATGATTACTAGTTGAACTACTTCGAGGAGAAAATACATTGTCCATTTACACTAACCCTAAGTAAAAGGTTACCACTTTGCTTGACATAGAGAGTGTTCACACACATAAACATACACATATATATGAGCTCAAAAATACCCAATAAACCCCCCATTCGGAGTGAAGGTGGAGATGCTTGAGAAGACCTTCAATGAGAGTTGGGCTCTAAACTGCAACATGTGATACCAAAGATCACAGTGTGCCAAAACCTAAAAGTCTTCAATCAGGCCCGATATAAGAGCTTGGCCACACATGGTTGTGCCTACATCAGTTTTCCAAAGTAACCCTCCTGAACCAAAGTCGGGATACGTTGTAAACAAGGAGCCGAATACTTTAGAAAGCCCAGTCGTAATCTTCATCATCGAGAGAAAGATTATTCATCACAACAGCGAGACCTTATTTGGTGTTATAGATGTCTCTTTCGTCTTTGTCTTCTTCTTCTACTATGAGAGTTGCATGATCTTTTGCTTGCACCTTGGCCATTTGCTTGAAACATTTGTATTTGGAGTGTCTAAGCTTTTTGTAGTAAGTGCATTTTCTGATTCTGCTTGGGTTTCCCTTGCCTTTCATCTTTAATATGAAGGCCTTGTCTACTTCGATTTTGACGTCCACCAGCTCTCCGAGACGATGATCCTCATCAACAATGAGGATGGCGACCATATCTTGATATGACATCTCATGGGATCTCATGGGCCACTCTAAGAACAGTGAGAGTCTGCATATTTTGGAATCTCTTCTATACTGGATAGAAGGACGACTTTTATGTCGTTCTCATTAACTTGCACCTTGAGGGCAGTGAGTTGTTAAAGAACCGAGTCTAGGTCGCCAAAGAACTAAGCCTAGGTCATTTTGATGTTCTTCCAAAGTTTGAACTTCTTTCATTCTCATATTAAAAAGCTTTTGTTTGAGAAAAACTTTGGAATTATTGATCTTGTTTATAGAACAAGTTCAATAAAACTTTGGAATTATTGATCTTATTTATAGAACAAGCTTTTGCTTGAGAAAAACTTTGGAATTATTGATCTTGTTTATAGAACAAGTTCTCAAGTTTTTCCCATACCTCTTTGGTCGGCTTGTCTAGGATGAGGTTGTTAGCTAGTCTTAAGTGGCAAGCCAATGTGTGCGAGCGCGTGCAACATTCTAATCTTGGTTTGCCATGTAGGGAAGTTGGCTCCGAAGAACTTCTCAAGTATGGTGCTACTTTTGATCATATCCATATGTGTTGGGCTTTTAATTTAATGTTTCTTTCCCAGATTTAAAAAAGTCCCAAATTTTCATCATTGTAGAAACTTCAATTGGGCCAAATTTTCCTCAAATTAGAAAGGCCCCAATTCTCTAGGTTGTTGCAAACTTCAATTTTGATCTTAAAGACTAAAAATGAAAAACCCCAAAAATTTTATGCATGTAGAGGCTTCAATTTTATGGATTTTACCTAATTTTTTGAGAATCCCCAATATGTGTTAAATTTGCTTTATTGTGGGGCTGATGCTGGTTGCTTGCCGTGCTAGGCGCCACATAGCTCACATGTGGCAGATTTGAACTGCACTTAGGAGGGCGTGCATGGGCTCATAATTCGGGCAAAAGGCAAGGAGCAACACAGTTGACAAGCGTGTTGTCTGAGGAGAGCAACATAGGGCGATGAGAACCGAAACCAAAGATGTGCAAACACCAAAACAGGGCAAGAGTAGAGCAAGGCGAAAAGACCAGTGGTGGAGGAGGCAAAGCGGTGTAGGAGCAAGTGGCGGGTCCCTTGGTCACTAGAGTAAGTAACGACATGGTGGAGGTAGACGCGTAGGTCCACATGATGAAGCTTTGATGCCAAATGTTTTACGGTTAGCAAAATCTATCTAAGTATAGAGAAAGAGAGAGAGAATGGTCAAATACCTCCGATACTTGCACGACTCGATCAATATTAGTTGATTGAGGTGATGTCCTGAAACCTTCACCAAGTACAATGCTTTTATAGCCTTAGGGGCTTATGTGAATGACATCACTGCTTATGTCAAACCTAAACAATATTAAGATATTTAACCACTCCAAGAGCAGGTTCACACATATACTTATAGGGAGTGTTCACACACATAAACATACACATACACATACATATGAGGTCCAAAATACCCAACATAACTTTGGTAAACTACCAAGGGTCTATTTTTGAAGCTTGATGATGTACTCTACAAGCCTTTGCATCCCTAAGATCTCAATGGGCAAATTGCCTAACTCCAAGAGGAGATGTGGGTAGGGGGTTCTTGTTTGACCTTAAAGAAGTTTGTGAGAAATGCCTCTCCTTATCCATCCATGTGGTGGCTAAAAGGCTACCTCCCCACACCTCAACTCTGTATAGTAGTAGTATTGGTGTGACGAAGGTATCAAAAAGATACTTATGAGGGACCAATGCTTCATCCCTACTTCATTGCATACGTTTTCAAATGCATAGTATGCTCATGTAACTCCTCCAACCCATTGTAATGCCATAGGCCGGGCAAAATTCAAAATAGAGGGGTTGAAGTGTGGACGGAGTCCGGACGCCTCATCTAGGGGACCAAATCCTGAGTCAACCTCGGACAGAAGTCTTGAAAGCTGTCAAAACCTCTCTACCCGCAGAGCACCTTGCTTGGCCTGCCGCAGCTGCTGTTGCCTGTCGCCATGGGCGGGCGGAACAGAGGGGGTCAGAAGCGCGGTCGGACCCAGCGCAGGCACTTCAGGGACGGACGCGAGAACGCGTGGAAGAAGCCGCGAGCAGAAGTAGATGTAGAAGGGGAAGCAGCAGCAGGTGGTGGACAGGCCCAGAGAGAAGCAGGTGGCGGCTGGGACCCTTTCGTCACAGAGAGCCCCGTGTTCGAACAGTACTACAAGGTTGGTCTCTCTTGGAAAACCCTAACCTATAAGCTTCATGCCCTGTTCGAGTTTACAACCTCTGAAGTTGCAACTGGTTCTCATTTTAGTTCTGGACATTAGCTGCTAGTAGAGAAAGGCAAAGAGCTTAAAAAGGAAAATGAAGGTCGGAGTGTTGATTACATTGTTGGTTGACGTGGATAGTGGATGCATACATATCCTAGGGTTGGCCGCACGAAACTACAATATTTTGCATGCAAACCAAGAGGTCTTGTTGCAAAAAACGATACTCTCACGTATGAGGAGGATTCACAACGTCTTGGTTTTGCTTTTCAGCAAGATTGAAACTTTCATGGCCAAGGGGGAGGTTCCCTACACCTTTGTAGGATTTTGCAAGGGCTTGCAAGGGATAGGGGTTAACTAGGATGAAAGCCTTTTAAGAGCATGGTATGGCCCCATGGGTCATAATAGTTATTTGAGGTTAGCTTTATGCCTAGGGTGGCCCTAATGTGGGGACATGTAGGTTATAAGTGACTTATGAGCACTTATGTAATGAAAGCCTTTAAATATCAGTAAGTGAGCTGTTACCCTATTATTGGATCTCCAAGCGTATATAAGTGAGTTGAGGACTATGGGATGCCATAGTATGGTGAAGACATGGTCACGGTGGTGTTTGCCTAGTCTCATGGCTTGGGGTTCTTTGTGGGAGCTATGGTTGGGTGGTGAGCTGCTAGCAGCCAAATCAAGTGTATTGTTCTTGTGTGTAATTGTATGTAGGGATGCTTGGAAGATCATGTGGCAGTTTGAGTTGATATCAGAGCCCCTCAGGCATTGTCATGCAAACAAGGATCAGGTGCAAAATCTTGTATGTGATTGTTGCTTTTGTTTAGCTTGTGTAGAAACAAGCTTTTGGGCAGATTGTGTCAGATTGTTGCATGCGGAAGCCACACTCATACACACGTAGAGAGAGAAGTTGGCGCAGAGAGAAAGAGAGCGAGAGAGAGGAAAGTTGACGAACAACGCTTGACCTTGATTAGCAATGAATAGATTGATTAATACAATGGGTGGGCATGGGTATATATACCCTCACAAGTGAAAATGGCCGACTACCACCCCACTTTGAGATACGACTTTTAACACCCTCTCTGTAGCTCATAGTGGACATAGATGAAGAAACCAAGTTGATGTAGATGCAACCATGGACACCTCAGTACCGGCCGGATACCGAATACACCTCGGAAAATGCACCAAAAAAAAAACATGTCTCCTCAAAGAATGCCATCTTGAGCTTCAGCTGCCACATAGAATAATGAATTGCAGACAACTCCACATTCATGATCCCCCATTCGTTGAACAGAGAACACACACGTCCAAAAGATCTCCTAAACATTGAACTATCAACACATGACGCCCAAAATTCTCTGACAATGAACTAGGAACTCATCCCATCCATAGTCTACTACCAATGAACTACGAACACATCACGTCCATAGATTTGTCAAGCTGTTCCATACCAGATGCATGTGCCTTGAACTCCGACACACGGGTCCAAATCACCAAAACGGGAGCACAGACTGCCCCTCTCTGCCACTCACATGCCTCTCTCTGGTTGAAGCACGTGGTAGCATCCATCCACCAAGCTAGAATGCTGGAGCATGTGCCAGTGAAGTCCTCGCCACACCGGCAGACGCCGTAGCATCCCTCTTAGAATCACTGTCACTGTCATCCTCGTCAGCTTTGCCTTTGCCTTTGTCATTCGTCGAGCCTTGAGCTTTAGCTTTGGATTTGCAATCCCGAGCCAAATGCCCTCGCTTTCCGCACTTATAACAACGGCTCCTGGACTTCTTATTAGATTCCGATGCAGCATGTGCCGATTCTACATCCTTCGGAACCCGAATCTTGCCTTGGGAAATGAGCACTGCTTCCTCCTCAATGAGAAAAGAGCTGAGATCATCAAATTCCAGCTTTTCCTTCGTGACTTGTAAGCGTAATGCCCTCGAGACCATCTCGTACTCCTCAGGCAACTTCGTAAGAACCAAGGCAGCTAACTGGGTACTAGTTAATGCACTATTCATAGCCGATAACTGATCATGGATAACCTTTGCCTTCATTAGAAGTGACTGCATAGAGGTCCCGGTTTCAAACTTGATGGAAAACAACTGGCCGAGAAGGGTTACTGCTCGCATTGTTGAGTCTCGATCAAACATTCCTGCAAGCTTTGACCACATTTCCTTGGCAGTCTTTAAAGTCTGAATGGCAGGGGAAATTTTCTTGGTGAGAGATTCTGCAATCGCCGACATCGCCTTCGCATTGTGAGCATCCCAATCCACAAGAGATTTGAGAAACTCCTCCTCCTGAAGACGTGTGAACCGATTGCTATCCCTTCGGGGACGTTCCTCCGAGCCATCAACAATGTCCCATAAGCCTTTTCTGCTAAACCATAGCCTCATGATCAAATTCCAATGCGCATAGTTGTCGCCATTCAGTTTGTCGTCCTTGCTTGAACACGGGAGACCCATCTCATAAACTCTGTCTAAGATCTCAGTCGAACCAAACCTCCTCTCCGTAGCCGACACACTTCTCGTTCCTCCTCTTGTAACAGTTAAAATTTTAACGCTGCACTTGATTGCTTGGTTGGCCTCGCCCCTCGCCACATATGCTCGCACGGCGTTTCTTGCCCGCTTTGCCCCTCCTCGCCTTGTCTGCAGCAAAGCCGAAGCACAGCACACACGAGCGGCTGTCTGCAAACAGCGAAGCAGAAGCACAGCCAGCAGCACATACCACCTTTCACGATCGCCGCCAATACAGCACGCAAGCCAAAAAAACGCAGCTTTTGTTCTCAACTGCTCCTACCTGCGCTTGAGGATCATTGAGCCAGAAGCTCTGATACCATGTCAGATTGTTGCATGCGGAAGCCACACTCATACACACGTAGAGAGAGAAGTTGGCGCAGAGAGAAAGAGAGCGAGAGAGAGGAAAGTTGACGAACAACGCTTGACCTTGATTAGCAATGAATAGATTGATTAATACAATGGGTGGGCATGGGTATATATACCCTCACAAGTGAAAATGGCCGACTACCACCCCACTTTGAGATACGACTTTTAACAATTGTAAATTGTCCCAAGAAGCGGTGGAGAAAGTGATGCTTTTTCATGTTGTTCCCATGCTTTTTTGGTTTATGATTAGGTGGTATGCACAGGTAAAACCCGAATTGCTTTGTCTATGGTGTGATTTTTTTTTGTGCGGGGCCTTGTGCACAAAACTGGCGTCCTAGCTGTGCTTGTGTAGGACTATGCTACATGGGAGTCAATGACTTTGTGTGTGCGCTGTGTATAGGTTGTGGGCAAGGGGCTAAGGGTGTAGCCTCTAAGGCCGTACGTAAAGGGGGCCGTCCAAGGTGTGTGCTGGGCTGAGTGTTTTGGGACTAACTGAGCTAAGTGTTGCCGTGGTCTCATGCACATGCCTCACACGTCCCTATGTAGGTGTTCATAGGCACCTTTAGGGTACGCAAGCATTCTGACCACTAGAGCCTTGTTTTGTGTTAAGCCAACGCATGACTATGGTCGCTTATGGGTGTCCACGCGTCCTTTGGTTCACAGGTATGCTCAAGCCTAGTTTAAGAGCAAATGTTGGTTGATCCTCTTGAGAATTCTTCAATACATTTGTAGTATGCCTTCTCAAGTGATATTTTAGTATTTAGTAGGTTCCTTTAGGCGCTTTTGTAGCATCTATCGATCGTTTTGATGTTTTCAAGACTAGACGCTAGAGTCTAGTATATCTGAGAAGAGGTTCTCAATTATCACGGGCTATTAGATCTCTGGGCTAGGGAATGAGCATTGTTTTGGGATGGATTCAAAGGGAGCAAGGTTGGTGTCACGTGAACGCTCTCCCAAGTGTGACATGAGTAGCTTCTACCCATTGGCTGGCACAGAGATCAAGTACGTTGCCGGGTTCATGTGTTTGTAAGGGCTATTGTGCCACTTCATTGTAATATTGCCCAAGAAGTGTGGATAGAGTTATTGGAATATTGTGTGAACACACTAAGTTAGACATTATTATTAGGGTTGGTAGCCAACTCATGTGTCATGTGCATGCAAATGGACAACTCGCTGTCGTGTGCATGCACATGGACATGCTTAATCCCAAGCTAATCCTTGATTAGGCAACAAATAAACACATATTTAGAACATGATTAGGGTCTTGTTAGGCACTGGAACAAATCCAGGTGGACATGTATGAAGTTGGCCAGGTGTGGAGAGCCTTTTACTGGTGGTCGGCAGCTTTTTGTATATTTTGTCCAAGGGACCTGGCCGACAAGTAGTTGGCCAGGTCATCTGGTGTTCCCAGGTCTATATACGGCCAAGAGGAGCTCATTGTAGAGGATCTTCCCCCAAGGTGGGGTAGGTCATAGACTAGGTATTATGTTTCCTTTTTGGGAAGGCCAATGGCCATAGAATCATGTACTTTTTGTACTATATGAATATAATGAATACACAGCTCTCTCTCAACTCTATTCTCTCTCTATGTTGATTGTTCTTGCATCATGTCTTGAATATTAAAAGAGGGTACCTCAGTTCCGTAGAAACTCATAGTTAAAGCTGCTACTAAGAGAAAGATGGAACCACCGGCTGTGTATAAGTGTTCCTATGGAGTACTTAGGGGCTGAAAGAAGACAACCCAGAGCTTCTGCATGTCACGGATGTCATGTGCATGCACATGGGCATGGTTGATCTAAAGCTAATCCTTGATTTGCAACATATAAACATTAGGTTAAGCGCACTAGCAAGGCTCAGATAGGCTCAGGAAAAGGTTAGGTTGGACATAGATGAAGTTGGCCAAGCATTGCAAAGGTTTACCTTAGGTTGGCAGTGTTTATGTGTTTTTGGTGTCCATTGGAGCTTGCTGATAGTAGTTGGCTAGATGGCATGGTTGCCAAGGGCCTATAAAAGGCACAACATTGCTCATTGTTAGTTCTCTCTCTCTCTCCTATATGGAGTCAGGTCTTGGATAGGACCCTTGAGGTCTAGATTAGGCACTGTGTCTCCTTTTTGGGAAGGCCAAAGGCCACATAATATTGTACCTTTTTGTACTATAGAATTATATTGAAATTACAACACTTCTCTCTCTCTCTCTCTCTCTCTCTCTCTCTCTCTCTCTCTCTCTCTCTATGTTGATTACTCTTGCATAAGACTTCCTATGAAGTGCTCAGGGATGAAAGAAGATACACAGCTTCCGTGCATGTTAGAGTGGTATCATAGCATCAGGCTCAGCAATGCTAAGTGCTGTTGCTGTCCCAAAAAAAGTGCAGAGGTCCAAGGAGAGTAACTCAACATAGGTCAAGACCCCCAGAAGCTGGTTGGTGCTAGGCAAACACAAGGGAAGGTCAGTCGGTAGCCAATTGGGGTTGCCAAGAAAGGCTTTTATGGAGCAACTCCAAGGGAGGATGATCATCCAAGGGAGTGGAGCCAAGGGTGCCATGATTAGTTTCAAGAAGAAGGATTCATGTTTGTGTTGAGGGACAAGGCAAGAAGGCAAGGGGACAAAGTGGAACAGATGTGCAAAAATCTACATTTGATTTGGAGTGGAATCAGAGACGACGGGGCAAGGTTTTCAATGAAAAGGTTGCCATGAAGGGAAGGATGACAAGTATGGGAGATCATATGTGGAGACAGAGGATGATCTAGAATTGTCCAAGGTCAAGGTTGGAATCTCGTCATCAAGTTTAGCAAGAGGGGATGTCATGTGCATGCACATGGACATGGTTGTTCCAAAGCTAATCCCTGATTTGTAGCAAATAAACGTTAGGTTTAGGGCACTAGCTATTAGAATGCACAACGGAAATGAAGACAACTGCTGTAGAGAGCAAGACAGATGACAGAGAGAGAGAAGCTGTGTAACTCTACTATATACACTACAGAAAATCCCGGAAATATACAATGTGGAGTGTGGGGGCAAGGGGCCATTTTATATGGCCCTAGGTTGCTGGTCGGCCAGCCCATAAACAACTGACAGCAGCCTTGACTGCTCACGACCAGCAAAACGGTCAGTCAGTCGGAGAACATGCAGTCGGCCAGCACCAAGCTTCAAAAAATAGGAAAAAATACACGGAGAGTGAGGAAAAATGGGAAGACACTAAAACGGGTGGGCACACCCACAACAGAGGCCTTGACATAGTGTACAGACAGGAGATGACTGCTAACACCCCCTCTCAGCTCCGCCTCTTGCTGCTCCGTGAAACAGCTCGTGAACCAAGGGTAAAACTGTAGCGTGATGTAGATCTCCTCGTGTCTGGATCTCCTCCTCAATCTGAGTCACTCCAACCTTGGAGTCGAACTCAGTCCTTCGTTTCACCTCCAGTGGCGTAGAAGAGTCTAAGATCCTTCGTACCCTGCAGATACCGCAAGATCCGCAATCCTTCGTCCCAATGAGACTTCAACGGCGTCTGCATAAATGAGCTCAATAGCCCCACAGGAAAGCTCAAGTCCAATCTGGTGTTTAGCAACCAGATCAATGAACCAACCAGCTTCCGATACAGGGAGGCATCAGCTGGCTCACAAGAATCATTCACGGTAAGCTTCGTGTTCGGGTCCATCGGTGACGTGATAGGCTCTCATGAACATACCTTTGCTGAGAGAAAGAACCCGCTTTGGGTCTGCTCGATCTCCAATCCTAAGAAGAAGTGGAGTAAGCCTAAATCGGTTATCTCAAACTCCTTTGACAAGGTAGCCTTCGTCACTGCAATGTGCTCCACATGACCGCCAGTGAAAATGAGGTCATCCACATAAAGGATGATCAACGTGACCATGCTGCGTTCCCGAAAGAGATATAAGTTACGATTTGCAACTGATCTCTGAAATCCAGTCTGTAGAAAGAAGGAATCAATCTTTTGATTCCAAGCCCTGGGAGCTTGCTTAAGACCATACAAGGCCTTTCGCAACCTGTAAACCAGCATCCCCTTTATCCTGGACCCTCAAAGCCTGGAGGCTGCTCTACATACACCTCCTCTTGCAGGTAACCATTAAGAAACATAGATTTCACATCCATCTGAAATACAGGGCACCGCTAAGAAGAAGCAAGGGCAAGAACGGTTCGAATCGTGGTCTCCTCGCAGTGGGTGCAAAGGTATCCTCATAGTCGATGCCAGGCTGCTTGAGCATAACCCTTAGCCACAAGTCTGGCTTTGTGTTTGTCCACTGACCCATTTGACGTACACTTGGTCTTAAAGACCCACTTGACACCAATGACGGACCGTTTCGATGGCCTCAGAACCAACTCCCAAGTCTTATTCTTCTCTATGGCATCCTGTTCCACCTGCATGGCTTTCCTCCAAGTATCCTGTGCAAGGGCTTTCTTGACGGAAGTAAGCTCTTTGTCCCTCATGATACAAGACATCAAAGCATAGTTTACCTGTAAGAGCTCCGCTGAATGACTTTTGTCTCGAACTTTATGCGACCTTCGAGGTCTGTCCTCTGTGGTCCATTCGGAGGGAAGCTCCGTAACACCCGACTCCCGAAGGGTGTCTAGCAACCACCTGGGTACTCGAATAGAATGTGGAGTCTCTTGCTGCTGCGGGGGACTCATCTCCAGACGTCGCGGGCTCAACCTCCTCAACTAACTGAGTCTGTCCAGCTACAACAATTGTGTCATGACCCTGTGAAAGTGGAATAGCACAAGTGTGGGTATGGTGGTTGGTGAGCAAGATAAATATTTAATGATTCATATTTGGGTGCCCGGACAAATAGAAATATGTGTGGACATCCCCAAGTGTGAAGGGGGACCAAGGGATTTATTATTTTTAATGTTTTAACCTTGGGTGGCCCCTAGGCATAAGTGACCCTTAGGAAGTTTGATAAATTTTAGAAAGGGGCCACTAGGATATTTTTGGGAATGGGGCAACTCCACTTTTGGAGGTACACGCCTCTCTCTTCTCTTTCTCTCTCTCTTGTTTTTGGAGAGAAGTCGTGCAAGCTACCTGCGTGGAGGAGAAGGGAAAAAGAGTCGACTGGCTGCTGGTTTTGCTGCGTGGAGAGTAGGTCGTACAGACCAGGTGGCTGCAGGCCGTACAGAACACTGGCTGCAGGCCGTACAGAACAAGCGGCTGCAGATTGACTGGCGACTGGTACAGGCGGTGCTGGCAACCAGGGTACGGACAGCAGGTATAGTCAGGTACGGTGCAGTTCTGTACAGCTGGTACAGGCGGCGACTGCTGTACGACAGCAGGTACGGGCTGCTGCACATCAACTGGCGCAAGTGACTGCAAGGCGACCAGGTACAGGCTGCTACTGCGCAGGCAGTTGCAGGCGCAGGTGCAGACCTGTATGGGACAGGTACAGGTGGACAAGGACAGCTCTGTCCAGCAGGTACGGTCGGGTACTGCAGACGTGTAGGGACAAGTACAGGCGGGTACAGTCCTGTTCAGTCCTAAACAGTTGTAGGTGGCGCATCATTAGCTGCAGGCGGCACATCATCAGAGTACAGTCGGTGCATAAAGAGAACAGCTGCAAGTACTGTTTTGAGGTGGCTGCAAGGGGGGGAAAGTACAGACAGGTACACAGGTGCTGCAAGTACAGATTCGTATAGATAAGTGCACACGTGATGCAGAGTTGCTGATGCAGGCAGCTGCAAGTATAGACTGGTACGGTTAGTCCCTCTGGTGCAAAACCACGCATAAAAATTGGTAAGCTCTCTGAACATATCAATCTTTCTTTCTTTCCACTGGCTTATGTCTGCTGCAGAGTTGTTTCATTTGGCCCCTTGTGAGAGGAGGGGTATGGCAGTTTGAAGGGTGGAAACAGAGATTGGACAGTGGATGTGTATTTGAGCTGAGTTTTGAAACCATGTTGATGGAACATGCCAGATGTGTGCTCAAGGCTGCCCTGTTGAATTGTCTTGGTTGATTAGAGGGAAGCACAGTGTGTTGCTTTTGTGGGACATAGATCTGTGTGTGAATCCTCTGTGCTAAGAGGTCTTGAGGGTTGCCAGATTGGACATGTAGGTTTACTTTCCTGGACTGGCTTTGTTGTACTCAGTTATACATTTCATTGAATTTGAATAAAGAAATACCGAAAGGGGCACTAAGCTTTGGGGCCAACAGGTGTTGATTTCCTTTCAGTTCTGGAGCATTCTAGCTCCTGTTAATTTGTTATTTATTTGGACTACAATTGGAAGGGTGATTGCTAGTCTACCGCACTTTGGTTTCTACTAGAGGCCGGTTTCAAGGTTCTGTTGCCGGGACCCATCATCAACTTTCTTAAGGGGGTGAGCTCGTGGTTGTCTCGAGGAAAGTCATTGCTGAAAAATTCAGCAACATGTTAGACACAGAAGATGAATATTTTTATGATGAAGAGGAAGAGCAAGAGGCCTCTCTTGAGAGAAATGAAACTGAGGATATTCTTGCAGGAGAACAGGCTGCAGATGATGCACAATATGAGGATGTAACACAGCCAGAAGATATGCCTAATAAAGAGGAAGATGATGCTCAGTTTAAAATCGTTTGGTAGGTGTAATGGATGTGTTTATGCAACTAACTTAAAGTGAGAAGTTTGTTGAATTTATGAGATCCCGTTCTGAGCCTGAAAAGAAGAAGAAAGTGCGTTCTAAGAACCCACCTCAGGGCAATAGTGGTGCTTTCTCACACAAGATCCATCTTTTGGACAGTTTCCGAACATGCAACATGCTTTTGGTGCCAACTCACAGAGTTCCTTTTTCGGACAGCCATCTATTCCTCAACAGTCTATGCATCCAGTCTATTTTGGTGGTGGCTCTGTGTTCCAATCCATGACTGGGGGTTATCCTCAGGGAGGCATGGGTATTCCAGGGAATTTTGGAGCTAGTTTTCAGCCTGGTATGCAAGGGAATATGTATGGTGGTATGCCGTCCGGAATGCAAGGAAACATGTTTGGGGGCATGTAGTCCGGAATGCAAGGAAACATGTATGGGGGCATGCAGCCCGGTATGCATAGTGGTATGTTTGGAAACATGGCTGGAATGTATGGAATGCCAGGTGTGGGAATTGGTAATGTTGACCCTATGATGGGCATGAATGCCGGGGGTAGCAATCTTGTGAAACCACTTCCTTACGATAATCTAATGCCTATGGGTAAGGCGAAGGATTATAAGGAAGGGGGAGCTGCTGTGAAATTTGACACATTTAGTGGGGCCAAAGATAAGCTAAAGGCACTTACCTTTTTACAGTAGTTTGATGTTGCTTTTTCTGGTGGTAATTACACGGGGAGTCCTCTAAGGTGAGAAAAGCTGCGACTTTTCTCAAGGGCAATGCATTGCAGTGGTGGTCCACTCTTCTTTTACAGGGCATAGCACCATCTACTTGGGTACAGTTTAAGCAGGTATTCTCTTCCGTATGGCTCACATCTACTTTTGAGGTGGATGTAATGACAGCATGGCACAAGTTGGATGCATCAAAGTGTGAAAATCTTGAGGATTATAATAAGAAGTTTTGGGAAGCTTTACTCCCAGTTACTTCTTATCGTGCAGTGTCTTTGTCTGAGCAGGTGGAGAAGTATTGTTGTGGGCTGCCCAAGAAAGTGCGTGACTATTGCATAAAGACTCGAGTAACAAATATGTCACAGATGATAGAGAATGCTATGACAGCAAATGCGTTACTCACTGGGGTCTCATCTGGATTTAAAGGAAGTAAAAGCTCAAGCAAGAGATCTGAAAAGTCAGGGCATGCTTCGCGTGATGCAAAAGGGTCTACAGAGAAGCGGTATAAGAAGTTACCAATGCCCAAGAGAACTCCTAAAGAGAGACAGGCTTTGATGGATGCTCGGAAATGTTTTTACTGTGCAGAGGAGGGACATATGTCTTTTAATTGTCCCAAGCGTAAGTCCCAAAAGGACTCTGACACTAAAGGAGAGCCTAAGTCTAAGAAACCAAAACCTTTTGTAGGGTTAGTTCCTGGCCGATTGGGGATCCGTGCAGAGGAGATGGGGCCTTTGTATGAGGCTAATATGGCTTGTCCTGGGCATGCAGAACCTGTCACTCCTATTATTGGGAAGCTCAGGCTTCATGTGCAGGGTTATGTGGACAGCGAGGAGTTTTTCATCATGCCACTAGATGGATGTGATGTTTTGTTGGGTATGCCATGGTGCCATAGAGTACATGCGGTGGTGGATACATACAAAAGGAAGATTACTTTGACTCATAGAGGGAAAGAACATGTTTTGGATGTAAGGCTTAAAGGGGAATCTGTTCCTATTGTATCAGCTTCCGCAATTTCATCAGTAATGAAAAAGCATCTTTCCGCGTACTTGATTTTTGTAAAGGATGCAAAAGATGATGAGTCTAAATCTAATTTGTCTACGTTAGATAAAGACAGGACTGATTTCTTATGTGAGTTTCAAGATTGTTTTTCCGAGTCATTGTCGGGAGAACTTCCTCCGGAAAGGCCAGAAGATCATGCTATTGATCTAATAATTCCGGGTAGTACTCCACGAAATAGACCGCTGTACCGTGTTAGTGCAGCCCAACAAGAAGAAATTATGAGTCAGGTACAGGAGTTGTTGAATAAAGGGTTGATTCAGCCTAGCTCATCACCCTTTTGCTCACCTGTGCTCTTAGTGCAAAAGAAAGATGGTTCTTGGCGCATGTGTATTGATTACAGGGCGCTGAACAAGAATACCATCAAGAATCGATTCCCTATTCCGAGGATCGATAACATATTGGACCGCTTAGAGGGCTTCACAGTCTTTAGTCGGATAGACTTGAAAAGCGGGTATCATCAGATACGTATTAGACCCGAGGATGTGCATAAGACAGCATTTCGAACCACTTTTGGGTTATATGAGTTGTTGGTTATGCCCTTTGGTTTGACAAATGCACCTGCCACATTTAACAAAATGATGGACAGGATTTTCTGGCCTCATAGAGCGTTTGTGGGCACATTCTTTGATGATATGATTGTGCATTCACACACTGAGGAGGAGCATAGGAAGCATTTGGCCATTGTGTTTGAAGAACTCCGGAACCATAGGCTGGTCATTAATGGCAAGAAGAGTGAGTTCTTCTTGCAAGAGATACACTTCTTGGGGCATATTGTGTCTAAGGATGGAGTCCGTATGGATCCTTCTAAGGTGGAAGCAATTCTTAATTGGCCAGATTTGAGGACCGTGCATAATGTACGCCGCTTTTTGGGATTGTGTTCCTACTACAGGCGGTACATACGGTATTTTGCTGAGATTGCTTCCCCCCTTCATGCCTTAACAAAGAAGGCAACTCCGTTTCGATGGGTTGATTAGAAAATTATAGCCTTTAAAAAGCTTAAAGAAAAGCTTACTTCGGATCACGTATTGGTATTACCGAATTTCCGAAAGGCTTTTGTTGTCCAGTGTGATGCATGTGGAAACAGCATTGGGGCAGTTCTCATGCAGGAAGGACATGTGATAGCCTATGAGAGTCGTATATTGCAGAATGCCGAGAAGCATCTGCAGGTTTATGAGAAAGAGATGTTGGCTGTAATTCATGCTCATTCTACATGGAAACACTATTTGCTTGGGGCTGATTTCACTGTGCAGACAGATCATCAGACCTTGCGATATTTCCTTACGCAAACTAAACTTTCTGAGAAGCATATGCGATGGGCCAACTTTTTGTCTATGTTCCACTTCCAGATTGTGCATGTGGAAGGCAAAAAGAATGTTGTGGCAGATGCTTTGTCACGCAAGCCACAGGTCTCAGTAGTTTCACTTGCTTATCATCATGAGCTTGATGAGATGAAAGAGCAGTATGCCCATGATGAGGACTTTGGAAGGTTGTATGATCAGATGTCTGAGGGTCAACGGCACGATCATTATACTCTTAGGGATGGTTTTTTGTTGATGCATGGTAGACTGTGTGTTACCAGGCAATTACGACTCAAGGTTATGATTGAAAGTCATGCTCCACCGTATGCGGGTCATAGAGGTATTGATGCCACGGTAAAAGCAGTTGAGACTTTCTTTTATTGGCCAACCTTGAGAAGAGATGTTGATGCTTTTGTTAGGCAATGCATCGTATGTAAGAAGGTGAAGTTTGACCGTCAAAAGACACCAGGGTTACTTCAGCCTTTACCTATTCCAGATAGACCATGGGAGAGCATTGCCATGGATTTTATATTTGATCTTCCACGTACACAAACGGGGAATGATGGCATTTGGACTATCATATGCAGGTTCAGTAAGCAGGCTCATTTCATTCCCGTGCGTAAGACGATCAAAGTTGATCATATGGTGAAGTTGTTCATGGCGAACATCTTTAAGTATCATGGCTTGCCTTCGTCTATCATTAGTGACCGTGATCCACGGATGACGAGTTTATTCTGTAGAGGGTTGTTTGACAATATGGGTACAACTCTCAAGTTTTCATCTTCATTTCATCCACAAACAGATGGTCAATCGGAAGAGGCTAATTCTACAGTGTTAGATCTTCTTAAGTGGTATGTGTCAGAGCACAAGCAACAATGGGAAAAGTATCTTCCTTTGGTGGAATTTGCATATAACAACACAGTCCATACCTTGACGGGCAAGGCGCCTTTTGAGATTGTGGAAGGAGGGAAGAAGGTACCACCTATTTTGCACACAAAGGATAAGATCTTTGAGGCTGATCAGTATGTGGAGAATATGGATGAAGCTTATCGGAGAGTTAAGTTGGCACTCCAGAAAACTCAGCAAAAGCAAAAGAAAGCAGCAGACCGTCACGGACGTGCATTAGAGTTTGCATTGGGTGATTGGGTTCTTTTGTGATTTGAAAAAGCTAGGCTCAAGAAAATGAAGGGTAAAGAGCGCTTATTCCCTAAGTTGAGCATGCGCTATTATGGACCTTTTCAGGTATTGGAAAAGCTTGGTGAGGTGGCCTATCGCTTGAAGCTACCAGATCACTGGAGGATTCACAATGCATTTCATGTGAGTCTACTTAGACCTTTCCGTGGGGATGTGCCTGAGGATGTATCAGATGAGGCTCAGCTGGAAGTTGAGGAACTTGATGAGGTTCTTATTCCAGAGCAGATATTGGCACATAAGAAAAGAAAGGTACGAGGTAAAGTTTCCCGTCGCTATCTTGTGAAGTTCAAGAACTATTCACCGATGGATGCGAAGTGGATGGAGGAAGGTGACTTAATAGATTCACCTCAGGTTTTGCAGCTTTATCTCGATGCCTTTGAGTTGGAGCCGACTCTTGTTACGGCTCATTCAGGTTCAGCAGAGCATGGGTCTGGAGCATTGCCTGATGCTCAAGAGGGGGGTAGCACCTCCACTCCCTTGATATAGACAGGCTAATATGACATCTAGAGGTCGCTTGGTGCAGCTTTTGTCTCACCCGAAGGTATTGATGGCTGACAATACATCTGTTTATGGGACTTCTATGATATATGTGTACTAGTCACATTGGATATTGTGGTTATGTATGGTTCACAGTGGTATACAACTTGGACTACTACTATACCATTGGTTTGCAGTGAATGTTGTTACATATGCATGGCTTAGAGAGATTGGGACGCTGATCTTGCCATACTGTACATTTCACTTTGGATATTTTGCTGTATCACCAGATTGCAATCGAGGACGCTTGCCATTTTTCAAGGAGGGGGGGGGGGGGGTATGTCATGACCCTGTGAAAGTGGAACAGCACAAGTGTGGGCATGGTGGTTGGTGAGCAAGATAAATATTTAATGATTCATATTTGGGTGCCCGGACAAATAGAAATATGTGTGGACATCCCCAAGTGTGAAGGGGGACCAAGGGATTTATTATTTTTAATGTTTTAACCTTGGGTGGTCCCTAGGCATAAGTGATCCTTAGGAAGTTTGATAAATTTTAGAAAGGGGCCACTAGGATATTTTTGGGAAAGGGGCAACTCCACTTTTGGAGGTACACGCCTCTCTCTTCTCTCTCTCTCTTGTTTTTGGAGAGAAGTCGTGCAAGCTACCTGCGTGGAGGAGAAGGGAAAAAGAGTCGATTGGCTGCATAGAGAGGTTTTGCTGCGTGGAGAGTAGGTCGTACAGACCAGGTGGCTGCAGGCCGTACAGAACACTGGCTGCAGGCCGTACAGAACAGGCGGCTGCAGATTGACTGGCGATTGGTACAGGCGGTGTTGGCGACCAGGGTACGGACAGCATGTACAGTCAGGTACGGTGCAGTTCCGTACAGCTGGTACAGGCGGTGGTTGCTGTACGACAGCAGGTACGGGCTGCTGCACATCAACTAGCGCAGGTGATTGCAGGGCGACGAGGTACAGGCAGTTGCAGGCGCAGGCGCAGACCTGTACAGACAGGTACAGGTGGACAAGGACAGCTCTGTCCAGTAGGTACGGTCGGGTATTGCAGACCTGTACGGTCGGTCCACCGGGAACATGGGGAGTGTTGGGATCTTCACGTGCTTCTCAGCCATCTCAAGCAAGTCAGCCATCTCAAGGGTTCACAAGGTCTTGTGAAGGGAGGGTGGGTGGGAAAAAGAAGAAGAAGAGGTTGCAAATAATATGCAAGGTGGCTATCCAACGGTAATGGCCGCCTTCTACCTGATCTCCAAGTCCTGTACAGCCCAAACAATCTCCAATCAGCACCTCAAATTAGCAAACCCTCGACGTCCCACTGTCTCCAAGCTTCAAGCCACCTGGGGCTTTGATACCATGTCAGAATGCACCGCGGAAATGAAGACAACTGTTGTAGAGAGCAAGACACAGATGAAAGAGAGAGAGAGAAGCTGTGTAACTTTGCTATACACACCACAGAAAATCCCGCAAATATACAATGTGGAGTGTGGGGGCAAGGGGCCATTTTATATGGCCCCAGGCTGCTGGTCGGCCACTCACGACCAGCAAAAAGGTCAGTCGGCCAGAGAGCATGCAGTTAGCCAGTACTGAGGGACAGGTCGAGTAGCACCAGAGTAGTCGGGCAGCACCTGAAGGCAGCCGACAGCCCAAACACACCTCCAGAAAAAGGGAAAAATACACGGAGAGTGAGGAAAAATGGGAAGACACTAAAATGGGCGGGCACACCCACAACAGAGGCCCTGACATAGTGTACAGATAGGAGATGACTGCTAACAGCGAGGCTCAGGAAAAGCTTAGGTTGGACATAGATGAAGTCGGCCAGGCATTGCAGAGGTTTACCTCAGCTCGGTAGTGTTTAGGTGTTTTTGGTGTCCATTGGAGCTGGCCAACAGCAGATGACCTGGCTGCCAAGGGCTTATAAAAGGCACAACATTACTCATTGTTTGTTATTTCTTTCCCATATGGAGGCAGGTCTTGGATAGGACCCTTGAAGTCTAGATTAGGCTTTATGTCTCCTTTTTGGGAGCCAGCTGTAGGCCGACAGTTATCATGTAGCATAAATATGCTATAAAAAGCCTAAAAAATGGTAGAAAAAACCTAAATAATATCTGCTAAAAATGCCAATGGAGAGCCTCATAAAATTGACCAGTCCAAGCATGAAAAGGTACATGTAGACCCTCTGGAGATGATATATATTCCAACACTACAAGCTGGGAAAAGCACAAAAACTTATATTTTGGGCATACTCAGCCACCTTTGGCAGCAAGGAAAAGCACAACCCAAAAGTAGAGCTGGTTGACTTTATAAAAGCAAGGTAGGGGGTTGTTTTCATCAACAGGCACCCATTCTTCCTGGTCGACAGCAATTCTCTCTTTCCTTCAGCGCTGGCAGTACACTGCAGGCGCAACTCTCCCTCTCTCATCCTGGCGCTGACCGTACAGCAGGTGCAGCTTGTGGTTATCCTTGCGCTGGCTGCACACAGCAGCCACCAAAATAGGCAGCTGTCCTGTTTTCGGTTTTCTTCGAGCGTTGGCCGTACAACTGACAGCAATTGGTTGTTTTCCTTGCTCTCCCTCAGCTGGTCGTACACAAGCCGTACAGAATTGGTCCTACAGCTACTAGTTTCTTCTCTCCATTCTGGTCATGTTTGGGGCTGATTATGTTACTGTTTTGGGACAGTTTTGCACAGCTTTGGTGCTGTTTGTATCTTGGCTCTAGACTGAGATCTGGGCAAGAGTCTTGCTGACGCTTTGTGGAAAGTTTGGTGCAAGATTGCACTTGCACCTTGGTTTTTTGTAAAAGCTTCTATTTGAATAGAGAAGTTCCTGGGGGGGGGGTGGGGTGGCTTGTGTTTTGGGCCTACAACCTGTGTTTGCTCTTTCTTTCATGGTATCAGAGCCAAACGTTGATCTATAGGCAGGAAATTTCTACGTTTTTTTGATTGGAGCTGCATCTATACTTTCGGACTGCTGCGTTTTTGCTGTTGGAGACTGAAGCTCTCTTCTGGGTGTTGAGAACAGGGTTCTTGAGAGATTTTCTTTCTCTCTTTCTCTTTTCCCACCCTCCCTTCCTTTCTTCTTTCTCTCCTCTTGTTGTGCACAGCTTTTGAGAGGAGGCTATTTGCTGTTTTGTTTACAACCCTTTTGATTCAGAGAAGCAATAACTAGAAGTAGATCATTGAGTATCTTGATCACCTGCCCAATGAGCATCAGAGTATCCAACAAGCTCAGTGTCACGTGCATCCCGCACTTGGATGCCACGTAGACATATCTGTACAGAAGGTGCAGGACCTAGGATGGTGAACTAGTCCCATGTGAGCCCAGTTCGTGACGAGTCAGCCAGGGATCCATCTCAGTCGTCCGAGGTCAGGTGTGCATTGTCCTGCACACAGGAGCCCAAGGTCAGGTGTGCACTGTCCTGCACATGAAACAGTGCCAGTCCGCGTTGTGAGTCTCCCTTTGGAATGATGTCAGTGATTCTGTGTACCTGGTATGGTACCGGATGCCAGATCACTTTGTAGTTAGTTAGGGTTTGCTTTTAGAACAAGGGGCCAGCCCATAGGGCTACCCCAAGTCTTAGAGTGGGCATGGGGATGGTGTGAAACCACCCCCATGAGGGCCAGGAAGGCCTTGGCTGAACCCACTAGCCATGGAGGGGCTGTAGGACAGCCCTAGGGGCAGACTAGGGGAAAGCATACAGGCTGTAAGGGCAAGTATGGGGCAGCCCATTCAGGCTGCCCAGTCCTCAAACAGCCTAAAGACTATGCCCCAACCCCTAAGGAGTCATGCGCATAAAGCCCAGCCATCTAGGGAATGAAGCGCAGCTTTTTATGTGTTATTTTCAGAATTTATGCTGATTTTATTGTCGTGGGCAGAAAGGGAACTGGCCGCCTGGACTTAAGCTGGCCGACTGCTCATCTTGGAGTAGTATAAATAGAGGAGCCCACAATCCCATTGTTTCATCTCATATTTCACCAAGAGCTCAAGCATACAAGGGCTAGGACAGCCAAAGAAGTTGCTAAGCAAAGGGGTGGAGGACTGCATGTTGGGGTAAAGGCATTATGCCCACCCTTATAGTGTGTACAAGCCCATAAGTTATAGTACATAGTACACTTAGTACTTTTAATGTACTAAGTGCACTATGTGTACTAGTGCAATATACATGTGTGATAGGGGAGTCACACACTCATCTCTCATGAGTTGACTTATCCCCACATATGTCTCTCTCTCTCTCTCCCTTCTCTCTGTGTATGTCTCCCACATGAAAACCTAACCCTAATTCTCTCTCCCATTCAACTGGTATCAGAGCTTGTAGTACTTCCATAGCTGGGTGCTGATTGGGTACTGCCATAGGTTGGTACCGTGCCGGTTGTGGCAAGGGTTTTGGGGAGATTGGGGGGTACTGTAGCTTAACGCACTAGCACTAGTGCTGCCATAGGATAAGCCAGGGGCAGCAGCAGCTGTGCCATAGCCCGAACCAGTTGTAGAAGTGGTCCCATAGCCCGAGCCAGAGGTACCAGTGCGGGTACCATAGCTGCCCTCAGATCTCCCACGCGCAGGTGGAGAAGAAGGCGAAGAGTCAACGTGTAGCGCAGGGGTGTCAGCGCTGGGTAGCACACGTCCATACCCGTAGTGCGAAGGGGAGGCAGGCGATCGTGGAGCCTTTCAAGCGTAGCTGGAGGAGTCGGGCAGGATTTTATCGGCGACTCGTGCCCTCGCGTTGGGCGGACAGGCTGGCGGGCGGACCTCATCGCGTGTGGGCAATTTCGCTTCGCTCCTCGTCACCTTCTCCAAAGCGTAACAACACTTACGTGTCCCCGTTGTTGCCCACGAGGAGAGCTACGCAGCCCATACGGTGCCTGCTGAGGAGAGCTGCGCAGCCTAGCCATCCGTACATCTGCAGCTACAGCAGCAGCATCATCACGACCCCCCTTCTTTCCTGCAATCAGAAATCGCCTGAGGAATCCTTCACCAGAACAGCTACAGCAAAAATCCACGCCCCCTTTTCTGCAACAGCATCAACATCATACATTCAGCCTGCAAATTGTAGAAAATCACAAATTACCTGAGGTATTTGCTTCAATTTTTTGGAATTTGCATGTCCAATTTGCAATTGAGCAGGTACAATCATCAATTGAGCAGGTACAAGTGCCAAATTGCTCAATTTTGAGCAAAATTGGCAAAATTGGGTGACATTGGTCACAATCAGGATCAATTTGCAGGAAATTGGATGTCAAAATTTGGGGCTTTTGATGTAATTGTGCAATTAAGCACTCATACATGCTGTATGATGTGAGAAATCGCACATTCGGGCAAAATTGCAGCAAATTGCAGTGCAAATCAAGGGGCTTTTGTGCCGATTGGATTGATTTGCATGCAGGCAATCGCATTTGATGCTTTGGGCAATGTGTTGATGCCTTACAAGCACTCAATGTGCCTGTAAATCAAGGGGCTTTCATGTATTGGATGTATATGTGGCCAGGGGGAAGCACCGTGAAGACTCTGGATGCCTTCATGTGCGTCAATGTACCATGTATGCATAGTTTCCAGAAATGCCGTTTCTGGCCCACCGAAACGTTTCCGAAACGTGGAAACGTTTCCGTTTCCAGAAACGGCGTTTCCAAGGTGTTATTTTTCCAGGGTTTAGAAACCCGCGTGCTGTTTTTTGCCAGCATTTTGCGCGCTTGTTTCCGCCGCCTGTTTGGAGCTGCTCTACCCATCTATCCCTCTACCTCCACATCAGCCCTCTACCACGCCCTCTACCTCTACTTGGGGCCTCCACCTTTGCCATCTAAGCTCTACCAAGCAAGGAGGAGTCGCACCTTGCTCGTAGCCTGCAGGACCAGAAAAATAGCCTCCACTTCTCGAATCTCTCCGAGTCTCCCGACCTCGAACCGCACAAGTAAGTTAAGTAACATGGCTCGGACTGACAGTGCCGAGCCACAACACCCGCTGCACCACCCATTCTCAAAGCAAAGGGGGGGATCCATCGCTTCCACTTCAGCAGAGGCAGAGGACCATTTCTTCATCTGAGCCTGACTCTCATGAGTCAGAGGATGACTCCTCCATGGATGATCTTGATGAGTGATTTTTGGAGCACTTAGCTCTAGGATTTTGTCATGCCAACAGCTGCTGCCAGCCACATGGATATTTTTTGATCATGTTTTGTATTTACTATAGTCTATACGTATGGATTATGGATGATGGATGATGGATGATGGATCTTGTTTTGTATTGACTCTTTTGAGGCTTGAGCCTTGAGCCTACAGTTGTCATTTCTGAATTTTGATCTATCATTTGAGTCTTTGACATTGAACTTGAGCAAAGATGTATTTTTCAAGCTTTTGTAATGTTTTTATTAATTATATATGTATGTATTAAACCCTAAAACCGAAACTCCGTTTCCCCGTTTCTTCCCGAAGGCCGAAACTCCGAAACTCCGTTTCCCGCCGTGCTCCGCACCCCCGTTTCCGAAACTCGTGGAAACTATGCATGTATGATCAGCAATTGATCTTAAATCAAGGGGCTTTTCAAGATTTTATGCTTGTTAAGCTTGGCAAAGCAGCAAGCAAGACTTTTATGCCTTGAATCCTCAGAAATCAGCTTGCAGTCAAGGGGCTTTTGCCCAATTTCTGTTCGGAACTGTTGTATGCAGTGTTCGGGACTGTAAAAGTCTGATTTTCACTCATTTGGACAGCCAGGAGAGCATTTATTGCTACTGTACCTGCTGGTACAGATTTGGCACAGCTTTGTGCAAGTTTTGGCATGGTTGCACATTGATTTGAGTGAGCAAAAGGTTCATTTTCAGCTGTTGTACTTGCCGGTATAGGTTTTGGTACATCACATGTGAGCACTTGGTACTGTTGTACAGTACTTTGGAAGGGCAACAGAGCACATTTAAGGTGCTGTCCTAAATCTACAGCAACCAGATTTTGGTGATTTCATCACATAAAGTGGGATTAGAGTTGCATTTGTGCTTCTGCAGTGGGAGATAAAGCTTGGGAGAACAACTGTGAGCACTTTGTGTGCTTTTGGTGCACTGTTTGCACATTTTGCAGGGAGTCAGGCATTGACAGGTTGCATATTGCTATGGCAACCACAGGTGAGAGGTCTTCATTGCTTCACATCAAGAAGCTTGAAGGCTCACATAACTATGATATTTGGCAAACCCAGTGCTATAATGTGTTGCTCTAGAAGAAGTAGCACAAGCCTATCAAAGAAAGGGGTGTGAAGCCCGCTTCTCTTACTGCTGAAGAGTGGGAAGATATGGATGAGCTGGCAAGATCTACTATCATGTTGTCTGTGTCAGACTCTTTACTTTTCAGCATTCGTGAAGAGAAGACAGCTTGGGGAATGTGGCAGAGATTGCAGGACTTGTATGCCCAGCAAAGTGCCTCAAGCAAAGTGTATTGGCTGAAGAAACTCATAGGTCTTCAAATGAAGGAAGGGGCGTCTATGGCAGCCCATCTAAATGAGTTTAATGGTATTGTCAGCCAAGTTATAAATCAAAAGTTGGCAATGGACGATGAGTTCAAAGCCACTTTTCTCTTATGCACTTTGCCAAAGAGTTGGGACACATTCAGGACAGCCACTAGCAATTCGAATGCTATGCTGTCATATGCAGATGTCGAGGGTGCTCTTCTTCAAGAAGAGATGAACAGGAAAAACAACTCTGTTGGAAAGTCCAATGCAATGAATGCACGTGGGAGATCCCAGCAAAGGGGTAAAAGCCAAGAAAGGGGAAGGAGCAAGTCCCGCTCCAAAAAGGACTTGGAATGCCATTATTGTGGCAAGAAGGGACACATTAAAAAGCAATGCTACAAATGGAAAAATGATCAAAAGGAAAAGGGAAAAGGCAAAGACAAAGACAAAGATGAAGCCAAAGATGTAAAGCCAAAGGGCAAAAGTGGAGTCAAGATTGAAGAAATCAATGTGTCACATGCAGGTGACAGTGAGGATGAGGTCCTATTTACGTCTTCACTCGATGCCCATTCACTTCTTACAGGTGGTCATGGTATGCACTCATGGATCATTGATTCAGGTGCCTCCTTTCATGTCACAGGTTGCAGAGACTTGTTTTTCAGGTATACTGCTGGCAATGAAGGAGTAGTTTATTTGGGTGATAACCATGCATGCAAGATTCTTGGCAGAGGTGATGTGAGGCTTGTGCTTTCAGATGGCTCACAGCTTATGCTCCATGATGTCAGGCATGTGCCTGAGATCAAGAAGAATCTGCTTTCTACTGGACAGCTTGATGATGCTGATTATGTTACCACATTTGGTTGTGGAAAGTGGAAGATTAGTAAGGGCTCACTGGTTGTTGCCAGAGGCTCTAAGGTGGACACTCTTTATATCATGCATGCATGTGTTTGTCACCATGCTAATGTAAATGCAACCGAGCTGCCGGAAATCTCTATGTGGCATAGCCGGTTGGGACACATGAGTGTCAAAGGAATGGAGCAATTGTCTCGTTTGGGTTACTTGCCTTCTTTAAAGTTTTCAAGTTTTCAGTTTTGTGAGCATTGTATATATGGCAGGCAACTGCAGTGCCCCCACAAGAAAGCTCTTGGACAGAAAGATGCTCAGTTAGAGCTTGTGCATACAGATGTATGTGAGATGCCTCAGCTTTCTTTGGGAGGGGCAAAATATTTTGTGTCTTTTATTGATGATGCCACACGCAAGGTGTGGGTTTATCCTCTTCGTTTGAAGAGTGATACATTCTCAGTGTTTGAAAAGTTTGTTGCTCTTGTTGAGAATCAAACTGGCAAAACATTGAAGGCTTTGCGTTCCGACAATGGTGGAGAGTATATGTCCAAACAGTTTCAGGACTTTTGTGATGCTAAAGGCATCAAGAGGGAGCTCTTTACTCCTTATGATCCTCCACAAAACGGGACAGCAGAGAAGATGAACAGGACCATTCAGGAGAAGGTCCGTTCTATGTTGTCACATGCTGCATTACGTCATGGTTTTTGGGCTGAAGCTATTATGACAGCCGTTCACCTTATAAACAGGTCACCGAACACGAGGCTTGGTGGGAAAGTGCCAGAGGAAGTATGGACAGGGAAGCCTCCGTCATACAAGCACTTGAGAGTGTTGTTTGTGTTGCGTACGTGCACATACGTAGGGAAATGCGCACCAAACTTGATCCTAAGTCTCACAAATGCATATTCCTAGGATATGGTGACAGAGGTGAAATGGGGTATAGACTTTGGGATCCCGTGAATAGAAAGATTATACGCAGCAATGATGTCATTTTTGATGAAACATGCATGTATAAGGAGCCTGCAAGGCAACAGGAGCTTGGCAGAGTCATCTTTGATGATGATGGACATCATGGACAACAACCAAGGGCTGTAAATCAGCCATTACAGCAGCAAAACCAGCCCTTAAATGGTGCTGAAAATGGTCCAAATGGACAGCCAGACATGGCAGAAGATATCCCTATGGATATACCACAGTTAGAGGAGATATCGGGCATGATTTTTCAGCCTTATGGCATGGAACAGGAGCCACCAATAGGTGATATGCAGGCTGGACAGCAACCTGCAAATGATGGTCATTGGGTACGGAGGTCCACAAGACCCTCCAGAGCCCCTGACAGGTTTGTTCCAGGGGTTGACTACTTGATGCTTACTGACTGTGGGGAGCCCTCATGTTATAAGGAGGCTTTACAGAGGGCAGACAAGGCTCTTTGGGAGCGTGCCATGAAGTCAGAGATGGATTCTCTGCACAAAAATGGAACATGGAAGTTGGTGCATTTGCCTACAGGCAAGAAGGTTTTGCCATGCAAGTGGGTTTACAGGCTCAAAGTTGCACCTGATGCAGAGCCAAGGTACAAAGCCAGGTTAGTGGCTAAGGGCTTCAAGCAGGAATATGGTGTGGACTTTGATGAGATCTTCTCTCCAGTGGTCAAAATGACCACACTTAGAGCTGTATTAGCTTTGGTTGCTCATGATGATCTGGACTTGATTCAGATGGATGTGAAGACTGCTTTTCTTCACGGTGATCTCCATGAGGAGATATATATGCAACAGCCAGAGGGTTATGCAGTAAGTGGAAAGGAGAAGCTTGTATGCAAGCTGAAAAAGAGTCTTTATGGGCTCAAACAGGCACCAAGGGAATGGTATCATAAATTTGATACATTCATGAAATCCCAGGACTGCAGGAGAAGTGACATAGATCACTGCTTATACACCAAGAAAGCTTTGGATGGCAGTCTATTGATCCTCATCTTGTATGTTGATGATATGTTGATTGCCGGGAAATCTCGTAAGGAGATGGATGCCTTGAAGAAGAGACTGTATCAAACCTTTGATATGAAGGATTTGGGTGATGCAAATCACATTTTGGGTATGCGGATACTTCGGGACAGAAATCAGCATTGGTTGTATTTGTCTCAGAAGGAATACATTGGCAAAGTTTTGCAGAGGTTCAATATGGACGGGGGGAAGAAGACTAGTACTCCTTTGCCTCCATATGTGAAACTCAGTGCTATGGACAGCCCACAGTCAGATAGTGGCAGGGCTGATATGGCCAAGATTCCGTATGCTTCAGCTTGTGGCAGTCTCATGTATGCCATGGTTGCTACTAGGCCGGACCAGTGTTGCATAGAAACGCGTTTTATACACTTTTGAAACGTACGAAACGTTTCTAAACGTTTCGTACAGTATGAAACGCGTTTCATAAAACATGCAGTTTTTAAAAACCTTAAAAAACGTTTCTTTCCTGGATTCATACGGCGCATATTATCACACTTCCCAGTGGCCACCGCATGCGAGTTCGCCGATTTGCGTGCCATCCTTCTTGTCCTTCCATCGCATCTGTTGACCCCCAGCTCCTTGGTGTCCTTGGGCCTTGTGGAGGTCTTCCAAAGGAGAAAAGTCCTGTTTTGCTTTAAGTTGGTTTTCTCTGCACAACTCACAAAACAGCACACTTTTTTCTCTTCCATCAATATTTATGGCATATCTTACACGGTGTCGCACTTGCAGGGCCAACAATCTGCATTTATCCTCGTCTTGTAGGATGCCTCGAACAGGTGATTCTCTTTGGAACAATGTCACCTTCGAGTCTAGATATGGTGGCTCAGGCTCCGGAAAGTGGAAATGCAACTTTTGTGCTGATAAGCACCATGGCAGTGTCACCAGGTTGAAGGCACATTTCTCACAAACAAAGGGTTTCGGCATTGGGCCATGTAAGCATGTGCCACAAGAAATCTATGATAGCCTCAAGGCTTGGAAGGCCATGCAGCTAGGTATCCCCCTTGAGGATATCCCCAATCTGGGAGAGCCTGAAGCACGTCAAAGTGTCTCCAAGAGGACTCGCAGTATCAGAGAGGAAGATACCAGTGGTGAGGTTGCAGGTGGTTCTAGCTCGGCACCTCGAGCCAAAAGAACTAGTCTTCCAGTGTTCAAGAAAGGACATGTACAGGCAGGGATGCAAAAGGCTGCCATGAAAGAGGCAACGAGGGAGTTGATGAAGTTGTTTATTCAATGTGGATTATCCTTCCACATTGTCAGGACTCCTCGATGGAAGAAGGCAATGAGAGCTATCTCGCGCATTGGGTGTGAGTGGGATGGCCCCTCCTACGAGACATTGCGCACTACTGAGCTTCGCAAGGAGCAACTGGCTGTGGAGATGGAGATGGAGCCTCTCAAGGCCACTTGGGCAAAGTATGGTTGTACTTTGCTTTGTGATGGATGGACAGATGCGCGGAAGAGAAATGTGTACAACATTCTTGTGTCCTCCTGCAAAGGCACAATGTTCATTCGTGCCATAGATGCATCGGTGCCAGGGATAGTGGTTACAGGGGAGTTCATTATGTCCCACATGCGCCAGGCAATCAATGAAATTGGGCCTGATAACATTGTGCAGGTGATCATGGACAATGGGTCCAATTGTGTATCCATGGGCAGGATGTTAGAGGAGGAGTTCCCCAAGATTGTGTGGACACCTTGTGCAGCACACAGCCTTGACTTGATGATTGAGGATGTGGGAAAGCTTGATTGGGTGAGCCATGTATTTTCAGCTGCATCTACCATGGTGAACTTTGTCACAAAGAGGCCAAAGGTTTTGAGCATGTATAGGGCCAATAGTGATCTTGAGCTTCTAAAGCCCTCCAAAACTCGGTTTGCATATATGTTTATTGTGGTGGAGAGACTAGTGAGAGTGCGACATGGCTTATTACGCACTGTTGTGTGTCGTGAATGGACAGCATGGGAGGACAAGGATGAGCCCAAGTCTATAGCATTCTCTCGTATGGTCATGAGAGATACTTGGTGGCAGGATGCAGAGGGACTTGTGAAGGCACTTCAGCCCATGTATAGTGTCCTTCGGCTCACAGACATGGAGGGAAGTACCATTGGGCTGCTTTATGAGTTCATGGACAAAATTGGTGAAGCTCTCAATGATTTCACTACCTTGTCGCGTGACAGGTGCTCACCCTTGGGCTTTAACTTTAGTCTTTGAGTTATTTTATAAATCTTGATCTCTTATGTGTGTCACATGTTACATGCAGAGTTCAAGATATTAAGGAGATCTGGAATCGGCGTTGGGATTGGTTTCATAGGCCAATCCATGCTGTTGCTCACATTTTGCATCCCCTTTGGAGGAATGAGGAGCAATACCTCAATGAGGAGCTAGAGTCAGGATGGATCGAGTACATTACCAAGTTGGTGGGAGTGGGAGGTGATATACAGCTGATGAGAAAGCTCGAGGATGAGCTTCTCATTTACCGCAACGGTAGCCATATGTTTGGGCGAGCTACTGCATTGCTCAGGGAGACACAGTTGGAGCCAGTGTCTTGGTGGGAGAAATACGGTATTGGGACACCCAACTTGGTAAGGTTTCTTGATTCTTGAATCTTGTATCTTTGTCTCGTGAGTCCTATTCTTTCAAAATCTACATTCAAATGCTACTGTCTTTTTGACTCTAACTTAACATTCTTTTTTGTGCAATGTAGAGACGGATTGCACTGAGAGTTCTCTCCTAGGATTGCAGTTCAGGGCCTTGTGAGAGAAACTGGAGTACATGGGCTCTTTTTCACACGAAAAAGAGAAATAGACTGTCCTCAGCACAATTGGAGAGGCTTGTCTTTTGTCATTGCAATCTCCGATTGCTAGAACAAAAGGGTCATCCCATTGAGCCTCGCCAAGTGAATCCAGACAAGATTGATATCATGAAGTGCAAGGAGATTCCCGACATTCCTCAGGAGGAGAGAGACATCTATTCTATGCTCTATGAGGAGATGGCTCCGGCTCGCACTACACGATCTTCTCGAAAGGCTAGTACTAGTGGTGCACTTGCACCTCTAGAGGATGAGCCCTTTGAGGACTCGGCTACCGGCAGTGACCTTGAGAGTGAGGCTGCAGAGGCAGAAGATGCAGATGAGGATGAGCATGAGGATGCAGATAGTAGCTAGCAGCTGCCAGTATCATTTTATTTGGACATGTTATTTAGTTTGAACTTTGGACATGTTATTTATTTTGATCTTGGATTTAGAGTCATGAATCATCACCCACGTGGTGATGCTTTTTGATTTTTGTTTAGTCATCAGTGATCACCCACGTGATTTGTGATATCATCATATCTTACATGTATTCTGTTTTTATTGAAATGAATTCAATGTGGTCTCTTAAAAGTTCTGTCAATATTTTTTTCTTTTGTATATTTCAAGTAAAAAATATACATGTTTTTTTTGTTTTGTATGAAACCTTTTTTTACCCGTTTCTTACCTTTTATGAAACGTTTCAAAACGTATGAAACCCGTTTCATACCTGCCGTTTCTGAAACGCCTGGCAACTATGGGCCGGACATTGCATTTGCAGTGGGAGTGGTTTCTAGATACATGGCCAACCCTGGCAAGAAGCATTGGGAAGCAGTGAAAGGTGTCATGAGATACCTGAAGGGCACACAGGATATGTGCATTTGCTTTGGCAAACAGGATGCATTAGTGCATGGTTACACGGATTCGGATTTTGCCGGTCATCCAGATAACCGGAAGTCTGCTACCGGTTATGTGTTTACATTCACAGGAGGTGCTGTGTCATGGATATCCAGGATGCAAAAGTGCACAGCCTTATCTACTACAGAGGCCGAGTATATTGCAGCCACAGAGGCTTGCAAGGAGGCATTATGGCTATCTCGGATAGTGGTTGATTTGGGTTATACAGGGGATATTCCATTGTTGCATTGTGACAGTCAGAGTGCCATCCAGTTGGCAAAGAACCCTGTCTTTCATGCAAAGACGAAGCATGTGGATGTGAAGTATCACTTCATCAGAGAGGTGATAGAGAACAAGCAAATTCAGCTTGTTAAGATTCATACGGATGACAACCCGGCTGATCTGTTGACAAAGAGTTTGCCTCCGGAGGATTGCTCATTGCAGACACTTGATGGGCATTGGATGAGGCCAGTTTCAGCCTTGATATGGCCTTGTATATTATCATGTACATGCTGATTTTTTATTTTCCTTCATTTAAGGGCACTTTGCCTTTAAGTGGGAGGTTGTTGGGGTAAAGGCATTATGCCCACCCTTGTAGTGTGTACAAGCCCATAAGTTATAGTACATAGTACATTTAGTACTTTTAATGTACTAAGTGCACTATGTGTACTAGTGCAATACACATGTGTGATAGGGGAGTCACACACTCATCTCTCATGAGTTGACTTATCCCCACATATGTCTCTCTCTCTCTCTCCCTTCTCTCTGTGTATGTCTCCCATATGAAAACCTAACCCTAATTCTCTCTCCCATTCACTGCAGGTCAAGGGTAGAGATTTCTCAGCCAAGAAAGGTCAAGAATTCTGTATTTTCTTTTCAGATTCACATCATTTTAATAAAGCAAATACACCATCCGTGGTGGGGGCCCTACAGAGGGTATTTGGGACCCAATAGTGTGTCCTCTCCATCTCTCCCTCTCTCTCTCTATTTTCTGCACATCTTCATTCAGTTTTGTGTGTTAATTCCGTCGTGAAAAGTGTGCTGATTTTTGAGCATTGAAGTTATCGATCTTCTCCGAAGCTTCCGCATGTGACACTTAGTGCCTCCTCTGAAAGAGAGACCATAGCCCAAGGTACCGAATAAGTATCCGAGAACTCTTAGAGCAGCATACCAATGTGAATGTCGAGGAGTGGAAGGAAACAGATTGAGAACGCTGCTACAAATATCTGTACTGGCTAAGAAACACTCCATCAAAAGATTGATAGACCTCCATCCCAAGAAAGTAGTGGAGAAGTCCTAAATCAGTCATCTCAAAGGTCAGAACTAAATTTGCCTGGAGCTGTTCAATCTTAGGAAGATGTGAGCCAAATCATCAACGTATAAGACAATGAAATAGAGCAAAGCATCCTGAGCAAAGACATAGAGATTGCTGTTTTTTGCAAAGCATCTCTGGAATGCAAGGGAAAGAAAGAATGCATCAATCTTATCATACCATGCCTTGGGATGCTTATTTCAAACCATAAGGGGCTTTGTGCAATCTGTACACCTTACTCTCGTGTTCGGGAATCTGAAAACATTGAGGTTGTTCAACTTACACCTCCTCGTGTAAGTCACCATTAAGAAAGTCACACTTGACATCCATTTGGTAAACTGGCTAGTGCTCACGAGTAGAAACAGCAAGAACTGTCTGAATGGTGGTGTATTTGGTTGTAGAAGCAAAAGTTTCCTCATAATCCACACCCTCAATTTGAGAGTACCCCTTCGCAACCAATCTGGCTTTGTGTTTTTTCAAAGATCCATCAACATGAAACTTGGTCTTAAACACCCATTTGATCCCTATGACCTGTTGATGTAGAGGTCGGTCCACAAGCTCCCATGTACGATTCTTCTCAATGGAATCAATCTCGACCTCCATGACTGCCCGCCACTCGGGAAGATCAAGAGCCTCTTTAGTTGTAGTAGGCTCATATGACTGTAATCTTGTACTTATCAATCATTTTAGGGTTTTCGGTTGTGATGCCGATGTTCATATCCCTGATTCTGACATATCCAAATTTGATCTCAAGTCGAGGAAGTGCAAATTTCCATTTCAGAGAGATGAGAATCAAAGAAGTTGATGGTGGAGTTGGGGTGGCAGAGGAAGGAGAAGGGACCTCGATGGTAAAAGCTCGGGATGAGAGTGAGAATCATCCGAGGGGTCAACAAAGTGAACGTGGCGAGAAATCACCAAGGATCACGACTCCGGATCCCATAATCTGTAAGCTTTGGAATGAGAGCTATATCCAAGGAATTTGCACTTCCTGGACTTGGGATCAAATTTGGATATGTCAAAATCAAGGATATGAACATAGGCATCACAACCGAAAACCCTAAAATGAGAGACGGAAGGTTTCTGTCCAGTAAATTCCTCCTCTGGAGTCGTATGAGAAACCGTTGATAGATTTTTTCCTGTCATGGTAGAAGACATCATGGTGTGGTCACATGCTAGATGAAGTCGGCAAGGAGTGGCATGCATGCTTTGTGTGTTTCGTGTTGCAAGAAAGGCAAGGGAGGTGATGACAACAACATTGTCCCTCATTTTCTTGTGGTGGAAGAGCACTCTGTAGGCAATGGCAATGAAGAAGGAACAGAGCTGATGGTCTTAGATGTTTGTTGAAAACCTTTGGGATACAATGGTGGAAGCCTCGGGTTGATGGCTAGATGTTGAGTGTGGGAACCGTGGCTATATCATAGTATGAGTGGACATTTTAGTCATGTGAACACCTTTTAATTCCTCATAGCTTCTGTTTTTCTACTGCTCATGTGTGGCATATGGAGCCTGACATGACATACATGTATGGCTTGTGGAGCCTGCATGGTGTGTGTGGCATATGGAGCTTGACATGACAGTTTATGTATGGCTCATGGAGCCTGACATGATAGTACACGTGTGGCTTGTGGAGCTTGACATGGTGTACATGTATGGCTCATGGAGCTTGACATGATGTGATTCCCTGGGACTAGCTATCCTGGAGGTCTTCTGTATTTATGTTTTGGGAAGGTTTCGGAAGGATCATGAGCCCTGGACATTTTAGCTGATACAACTGAGCAGATGGGTGTTTCTTCTAGTCTAGCTGCACTCGTGTGTGCATGACTTTGATTTTACCTTTGGATGACTTGTCTGGTTTGCTTGGACAATGCGTGAGATTTGTTTGCGTTGTCCATGGGGCGGGGACGCTTGGGCACCTTGTGGACGTGAATGTGCACACCTGTTTGGGATTGACAGGTGGTCTACATGTGTTTTGCAGGTGGTAAGTATCCCTAAAAACCCAATTTACAGCTTTATGATTTATAATTATGGGTGCAGGTTCACACACTTATAAGTGACCGGACAACTTTTAAGTTGTACACACTAGGCAAGACTTATTTAATACACGCAGTGGCCAAAAGATGGGCTCCGGACAAGATTTGGGCCATCTGCATGTAGGTGCCCCACTTTGGACCTAAAAAGCACACGTTTCAACTATTGTTGGCGGAGGAACTCTATTGTTGAGGTGGAACTCCAGATTTGCTGTAGGCGGATGCTTTTCTGTGTGCATGGGAGCTGGTCGACTGGTTATACAGGCTGTTACAGTTTCTATCGTTTTATACTCACAGGGATTGTAAAAAGAAAACTCAGGAAATCTATCGAGATCGAAAAGTTCAGATAAAGATGTTGCAATTTCTGAAAACTTAAAGACCTTTGTATGATAAAAATTGGCAAGACCCAAGAATGATCTGACATCACGAATATTTTGTGGTGTTGGCCAATTCTGAATAACTTGTATCTTCCTAGGATCAACGAAAATGCCATTAGCTGAAATGATGTGCCCACGGTACTCCAGTGATGTCCTGAAAAATTCACTTTTCTCTGGATTAACAAAAAGTGCATTATCTCGTAAAACGTGAAAAACTTGATGTAGGTGCTTTTTGTGCTCATCCATTGAAGCATTAAATACCAGAATATGGTCGAGATAAATAATCACAAACTTGTCCAGAAATGATTGAAAGAGGTCATTCATGAGACTCATAAAAGTTGCCGGGCATTGGTTAACCCGAAAGGCATGATTAAATACTCATAATGTCGATACTTTGTGCGAAAGGCAGTCTTGTGCTCATCACCTTCACGAATACGGATCTGATGATATCCGGACTTGAGATCAATCTTGGAAAATACTTTGGTATGAAGCAACTGATCAAATAATTCATCAATCCGAGGAAGAGGATATTTATTTTTGATGGTTAGTTTGTTGAGGGCACGATAATCAATGCAAAGTTGCATTGACTTATCTTTCTTTTTCACAAGCAAAACTGGTGTACCAAAAGGACTCTTACTAGGACGAATATGACCTTTGTCCAAGAGTTCCGTTAACTGGCGTTGAATTTCTTGGGATTTAGCAAAAGAGACTCGATATGGAGCATGAGTCGGGGGCGAATTGCCAGGAAGTAAATCAATCGGATGATTCACAGGATATCGAGGAGGCAACATTGGGGGTAGTTCCGCATGAAACAGATCCAAGTGTGGGGCAAAGGAGGGTTGGGCCAAATATGCCACCTTGGAATTTTGGTCAGGCACTGTCTTCTCTGTAGAATAAACCATTAAGAGTGTCGAAGAACAATTGGCCTTTCAAACCCATTGCTTTGCTTGTAGTGCGGACAAGGTTGGTGTGGAGGGTTGATCGCAAACACCTTGGAGATTGATGTCCCTACCATCTTTGACAAACTGTAAGGTGTGGCTACGAAAACTGATGAGAGGATCATACTGATGTAACTGTAACATGCGGAAGCTTCGGAGAAGATTGGTAACTTCAAAGCTCAGAAATCAGCACTCTTTTCGTGACGGAATTAACGCACAAACTGAATGAAGATGTGCAAAAAATAGAGAGAGAGAGAGAGGGAGAGATGGAGAGGACACAGTATTGGGTCCCAAATACCCTCTGTAGGGCCCCCACCACGGATGGTGTATTTGCTTTATTAGAATGATGTAAATCTGAAAGAAAATACAAAAATCCTTGATCTTTCTTGGCTGGGAATTCCGTGCCCTTGACCTGCAGTCCTTCACCCCTTTACTTAGCACCTTCTTGGCTTTTCTAGCCCCTTTATGCTTGAGCTCTTGGTGAGAAATGAGATAACACAAATGGGATTGTGGCTCTCCTATTTATACTACTCCACCTAGAGCAGTCGGCCAACATTAAATGTCCCACGACTGAGTATTTCAGCATTTAAAGCTGAAAAAAATCACATAAATTCCATAAAATGCTGCGCATTGTTCCATATATGGCTGGGCATCATGCGCCTGATTCTGGATGGGCTAGACAATGCTTTTGCAAACAATTTGAGGGCTGGGCAGCCTGTATGGGCTGCCCCATACTTGCCCTACAGCCATACAAAGGTTGCATCTCTTGCATGTTTGCCTTTGAGGGTCTCTAAAGTCTTCTGGAATTGACTTTGCATAGCTGCCATCTGGTTCTGCATCTTTTGCTGCCATCGGGTGAGAATAGGTTCGTCTTCAATGATGGGTTTATCCGCCATGGTAAGGGATGGAACTGGATTGCTTTGTTGCAGCTCCTGTTGGCGCTGTTGTGTCATAGTGAGAGCCATCGCCAGGAGAGCGAATGGCTGCCATGGAGGAAGGTCGGGGCGAGGTTGGCAAGGGGGAGCAGGAATAGACCATCCGGTGTAGCGGGGACGACCAGGAGGAGAGAGTAAGGGACCGGGACTGGAGCCGGTGGCGAAGGAGTGGGTGTCTGAGGAGTATATGTCGGTGTTGCAGGTCGGACACAGTAACCAAAGGAGCTTGGTTTGGGTATGTACTGATCTCGTGGTAGATGAGAGATCCCTTTGGGATGGCGAGGGCCGCCCGTGCATCCCAGTCGATGTTGCATCGGTTATGTCCCATCCATCCTCTGCCCCAGAGGATCTCTTCACACATTGTTCCTACAGGCATCACATAAAACATTCCTTCCAAGGGATTATTTTCAATGCGGAATAAGAGTGTGATTGTGCCTATGCAATGAACATGCTGTGAGGCAAATGTTGTGACAGTGGCAGGGGTTTCTTTTAGTGTGGGTTCCCCAAGGGAACGCCAAGTTTCATATGACATCGAATTGTAATTAGCCCCTATATCAACAAGAGCTAATTTTTGGACAAAGTTTGTTGTGGTGGGCCATTCCTAACCACAATCGAGTTGGCTTCACCTCCCAATCGTCTTCTTCTAGGTCGACCACTTGGGCCATGTTGACCATGATATTTTCTGCTCCAAGAAGAAATTGTAATGTGGCAGGTCTCGTGGTAAGGTATGCACCCTGAAAATCCACACGTTGTATTCCCGGGGACGGGATGTGGGTGTGGCTATCTAGATACAGATATATGCTAGAGGAGCAGGGGCAGGTACATGTTTTGGAGAAGACAGGTGTGCAGGAGAGGGTGTGTCCTGGAGATAGCTAAACTCGTATGGGCCCTCGGCCATAAGCCATCGTCGTAAGAAAAATTACTGAAAGATGGTGAAGTGTGTCCAACGGATATAAGTTGGTGCCTTCAGCCCGTAGAAGGTAGCATTTACCCCTGAAGTATGTTGTGCCTGAAAAGTAATGAAGTGGCAAGTTTTTGATGTATAAAAATGCCACATCTTTGTTTCTTTGTTTTGTGGGTTTTTGACTCTGTTATAAAAAAATTATTTTGTTATGGGAAGATCAGACCTGAGGAGTGGGCTTGAGAGAGTAGTCACTCACACGTGGTGTGGACAGGGGCAGCCAAGTTGTATGAGCCAGTAGCAAAATCGAGCAACATTGCCGAGCAGGACCCATAGGCAAGGGCAACCGCCATCATGTAGTCGAGGGGCAACACCGTGAGAGACAAAGTGAAGCGGGTACCAAGCACGTTGTGCAGCTTGTATGCCGAATCGTTACGTGGGCACTGGTGGGTTTTTTTTGGTTGCATGCGCTCGTTGGCTAGCGTACGTGGGCTGGTGGCTGGTTGGGGCCACATGTATGAAAGGCTTACATGTAAGCCTTAAATTTTAAGGCTAATAAGTTATAGCCGAGTAGCTATAAAATGTTGGTGTTTTTTTTTATACAACACCAACAGTCGTGTCTATTTGAAGGAAAGGTGGCGCCGCCTGCTTGGATAGCGATTCAGCCCAAAAGGATGCGATCAAGACCTCCAAGGGAATACAGGGATACGCACTAGCACATGGCAACCTTGGTGTGAGTCTTTGCTTCCCATTGTTTTTTTTTGTTGTAGAAAAATTGGGGAAAAAAATGACTAATCAGGCAAAATTGGGCAAAGGATTCAAAATTGGATGGGGCATTTTCTCTTACTCTTCCATACAACTCTTGCTATACCTAGTTCTAAGGTTAATTTGCTCTTATGTGTGTGTGTGTGTGTGAGAGAGAGAGAGCATATCTTGATACAGAGTTCTACACCCACTTTGGGCACTGATGACGTTAGTGGGAATGTCGTAGTATCTAGTCCATACTATGCATAATGGAGTTGATAGTTATATAGTCTTGTGGGTTGACTATCATGAGTATATAACATGCATGTTCCTAAAAGGTGAATTTGGGTATGTTCCTGGATTCATTAAGGTATATAAGGTTAATTTGCTGATTTAGGGTGTTTGATTTTTAGGGTTAGGGTTAGGTTTAGGGTTTTTTGGATGTGGGCATCCTATAGGTTGGAGCTTTTTTGCTCTGATACCACTGTGAGGACTTCCTACCACTGTGAGGACTTCCTAGTCTATTAATACTTTTGTGATATGCAGCGGAAGTCTTTGTATTGGAAGATCCTGTCACCCAGATGCTCACACCGTCTTCTGTATCCTGAGTTTCGTGAGTTTAGCAATCCATTTCAATACTTCAAACTTTAAAGAGATGAGAGAGAGATAGATGAGAACTGCACACCAGATTGGGTCCCAAATTACCCACTGAAGGGCCCCCTATCCCGATAACGAGATAGTATTTGCTTTATTTCTTTAGAGAGAATGACTGTGGACTGTAGATAAGCCAAACGCAAGATCTCGGAGGATCGGAGAGTGGCTGATCTGTACATTGCTGTAGAAACACCTCGATGACGTGATCTCGAGCCTATGCACTCTTCCCAAGGGCATGAGGAAGGGCTGCACACCTGAGGCTGAGAGAAGAAGAAGGTGGACTGTTCTACACTATGTTAGAATGCTGAAAACACTTATGAATGCTGTGTTACCTTCACCAGATGACTGCTGCATGCATGGATGATGCACAGAAGGCTGGTTACTGATGCAAACTGCAGATTCAGGGCTGGAAACTGCTGTAGACTGTTGATTCAGGGCTGGAAACTGCTGTGGACAGAAACGCAGACCTACAGAGATGCTGTTGGACTGAAATGCATGAGAAAACTGAGGCTGCAGACTGCTGCTGTACGGCTGGACAGAAACGCAGAGAAGCTGCTGTACAACTGGACAAAAACGCAGGTCCGCTGGGCTGATTGCTGGCGTTGAACTGTGGCTTGACTGTATGCTGAATCAAGGCTGATTTGGTGCTGAAGCAGGGCTGCTTTGATGCTGAAGATAGGCGCCTAGGGCTGACTGAAGCAAGGGGTTCTCAAGGGGCTGGAGAAGCAAGCTTATAAGCTCCAAGGGTTGGATGAGTCTAGGGCTGAAGGCAAGGATGCTCCTAGGGCTGAGGAGGAGAGCTCTTAGCACAATGAAGACTGAATGAATAACTAAGCTCTATGCAAGCCTATTTATACTAACTGGAGGTTGGTCATTTAATAAAGTTTATATTTATAAATGCCCAATAATGCAAATAATGCTAAATAAATACTAATAAATATGGAAAAAATACCAGATAAATCCTAGTAAATTCCCTAAGGCTTCTAGGATGTTCTGAATGATGCACATGCATATGTATGCATATTATGCAAGATGCAGAGTGCTTTCTGATGCAAACCCTAAGGCTTCTACTGACTCTACATGCATGAATGATTCTCTCCAAGTGGGTTAAGGGACTTAACTGACTGACTGACCCGCTAAGGCTGAGGAATGACCTACGTAGCTCGTGCCTGACTTATCCTGGACTGAGGATGTACAATGGGGTCACGGCGTACGACAATTATCATGCTATTGGGTTCTAAAACTGTACAAGTGTTGCACTTCTGATGATGAGCCATCTTGTCACCATGCACTGAGTGCAGAGTGCATGTGACAACTTTAAGAGACATAACTAAGATTGAGTACAAAAACTAAAGACAATTAGAGAGCGGAAAGCTAGGTGTTGTTTGCATTGAGACGCAAGGCCTTGTTAAATAGGACATGAAGAAGTACAAATGAAGAGGCACATCCTTGACGAAAGGGTGTGACTCTTGAATGAATAGTTATGTCCTTTGGACGTAGAGATGTGTCTTTTGATCAATAGATGTGTTCTTTTTGAAGAGATGTGTCCTTTGATGATGACCCATGTGATAGGATGTGATCCTTCACTCATAGTCGCAGGGGATGGAGAGGACGGCAGCTTGGAACGCCGGGACGGCGATTCGGGACGGACGGGCGTCCCCCACGACACGTTTCTCACAAGGGATGGCGACGGGGACGGTGCAGGGACGGGGGACGCCGGTCAAGGACGGCACTGTGCGGGGACGACAGAGAGCCGTTGCTCGCCGTTTTTTGCCATTGCGCCTGCCGTTTTTTGGCCGTTGCGCTTTCCGTTTCAAGCCGTTTATGGCTGTTGGCTCTTTGAGGCTTGGCCCTCTCTCTCTCTCTTGCCCTTGAGGCTTTCCTCTCTCTCTCTCTCTCTTGCCTATCTATATAAGAACAAGCCTCTACAAGGCTACAAGCACACACAAGTTCACAACTCTCAAGGCTCAAGCTTCAAGCTTCTTCTCTCTTCCAACTTCCAAGTTCCAAGCCTCTAGGCTCTCACACAAGGCCCGCGGGCCGCCGCCCTACTATCTAGATTCTATGCATGAAGCTCGGCTACAAGGAAGAGCACCCTCACCCCTTCACCAAAGCATGGAGAGCCGGGAAAGACTCAACACGCAAGCGAGCCCTCATCCTACAGTTTGCAGGAGAGACGGAGAGGGTCACCTTCATGAGGAAGAGGGTCATACTACGGGGGCTCCTATTTTCTTGGATGATGATCTCACGAGGATGCAGCTTGAGCATAGGAGAACTTGCATGCCACGAGTCTTACACGCGAGGAGAGAAGGCAAGAAGGCCTTCTATTGAGATGGTGGGGTCATCATTGATGGCCGGCCCATGGATTAGCGGTTTGGGGCCTATGGGACACAGACCAGGCCACTGACAGAGATACACATGGTAGTATGGAACTGTAATGGTTCACTATGGGTGCAGCTTGGACGACTGGAGCATGTTATGGTGGGGAGAGACATCATACTTCTGACAGAGACACATCAGAGCCCAGAGAGAGGGCTACCTCGAGTAGAGGGATTCCAGTGGGAGTTAGCATACAGGAGGACCACACACCAGGGTACCTCCAGAGGGTCGGGGGGAGTAGCAGTTCTATTCAGACGGGAGCTACAGGGGAGACTGAGAGTGGTAGCACAGGATCCAGAGGCCAGATACATGTGGATCAGCTTACAACTGTCACAGGACAGGGTTATATACATAGCTCTATGTTACTTTTATCCATCAGGATCCTCCTATGTCATTATAGAGGACATGCCACAGGAGGAGGAGACAGGAGCCTCGCCATACACTTGTCTGTCAGAGGAGATTATGCATTATTCTACACTAGGGAAAGTATTTCTTACGGGCGACTTCAATGCCCACACATAGAGCAGACAGTGTGAGGTGTATGACAATGATGACATGGAGATCCTCCACCCTGTGGATCCAGAGGAGATAGGGGCTAGTCGGGCATCAGAGGACACTGGACCAGACAGAGGACATTATGGGGACCACTTACTAGAGTTGGGAGCCGGGCATCGTCTCGTTATTTATAACGGGATGCTACAGTGGCCGGGATCAGGAGGGCTGACATGCTTCCCTTATGGGGGTCATACACGGACCGAAGGCACGGTGGTAGACTACATTATGGGGTCTTTGGAGGCATCACAGCTTGTCACCTCATTCTCCATTCCACCTCGTCCTATTGGGGCAGATCATACATACTTGGCATTTTCACTAGCCGGATCACCAGTATCACCAGCCCCCCACATACCGACACCACACACTACCATCTACTTCACACATGACATGGCAGACATATACACTGGTAGAGTAGAGGATGGGCTCCTACTCATGGATCCCCTGGCACCTATGGATACCATTACAGCCCAGCTGGCATCACTCCTACACATGGCTGCATTACAGAGCTTCCCACACCGTGTACACTCAGGAGAGCCTGCGAGACCTGGGACTATGCCCCAGAACAGATGGTATGATGACGAGTGCAGAGCCCTATACTCACGGCTCCGCATACAGAGAGCCTTGGGAGCCATCACAGAGCAGGAGTCGAGGAGAGAGATGAGGAGACTTACTCACCGCAAAAGACGGGCCTTCGCAGAGATACAGGAGCTAGAGATCTTTCATTTCTTCATGAGTAGAGATAGCCCTGTCTCATGGCGGCACTTCAGAGAGCCCCGGACACCGACACCTATTGCAGACCCACAGACATGGCACACATATGCAGAGGGCCTATACCACGCCCAACAGGAGCCACCTATACCTCAGCCACAGGAGCCTCGACCTACCACAACTAGCTTCTTTACCCACTCGATGGTACAGGAAGCTATCCGCCGCCTACAGCATGGACGGGCCGCCGACCATATGGGCCTGTAGGGTGAGCATCTCATATATGCAGTAGATTCTTTAGCTCCTTTTCTTGCACACCTGTTGAACAGGGCATTAGCAGAGGGTTTGCCTGCGGAGTGGACGATGCACACCATTGTGCCGATTCACAAAACAGGGGATATGCTCGATCTGAGCAACTACAGGACGGTTATGGTTGGCCACGTGCTGGTCAAACTCTATGGTGCAGTGCTGGAGCAAGAGCTTAGCTTATATGCTGAGCGAGCTGGTTTACGCTCATCAGGGCAGGCAGGCTTTAGGAGAGCTTTCTCTACCACTGACCATGTATTCACTTTGAGATGTATGATTGATCAGGCCAGAGTAAGGAAGAGAAAGCTCTATTGCTGCTTTGTGGATTTCCGCAAGGCATTTGACACAGTACCACGAGAGAGGCTCTTTCAGCGCCTGCAGTCTCTTGGCATACCAGCAGATATGACATGGGGCATCTATGCATTATATGAGCAGGTTTTTGGGCGAGTCAGATGTCCAGGAGGTATGTCCAAGACTATTGCTAGCACCATTGGTGTGAAGCAAGGATGCCCACTTTCCCCCACGCTATTTGGGTTATACATTGATGAGGTGGCTGACTTCATTACACGGGGAGGCGGAGATGGAGTTGATTTAGCAGGTACCTCAGTACATATTATGCTCTATGCTGATGATATTGTATTAGTGTCTGAGTCTCCAGGTGGTCTACAGCAGCATCTACATGCACTCGATGATTTCTGCACACAGAGGGGTCTTACTGTGAACCTTGGGAAAACCAAGGTTATGGTCTTTCATACATCAAGACAGGGCAGGAGTCAGCTGACATTCACTCTCGCAGGACGCCACGTGGAGGTGGTGACATCATACGTGTACCTAGGGGTTACCTTCTCTGCAGCAGCCACACGCTTCACCACGGGTTCAGCAGCCAGAGCTAGATTGACACGGGGATATGCAGCATTGGCTATGCTAGAGAGACAGTGCCACTAGGCGCATTTTTAGGAGCCCCGGATGAAGGGGTGGCTATTTGACACATTAGTCACACCGGCATTGATGTATGGAGCAGCGGTATGGGCGCTGGGCCTTGCTACCCATTGGTGGACACAGATAGAGAGACCACAGGCCCTCATGATGGCACGCATGATACGCAGCAAACCGTCAGTACCTCATGACATTATCCGAGCAGAGTTTGCTGCGCCTCCTATGATGGTAGAGGCCATATTTCACACTATATGCCTGCTAGATAGATTCAGAGAGATGCCACAGGACAGATTGTCATACAGAGCTTTTGAGGCATCTAGACAGCTGGCTGAGGCAGGAGACAGAGGATCATGGTATGCACAGGTCACACATTGGTTCTCTACAGCATGGCCTAGACATGGATCATCTACCACCATTCCAGTATGACAGGGATGCACCACGTATCTGTCTCTCTCATAGTGAGAGGAACAGAGTATTGAGACAGGATCTATGGCAGCTCTATACACGAGAGACATGGATATCGCCTACACAGCCTCTTCCACTGAAGATGCTATACTACAGAGATCACTTCATGAGTATCACTGATGATGGATTTATAGAGAGGCCTAGATACATGGAGGGCTTTTTACCACACGGCTCCCGAGTGGCTATTGGTCAGCTTAGAGTTTCATCACACCGATTGGAGTATAGCAGCACGGATCCCCCGAGAGGAGAGGGTATGCAGATTGTGCAGAGAGGAGGTGGAGAGTGAGGAGCATTATGTATGCAGATGCAGAGCATATACAGCCATGAGAGAGAGATATCCCATTTTATTCAGAGAACCACATTCCCTACGCCAGATCTTTGAGGCAGCAGACCAGCGCATACTGGGGAGATTCATTCTAGACATACAGCGCCACAGAGAGACATTATTACAGGCTCAAACAGCTCCAGAGGGGGGGCGACAGACACAGATTACTACATTTTTTCAGAGATCCATCCCCCTCCCAGCCCCTACACGGCAGGGAATTACTCTCTAGAGAGCAGAGACACTTAGAGCCCGCAGGAGACAGAGGACACCTGGCTTTCAGACACCACGCCTATACCAGAGAGAGATGACAGAGATCAGAGCTCAGTTTCACAGAGAGGGTGCGGAGCGACTGGCTCGCTTCAGAGCACACCCAGGCATGTTCTTCAGGGAGCTGTGGACACTCCCTTCATTGATGTATACCATTTTATACCCCCAGTATGGTACAGGATGGAGCTAGCTAGGTTGCATATCATGATTGTATACTCCATGCATATAGCTTTGCATTCTCCTAGTAGTAGAGCTCCATTCCCTTCACCACTCATTGTACTTATTGCACACCCAGATTCAGCTTTTTAGTTCAGTACTTTTTCATTTTGTTGGGATGACAGAGGATACCCCATACAGGTACTCCGATTTGTCTCATAGGCCAAGTTCGGTCTTTTGGAAGAGTCAAGACGTTAATAAAATCTTTCTTTCTTTCTTTTTTTCTCTCTCTCTCACCTCTCCCAGTCTTGACTCTTCCAACTTCCAAGCCTCTAGGCTCTCTCTCTCTCTCTCTCTCTCATTCCTCAAGGCTCAAGAGTCAAGCCATCTTCAACCATGGCATCCGCCTCACGTGCCGGGGCTTCTCGTAGAAGGACAACGGGATGGACATGGTGGGAGGAAGTTAACTACACCACATCCGTTCATGGAGGCGGTTCTCGGCCATGGGTATGCAAGCTTTGCCCGTACCGGCGAATGGATGGCGCCGACAAAGTGCGAGGCCACCTCTTGCATGAGAGTGGGCATGAGGTGAGGTTTTGCACGAATGTCACGCCCGAGAAGAGACGGGAACTTCTTGACAAGCTTAGCATCTACGAAGCGGTCAAAGCGACAAGAAGGACACCACGAGTGGCTGTGGATCCCGCGACGATGGGGAGAGGAACTCAAGCCTCTACAATGGAGTCATGTGGTGGATCGGGATCATGCACACCATCACCTTCACCATCAAGTCGGAATGTTACTCCATCCACGACGCCGGCACGCTCCATCTGCACGGCCTCTCAATCATTATGTGGCCCACGGCGACAATCTACACTTGGGGAGAATTGGAACCCCAAGTTGGAGGAGGAGGTGGATATGGCGGTGGCCCGCTTCTTCTTCCACGACCACATTGCCTCTCAAGCGGCTAGGTAAGTGCAATCGATCATTGCCAATTCATCATTCATGTTTTCATCATCCTAGTCCCCTTCTCATTAGTAAATTACTTTCTTGAATAGGTCGGAATACTTCAAGGTCATGGTTGAGAAGATTGGGGAGTATGGCTCAACCTATACGTCCCCCTTATCCGAGAGCTTGCGCACTACATTGCTCGAGAAGGAGAAGCGCATTGTAGAGCAAGCGGCCGACAACACAAAGCGGCAATGGGAGAGGAACGGAGTCTCCCTCATTGTGGATGGATGGAGTGACACCGGCAAGAGGAGTATTCACGGCATGGTTGCATATTCTCGCGGAGAGATGTACTTCATCTCATCTCATGATGCATCCGGCACTGGGAAGAGCGCGGATGTGCTTGCGGCGGAGTGGGCTACCACCATGGAGATCGTTGGCCCCGAGCATGTAGTGGGCTTTGTTGCGGATGGGGAGCCTTCCAATAGGGCGGCGGGGGAGCTATTCTCCAAGGTATGTATGGACATGTTACGGTGTCCTTTTGTATGGCTCATTGCCTAAACAACCTCCTCAAGGACATCGGGGCATTACCATGGATCAACCCGCTCATTGAGGAGGCCAACACCATGATCTCCTTTGTCCTCAACCACCAAAGACTTCGGCATGAGTTCAACAAGAGGTCCTGTCTCTCTCTCCTCAAATATTCCGACACCCGGTTTGCCTACAACTTTCTCATGTTGGGCCGGTTGAAGGATTGTAGCGGTGCTTTGAGGGGGCTTTTCCTTAGCGACAAGTTTGTCGCCATGCAAGAGTCCTATACAAACACTGGCCAAGAGTGCAGGCTACAGGCGGATGACGCATCTTGGTGGGAGCGTGTGAAGACCACAGATGCTATGGTGAGGCCCATAGTCCACCTATTGAGGATTGTAGACGCTATGCAACCATGCATAGGCAAGGTCTACGAGGCCATGGATCGCATGATAGAGAAGTTGAAAGACTTCGTGCCTGACGAAGACAGATACGAGGAGATCCATGCCTTGTGTCCTCCTACCATAGAAGGCCGATTCCTTCACCGAGTGGGAGATGAGTCAACAAGAAGAGCAACAAGAGGATGAGGTGCAGGAGCAGCATGCCAGTGAGGATGAGACTGAGGATGAGCTTGATGCTTCTTTGGCACAAGCTACCCATGACCATGAGGTAGCACTTCATGAGTCAACAAGAAGAGCAACAAGAGGATGAGGTGCAGGAGCAGCATGCCAGTGAGGATGAGACTGAGGATGAGCTTGATGCTTCTTTGGCACAAGCTACCCATGACCATGAGGCGAGCACTTCACGTGGATGATCATTCATGGATCATGATTCATGGGCCTTACTACTTAGCTCTAGCCTCTAGCCTCTAGTCTTCAGCACTTTTTTGTCATTGACTCATTTGAGTCCGTCCATGTATTCTGCCTCCTTAAGGCTTAGTCCTAACTCCTGACTCTTGAGTCATGACTCATTTTGTATCTACTTAATTATTAATATGACTCAAAAGCTTACCATTTTAGTGTAAATTTGTGCTCATTTTGATGTACTTCCAAAGTAGAATAAGTGTAGAGTAGAAAAATAAAAAAAAAGTATTTTTTGAGTGCTGTTCCCTCCCCCATCCCCGTTCCCTACTTATGGCCGTCCCCCGTCCTGTCCCCGTCCCCCGTCCCCGTCCCCGTCCCCCGTCACCGTCCCCCGTCCCTTGCGACTATGCCTTCACTGGTGTCCCCTCAATGATTAAGAGTAATTAGGAGTAATTTAAGAGTAATTAAGAGAGATTAAATAACAATCGTGACACACATGATCTACCAAGGCATGATAGCTGCGAAGAAGTTGCAGCAAATGAGATTGGGACTTAGTCAAAGAGCCACCAAAGTCCTACAAGCTATAAAGACCACCTTCCTGGATACCTGTGGCAACAATCTGCAAGGTGCTGGTATCGATGATCTCAAGAAAGGAATTGTCAAAGTAGACACCATATCCTTTCTCCGCAATCCGAAAAACTGAGAGGAGATTGCTGTTGAACTTGGGAACATGAAGCACAACCTGAATGGTAGGCGGCTGGCTCGGGGACGAGTTAAGACGCGCATTACCAACCGAAGAGGCCTCTATGTTGGAAGCATCACGAATGGACACTGTTGAAGAAAAGGGACGAATGTCATGAAGAATGGTCCCATCAAGAGTCATGTGAGTAGTACACACACTATCAACCACCCAATCCATAAGACATGAGATGGAAGGAACATGAGAGTCAGAGGGAAGCTCCTCAATACTGATGAAGACAGTCTCTTTGGTGGAAGAGGATTTTTGAGTTTGGTTGGTGGATGAAGAGGTTTAATTGGGGGTGTCTTAGCAAAACCATCTTCTCTCTTCTTCTTCCGACAATCAGGTTGAATGTGACCTTTGAGACCACAATAATGATAAGTAAGCTCCTTATGAGCGGGATTGTTGGCAGGTTTGTGGTCACCTTTGTTGCTCATGGAAACCTTGGACTGCCATTTGCTTTTACCCTTAGCCTGAAGAAGGGTCTTGGAAGTACCTTGGCTGGTCTTCTTTCTCATGGTCCTATCCTAAAGCATGCCAACAATGGTATGTAGATCAGGAATAGAAGGAAGAAGTGATATAGTATCACAAAAAACAGAGAAAGTCTTGGGCAATTTTGCGAGGAGCTGATTGACTATGTCCTTGTTAGTAGCTTTGCTCCCCAAAGAGACCCTGCTTCTGAATGGTTATGAAATGAATTCCGTAACAGAATCCATGAGTATTGGCAATCTTCAGGTTGGAGAGATGATTCTCCAAGGCTACCTTCTGAGTAGAGTTCTCACGGTGATACCTTCTTTGGATGGTATCCTACAATTCTTCTGCAATTTCCTCATCATTGTTATCAAATTAATGAGCAATAGAGGGTTTATGTCGAAGAAGATAAAAGGCATGAGTCCTTGCATCTTTGTCAGCCTAGGCATCAATCTCAGCTTGAGGAGAAGTAGCATCGGGAGAGGCATCAGTACCCAAAGCAATACCCCATAGCCGATGATACTGAAGGAGAGTCTTCATTTGTATTGTCCAATCAAGATAATTGGTTCCATCCACCATCTGCTGAGAAGTCTTCTTGTCGATTAGTAGAAGCACAGGAGCTCTGGAGTCTGATACCATGTGAGAATAATGCGGAAGCAATATAGAATAGGAAAGACATAGTAATCAGCCAAGAATGATCCAACACTTGAGTCTTGAGAAAATGATTAATGAATTATATGGCAAACATGCCTAGTTCTTATATGCATTACAAAAGATCAGGTCGGTCTCTAGAGATGGAGGACAAATGTCCATGACTGATAAAAATGCCTAAAATAGCCTAAAATATGTGGGATAAAATACCCAATTACATTAGATATATAACTATAGAAAAGAGGGAATAAAACGGGATAAAAAGGAGATTAAATGTTGGAGATGAACGTTGTCCAACAAAAAGTGTCCTAGTTGGTCCTATTGGAGTCCTCCCATCATTGCCATGACATAGATGTCTACATTGAACGTGGTGAATATGGCACTGAATCCTTCAATCCTTTATATGGGATGCTTCTATTTGCCCCTCAACTGTCTATCTGTAGTCTCTTTTTAGGTCTTGTTGGCTAACCTAGGGTTGTTGGTCAGCCAACTCGAAATGGCCATCTCGCCAATTGGATCCACACTTCAAAATTCTTGCGAATGTTTCACTAGCTCTTCAATTTCTCACCCTCTTCCAATTTAAAAATCTCAATGTCATACTTCAGCCTCAATTGCACCTAATTTCACACCTAATTATTACTTTCCTACTTTATAAATTTCAATTTCTTACTTCCAATTTCAATCACATCTAATTTCAGACCCAATTGTTGAAATATGTTACGTTTTCTTTTTTCCTTTTCAAAATCTGATTTGATAAGTGTCACTTCAAAATCTGTGTGTGTTCTTTCCATAGAGACGAACTGAAAGGCAATGAAACTAAACGAGTTGAAGCGACGGAACAAACAAAACGTTTGACAATATGTTGTAGAGGTGGAGAGTCTTGGAAGAGCGGAGACTTCCAGCACTTCCCCAAAAGCAATTTTAAAGAAGGCAAGCAATACAGCTTAGGCAAGCCTCAAAATTTGAGGGAAATAGTTGCATTGGTCCTCCACCATTGGGTTTAAAATTGAAAAGAAGAATCTTTCTAGATTCCAGTGGAAGGGAGCTGCTATCAAAAACTTTGGTGGCACCCTTGTCCAAGCAAGCGTGCATTTGAGAAGTGTTCAGTCACATCAGAAGGGAAGGCCACCAACAACCAACGTTTCACTTGGCTTCTTTATGGTTGAGAACCATAAAACAACCAATGAGAGTTGTGGCGATTTCATCCTCCATCTTGGCCGAGAGTAGCTTGTAATAGTTGTGATGCATTGGTCCTCCACCACTGGGTTTAAAAATGAAAAGAAGAATCTTTCTGGATTCCAGTGGAAGGGAGCTGCTATCAAAAAATTTGGTGGCAACTCTTGGGGAGTCAAAGTCTACGTGAAAATACCCTTGTCCATCTTGGCCGAGAGTAGCTTGTAATAGTTGTGATGCATTGGTCCTTCACCACTGGGTTTAAAAATGAAAAGAAGAATCTTTCTGGATTCCAGTGGAAGGGAGCTGCTATCAAAAAATTTGGTGGCAACTCTTGGGGAGTCAAAGTCTACGTGAAAATACCCTTGTCCAAGCAAGCGTGCATTTGAGAAGTGTTCAGTCACATCAGAAGGGAAGGCCACCAACAACCAATATTTCACTTGGCTTCTTTACGGGTGAGAACCATAAAACAACCAATGAGAGTTGTGGCGATTTCATCCTCCATCTTGGCCGAGAGTAGCTTGTAATAGTTCTCATGGTTGGAGCCCAACTTAAATCTTGCTGTAAACTTTCCGTAACTTGTAAGAGTGGCCTGTGAAGAGTTTGGAGAGAGAAGGCTGCAAAGGGAGAGAGAGTGGGCTGCAATGACAGAGAAAGAAAGAAAGTGTGCAAAGAAGGTGTAGGATTCCCTTCTCATGTATGGATTCCGTTGACAGATAGGCTGTAAAGGTTTAAGACTGGATTTTTGGCAAGATTCTGAATGGGCCGGATAACCCACAACATTTAGTTTTCTTTCTTTTTTTCAAGTGGACAGGTTTGTGGCATATTTGGTTAACTAGGAATGCCTTCATATTTGATGCAAAAGTGGGTGTTACAGCTCACAAAGGTCGTATAAAAGGGCTACTATTGTGGCAAGTCTCTTCCTTGCGGTCAGCGCATTTGGTGGACAATGACACAGTTATATATTGGATGAAGCTACACCTGTGGTTCATAGTAAATAGTGGGGGAAAGCTAGTACATCACATGGCGGCCATGTGGTCATTTGTAAAGTAATTTTTGGTAATATATCTTCTATTACGAAAAAAAGAAAGAAAGAAAGTTGTATTAAATGTCGTCAAAAGACCCAGTGGGTCTATGAGAGCAAGGATGGTTAGAGAGAGAGGAGACACATAGATAAACGAAGAGGATAACGAGGAGACAGGCGATAGGGAAACGAAGAGGGAGAAAGAGGGCTATGAAGACAGAGAAGGAAGTAGAGAGCTGTGAAGACAGGGACTAAGGATTGTGAAGAGAGAGAATAAGGGTTATGAAGAGAGGCTGAGGGAGCAGTGCAGAGAGAGAAAGAAGGTAACGAAGTGCGAGAAGAAGACAGAGAAACAAAGAGATAAAGAGGGCTATGATGAGAGAGAAGGAAGTAGAGAAACAACCAAAGAGAGGGGAGGAAAAGAACTGTGAAAAGGGGGACTAAGGGTTGCGAAGACAGAACGAGGTTTATGATTGAAGAGAGTGAAAGAGGCTGGGTACATGTTACAGGGAGCTCTTTACATAAAAAAACATATACTAGGATACATTCAGATGATTAACATCAGTAAGAACCTTTTTTGGTGTGTGGTCAGCACACTTTGGTGAAGGTTATGTTCTAGAACAATTGAATAAGGTGAGAATATCTGTAAACTGAAAGATGTGAAGGTGAATGATCTCTTTGTGGTAGCTCGAGTAATGCTTTTTGTGTTAGCAATATGTACTTCTAGACATGGTGTGGTCAGTGGTCTCTGTTGGCAATTTCTGACTGTAAATGTGGTGCTGCAGAAACAACGTATTGTGCCTGAGAATGAATGGGATGAATTTCTTGCAATCCTGCGCAAGCCTTTGCCTGCAGTGTTTCGAGTAAATGCCAGGTATGGAGATGAGACTGACTGCCGACCTTGAACAAGACTTGCGTTTTTTGAAAGAAACCTGTTGTTTTTTTAAATTGGTGTTTCAAGACCTCGTGAACATTATGGGCTGCCAGCATGCCTAGCAGAGCTTCTGGATTTACCTTTTTCTGGCCCTTATGACTTCTTTTTTGTGTCGAAGCAGCAGCAGTGCTTCGGAATTGTGTTTATGTTTTGTGTCAGTGCTCTAGGCTTTGATGCAGTCATTATACCACCCAATGGAATCAGTAGTAGTCAGTCAGACCTTGGTGCAGTTCCCAACCAAGGGAAGGATATTAGATTTCTCGTTGTGACAAAAGTGGCATTTACCCTTCTTCTTCTCAGAAGCTTCACCCTTGGCTGAAGCATCACCCTATGAAGATGACTTCTTGGAGTCAACCTTTCCTTTGTCTTTCATTGCGAAAGCTTGTTCACCACCATGAGTACGGTTTGCCCTTGTTTGCTTTTCTTGCAAAAGCAAGCCCACAAGCTCATCAAAAGTGGCTAGATCCCTACCACCTCTCATTGAGAGATTAAGAGATGTATGAAATCCAAGTGGCAAAGAATTGTAACAAGGCGCTTGTTTGGAATAACTTCATCAATGTTCAATGGTTGTTCCCTCAAATCTTTGACCTTGGTAAGATGCTCTGTCATATAATCCCCGTCATGCATCTCAAGAATATCAAGCTGCCTCTTGAGATATGCAACTTGTGCCTCGTTCCTTGTTTGATACATGTTATCTAGTGTGTCCCATGCTTGTTTTGCCGATCTACATGATCGTATACATGTTATGATAGATCTCATGATAGACAATGCTATCAAGGACTTCGCTATGTATCATTGGAATCCCATCTCCTTCGTTTCTGCGTAGGAGGGCCCGCAACCTGTACATGAACACTGCAACCCTTTGTGTAGCATTTCTAGGAGGTGTAGTTGGCTGGCGTGTTGGTGGGGGGTGTGTCTCTTCACCAGACACTATATCCCACAGCCCTTTGGCTACCAACACATTTCGAATTATAAAACTCCATAACGAGTAGTTGGTTCCATCCAACTTGTCCTCATGGGTGAGCATCCCAAATACATCCTGTGCCTGAGCCATCGTTGCTCAGCAGTACGGGCAAGGAGAAGTCCAAGGAAACGGCCAATTCGTCTGTTGCAACAATATCTACAACACCGGCACCATCTATTCCCCCTCTCGCTCCCACCAGTACTAGAGCTGCTCTTCACTTGACCTGGGAGGATCCGAGCGGTCCTCGACCGTCATGATACGGTGATGTGCCGAGGACATCCGGTGTCCATGCTCTTTGATGAAGGAGCCTTAGAGGACATCATTAGAGATGCTATGGTTGAGCGGTTGAAGTTGCCTATGACGGTGGACACCAATAGCGTAGTTCTAGCCACTGCCATGAGAAGAACGCGGAAGAAATCGAACCAAATTTGGATTGCGGAGACCTTGGAGGATTCCCTATTGGCTTTTGGGGAGTTTTTTTGAATGTCACACATTCAAGGTGGCACCTTTGGATCAGGTGGATATTATTCTAGGCCACCCATGGTTGTTGTATCATGCGGGCATGGTCTAGCACAAGGTGAATAGGTTGACTTTATAGGATACCACATCCTAGTGTAAAACGCATGTCTTGTATCCCACATCGGATGGGTCATCCCGAAATAACAGAGCTCAAGCAACAACTTGAGGAAACGTCGGCTAAAGGCTTGGTTCGTCTTAGCTCCTCACCATTAGGAGCTCTGGTCCTCTTGATCAAGAAGAAGGATAGGAGTATGCGTCTGTGTGTGGACTACCGGCAGGTTCACTGTCAAAAAACAAGCTTGCTGCCCATAATTTACGACTTCACCCTCGAAAGATGTTGTTTTTCATGGTCGAAATTTCTTTTTTGGGGCGTGTCATCTTTGAGGATCAAATCTCAATGGATCAGGAGAAGACTGAGGCCATTGTTGTGTGGCCAATACTAGAAAAAATATACAGATTTCTTGGCCTTACATTCTTCTATCTGTGTTTTGTGGAGCATTTTGCTTAGGAGACTAATCCTCTTATAGATGCTACAAAGGAGGATCGGGTATTTTGTTGGACTCTGATCGAGCAGGCTTGTTTTGAGAAGCTCAAAGTTATTATGTCATCTGCTCGCGTTCTCTGAGTACTAGATTTGGATGAGCCCTCCACGGTTTTTTGCAACGCTAGTGGAGGCGGACTTGGAGCAGTGTTGCAGCAGCATGGTGACTCGGTAGGCTGAGAGCCGAATCCTCGATGGTGTTGAGCTACCGTATTTCACATATGGCTCAGAGGTGCTTGCAGTGGCGCACGCCCTTTGGAAGTGGTGCCATTGGTTCAGAGTTCTGGATTCGTACGGATCACCAATCTCTGAGATAATTGTTGAGACAGCCACATCAGGACTAGTTACACCCATGGCATTTTTGAATGGGAGATTTAATTAGGGTTTCAGTTTCATGTGTGGGAGACATACACAGAGAAGCAGGGAGAGAGAGAGAGAGAGAGTTGTGGGGATAAGTCAACTCAACAAGTGTGAGTGTGTGACTCCCCTATCACACATGTATATTGCACTAGTACACATAGTGCACTTAGTACATTGAAAGTACTAAGTGTACTATGTACTATAACTTATGGGCTTGTACACACTACAAGGGTGGGCATAATGCCTTTACCCCAACAACCTCCCACTTAAAGGCAAAGTGCCCTTAAATGAAGGAAAATAAAAAATCAGCATGTACATGATAATATACAAGGCCATATCAAGGCTGAAACTGGCCTCATCCAATGCCCATCAAGTGTCTGCAATGAGCAATCCTCCGGAGGCAAACTCTTTGTCAACAGATCAGCCGGGTTGTCATCCGTATGAATCTTAACAAGCTGAATTTGCTTGTTCTCTATCACCTCTCTGATGAAGTGATACTTCACATCCACATGCTTCGTCTTTGCATGAAAGACAGGGTTCTTTGCCAACTGGATGGCACTCTGACTGTCACAATGCAACAATGGAATATCCCCTGTATAACCCAAATCAACCACTATCCGAGATAGCCATAATGCCTCCTTGCAAGCCTCTGTGGCTGCAATATACTCGGCCTCTGTAGTAGATAAGGCTGTGCACTTTTGCATCCTGGATATCCATGACACAGCACCTCCTGTGAATGTAAACACATAACCGGTAGCAGACTTCCGGTTATCTGGATGACCGGCAAAATCCGAATCCGTGTAACCATGCACTAATGCATCCTGTTTGCCAAAGCAAATGCACATATCCTGTGTGCCCTTCAGTTATCTCATGACACCTTTCACTGCTTCCCAATGCTTCTTGCCAGGGTTGGCCATGTATCTAGAAACCACTCCCACTGCAAATGCAATGTCCGGCCTAGTAGCAACCATGGCATACATGAGATTGCCACAAGCTGAAGCATACGGAATCTTGGCCATATCAGCCCTGTCTCTATCTGACTGTGGGCTGTCCATAGCACTGAGTTTCACATATGGAGGCAAAGGAGTACTAGTCTTCTTCCCCCGGTCCATATTGAACCTCTGCAAAACTTTGCCAATGTATTCCTTCTGAGACAAATACAACACATGCTGATTTCTGTCCCGAAGTATCCGCATACCCAAGATGTGATTTGCATCACCCAAATCCTTCATATCAAAGGTTTGATGCAGCCTCTTCTTCAAGGCATCCATCTCTTTACGAGATTTCCCGGCAATCAACATATCATCAACATACAAGATGAGGATCAATAGACTGCCATCCAAAGCTTTCTTGGTGTACAAGCAGTGGTCTATGTCACTTCTCCTGAAATCCTGGGATTTCATGAATGTATCAAATTTATGATACCATTCCCTTGGTGCCTGTTTGAGCCCATAAAGACTCTTTTTCAGCTTGCATACAAGCTTCTCCTTTCCACTCACTGCATAACCCTCTGGCTGTTGCATATATATCTCCTCATGGAGATCACCGTGAAGAAAAGCAGTCTTCACATCCATCTGAATCAAGTCCAGATCATCATGTGCATTCAAAGCTAACACAGCTCTAAGTGTGGTCATTTTGACCACTGGAGAGAAGATCTCATCAAAGTCCACACCATATTCCTGCTTGAAGCCCTTAGCCACTAACCTGGCTTTGTATCTTGGCTTTGCATCTGGTGCAACTTTGAGCCTGTAAACCCATTTGCATGGCAAAACCTTCTTGCCTGTAGGCAAATGCACCAACTTCCATGTTCCATTTTTGTGCAGAGAATCCATCTCTGACTTCATGGCACGCTCCCATAGAGCCTTGTCTGCCCTCTGTAAAGCCTCCTTATAACATGAGAGCTCCCCACAGTCAGTGAGCATCAAGTAGTCAACCCCTGGAACAAACCTGTCAGGGGCTCTGGAGGGTCTTGTGGACCTCCGTACCCAATGACCATCATTTGCAGGTTGCTGTCCAGCCTGCATATCTCCTATTGGTGGCTCCTGTTCCATGCCATAAGGCTGAAAAATCATGCCCGGTATCTCCTCTAACTGTGGTATATCCATAGGGATATCTTGTGCCATGTCTGGCTGTCCATTTGGACCATTTTCAGCACCATTTAAGGGCTGGTTTTGCTGCTGTAATGGCTGATTTACAGCCCTTGGTTGTTGTCCATGATGTCCATCATCATCAAAGATGACTCTGCTAGGCTCCTGTTGCCTTGCAGGCTCCTTATACATGCTTGTTTCATCAAAAATGACATCATTGCTGCGTATAATCTTTCTATTCACGGGATCCCAAAGTCTATACCCCATTTCACCTCTGTCACCATATCCTAGGAATATGCATTTGTGAGACTTAGGATCAAGTTTGGTGCGCATTTCCCTGCGTATGTGCACGTACGTAACGCAACCAAACACTCTCAAGTGCTTGTATGACGGAGGCTTCCCTGTCCATACTTCCTCTGGCACTTTCCCACCAAGCCTCGTGTTAGGTGACCTGTTTATAAGGTGAACGGCTGTCATAACAGCTTCAGCCCAAAAACCATGAGGTAAGGCAGCATGTGACAACATAGAACGGACCTTCTCCTGAATGGCCCTGTTCATTCTCTCTGTTGTCCCGTTTTGTGGAGGATCATAAGGAGTAGAGAGCTCCCTCTTGATGCCTTTAGCATCACAAAAGTCCTGAAACTGTTTGGACATATACTCTCCACCATTGTCGGAGCGCAAAGCCTTCAGTGTTTTGCCAATTTGATTCTCAACAAGAGCAATAAACTTCTCAAACACTGAGAATGTATCACTCTTCAAATGAAGAGGATAAACCCACACTGCGTGTGTACTGCGTGTGGCATCGTTTCTCCCAGCACAATCGCCGAGGAAATTTATCTCAACCTGAGTCTCAATATTCCCAATCCTCTGGTCAGCAATCTACTCGGCAACAGTCCTTTCGGCCTAGATTTTGAGGTCACGCAGCAGCCTCACAAACAGGATCCTCTTCCAACAACAACAATCGGAATCGAGGACGCAACTGGCAAGGTCGCCGACCCAACAATCGTCGCAATTTTCGCCGCGATACCTCGGCAGGTCAGCAAGCCTCTACATCGGCACCTTCAACCTCTCAAGCCAACCCTCCAGGTCTTTGCACAATTTGCAATGGACCACACAGGCGGTATGAGTGCCCAAAGCGTAATTCTCGCCAGAATTCCAACATGGAATGTTTCCCAGAAGGTGAACATGGACATCCTCATCATCCTTCTGCGCTAGAAAAAGGCAAGCAGGTGGTTCATGCAGTGCGAGTTTCTAAAGTTGTCAGTGCTTTAATGAATGCTGAATGCCCATAACCATACTTCAGTGCTTGTTAACCTTTCCAATCAAGTTTTGAGCTTATTGGGATTTATTGGCCAGCATCCTATCAATGTTCTTGTTGATAGTGGATGCTCAAGTAATTTTGTGGGAACCACTCTCGTCAGCAAGTTGCGATTACCTACTCAGCAGAGTGCGGAAGTTTTCCAAGTGGAACTTGCAGATGGTTCTTTCTTGCATTGCAGTAAACGGATTCAGCAGTTGCATTTTCAGATTCAGGACTATCAGGATCAGCTGAATTTCTCTATTATGCCTTTGTCACACTATGACACGATCCTTGGACAGTCTTGGTTATACGAGTATGATCCTTTGATCAGCTTTCGAGATCATTCCATTCGACTTTATCATAATCATCGAGAAATGGAATTACGAGGTCTGTTTAATTCTAAGCCGATTATTGTGGTTTCTGCTATGCAAGTCAAACGCTTAGTGCGTAAACGCGACAGCACTTCTGTCCTAGTTATGTTGCGAGAAGCAGAAGACAATACAGTTGACCAATCGGAATCCTCGCCATCAGATATTTCTTATTTACAGCAGCCCTTCTTTCAACCTTATATGGATTTATTTCCCGACGAGCTGCCAGCGACATTGCCTCCTCGACGTTCTGTAGATCATACGATTGATCTAATTCCTGGACAACCACCGCCAGTTCGAGTTCCTTATCGAGTTTCTTATTCTGAATCTCAAGAAATTCAGAGACAATTGGCAGAGTTGTTGGATAAAGGTCATATACGTCCAAGGAAAAGTTCTTTTGGTGCTCCAGTTTTATTGGTCAAGAAGAAGGATGGATCTATGCGACTTTGCATTGATTATCGTGTCCTTAATAAGCAGACAATCAAGAATAAGTTTCCCTTGCCTCGCATCGATGAGCTCTTTGATCAGTTGCTTGGTGTGAAGGTATTTTCGAAGATTGATATGAAGTCAGGCTATCATCAAATCAGGATTCGAATTGGCGATGAGTATAAGACAGCTTTCAGAACAAAGTATGGACATTATGAATTTTTGGTCATTCCTTTTGGGTTAACCAATGCCCCAGCTACTTTCATGACTTTGATGAATGACATCTTTGGTCCTTACTTAGATAAGTTTGTCATCGTTTATCTGGATGACATTTTGGTCTTCAGTAAGACTTTAGCAGATCACAAGCAGCATTTGCAGATTGTCTTCGACGTACTCCGTACGAATGTCTTGTACATCAACAAGAAGAAGAGTTAGTTTTTCAAAGATCATCTGGAATATCTTGGACACATCATCTCTGGACATGGTATTGCAGTTGATCCTAAGAAGATAAAGGTCATTGTTGATTGGCCTTTGCCACTTACAATTTCAGATGTGCGATCTTTCTTGGGATTAGCAAATTTTTACCACACCAAGGTTCACAAGTTCTCAGATATTGCTGCTCCTTTGACGGCTCTTACAAAGTTAGATAAATTGCAATGGTCACTTGAAGCTGAAAAGTCCTTTAATGATCTTAAGCATGCGTTGACAACTACGCCTGTTTTGGCTATTGCGGATCCAACTCAGCCGTTTGACGTCATGACCGATGCTTTGGATAGAGCATCTGGAGGTGCTCTTATGCAGAATGATCGTGTTATTGCTTTTGATAGTCATAAATTTTCGGCTATTCAAATGCGATATCCCGTTTATGACAAGGAATTTTTGGCAATTGTTCATGCTTATAGAACGTAGAAGCATTATCTTCTTGGTGCAGATTCAGTGGTTAAGACAGATCATCAGTCTTTGACCTACATCTTTACTCAGCCAGTGGTGAATCCTCGTCAAGGACGATGGATTGAATTTTTGGCGAATTTTCACATGGCGATACTCTATGTTCCTGGATTACAGAATGTGGTAGCAGATGCTTTGAGCCGCATGCCTCGAGCTACGAACTTTGCTATCTCAAATGTGCAGATGGAGATTCCTGCATGTTTTAAGCATGAGTATTTGACAGATAGAGACTTTGGAGATGTCTTTCGAGCTCTCAAATCTCTTCATCCTACTGTTGCAGAAATGAATATGTTTGCCGCATATACAATTGCAGATGATTTACTTTATTACTTAGATCGCATTTGTGTTCCTCACAATGCATCTTTGCGGAAACTCCTTATTCAAGAGCATCATGAAGTATCCTTTGCAGCTCATCCTGGAATTAACAAGACATATCGTCTGTTATCAGCAATATCGTCTGTTATCAGCAACATACTTTTGGCCGCAGATGCAACAGGATGTTATTAAGTTTGTTAAAGCTTGTCACTCTTGTCAAATTATGAAAGCTTCACGACAACTTCCTCAAGGATTGCTTCAGCCTTTGCCAGTTCCTCAGGAAAGATGGGAAAGCATAAGCATGGATTTCATCACTACTTTGCCGCGTTCGCAGAAAGGCAATGCTCAAATTTTAGTAGTGGTTGATCGGTTTTCCAAAATGGCACATTTTATTCCTTGCAAGAAGATAGTTTCTGCTCCAGATATTGCAGCGTTGTTCGTACATCATATTTTCAGAATTCATGGATTGCCAAGATTTATTGTTTCTGACAGAGATCCGAAGTTTACTGGACATTTTTGGACTTCCTTGTTCAAATCTCTTGGTACAAATCTCTTGTTCAGTTCTGCTTCTCATCCTCAGACAGACGGACAGACAGAACAGGTAAATCAAATTTTGGAAGAAATGCTTAGACATTATATTCAGACAAGATTAGCTTCTTGGGAAGAATATTTGCCTCTTGTGGAGTTTGCTTACAATAATTCTCCGCATTCAGTCACTGGAATGACTCCTTTTCAAGCAGCATATGGTCACACTCCGCTTGTGCCCACAAACTTTGTTCTTCAACACAAGGTGGCATTAACAGATCAGTGGATTCAAGAAATGCAAGATATTCTTGTGCAAGTTCGAGACAGACTGGTTCATGTTCAGCAGAAATATCAAAAGTATGCGAATAAGCACAGAAGGCATACTGAGTTTCAAGAAGGTGAATTGGTTTTGCTTTATGTTGCACCTCATCGATATAAGACAGTAAAGTCAGTCTTTCCGAAGTTGCGACCACGTTTCTATGGTCCATTTAAAGTTATAAAGAAGATTTCAGTTGTCAGTTATAAGTTGGATCTTCCACCATCTTGGGGAAAAATTCATCCGACATTTCACATCTCTTGGCTCAAGGAATACATACAAGAAGATTCATCTATTCCGGAGTTATCTTCTTATGTTCCTGAGATTGAAGATGATCACATTATTCTTGTTCCTGAGAAGATTCTTGACGTTCGTCAGAAAGAAACAAGACGGAAGATTACTACAGAATTTCTTGTTAAGTGGATGGACTTGGATGAGTCAGATTCTACTTGGCAGACAGATGAAGAAATGCAACAATATCCTCAACTCCTCCAAGAATTCTTTGGCAGACGACCGACTCTCATTTAATCACATGGGTTTTATTTTAAATGGGAGGGAATGTCACGATTGTGACTTAGTTCATTATACACAGTCTCCGTATGATTACAGATACTGAAGTGACATGATTACATAGGACCCCTACACTCGGATGGTCACGACTATTCGCTCTAGAGACATGCCTCTTCATCAAGAGCCACACTCCTTCGACGACTGGTCACACCCCTTCACTCTAAGGTTGCAACTCTTCATCCAATGGTTGCAGCTATTCGTCCAAAGGATGTGTCTCTTTGCCTAGAGTCATGACTATTGGTCATGGGATGTGTCTTTTCATTCGTGTCTCTTGAACTCCTATATAAGGAGCCTGTTGTATCACAATTTCAATCAATCAATCAAACATCTGTGTTCAAGTCTACTTTCAGTTTCAGTCTTAAATACACAGATAAGTGGATGAAATACTAAGTAATAACAGTAATCCCCACAAATGCTGCATTGCACAGCATCTTTATGTGCTTGCCTGCAAATGAAATTGCATGCTGTTTTCATGCCTGTATGACCTATGTGTAGTTCCGGGTAAGGGGACGCCCGTCCGTGAACCGTGCGTGTGAAACTGTCTGCTGACATGGTTGTGTGGCATGTGAACAGGTGGTAAGTATTTCCCGATCTAGGCTCAAATAGCCCTTAGGACTTGGCCAATATTTATAAGTGACTGCGTTCCCATTTCATTAAAGTTTGGGCGCCCAAAAGTCACTTATAAATTATGACCTCTTCCAAGTTCACACTCACTGAAGTCCCGAGGCGGACAAGACTCAATGTCCAGGACCTGATCCTCCCCTTTTACTCATAAATGGGCATCTCCCCATGTCCCTTCACCTGATTGGACCCCAATTCACTTACTTATTAAGAGAAATTCGTGTTTTCTCTTCATGAGGATTTTTGGAGGCTGAAAACTCTGTTTTTCCACCATTTCTCTCCATTTCCAAGCTCTCCATAGCCATACCCAACTTGCTAGGGTGTTTTCCAAGCTTCCAAGAGTGTTTCCAAGTGCTAATCACTCTCCTACTCACTCCCAATGACTGAAATTCAGCAAAACAGCTCTCATTTTTGCTGTAATTTCTGGTCTTTTTGCTGAAAACCCTATTTTCAGCCTTCCTTTCTCAAGTTGAACCATAGGGGAAGCTTTTCCCAAGGTTCCCTTCATCCTCTTGAAGACTTTTGTCGCGAAGGATTGCGGCAAATCGAAGATATCAACACTTCTAAAGCTTCCAACGCGAAGGCTTCCGCTTGCAACAACTTCTATGAAGACTGGTAAGGTAATTGGACAATGTATTGTCATTACTTACTCAGTAGAAGGGCAGGACTCCTTGTTTAGCCGCCCTGTGTAGTATTTCTCTTGTCCTATGTGCTCTTGAAGATGTTGCTACCTTGCTTGGTAGAACATAGAGCCAATGGTAGAGAATATGGGCACTGAAGTCGGGCCGGGCATCAAGGCAGCTCCTTGGTGATCTACATCGACATACCATTGTTTTCTAAATGTTGAATTTCATATGCATTGGCATGGAGGATTTGGCAATGGATGCCTGTGAAGCTATGTATTGAATTTCTCCAATAGTAATACAATTTACTCAAGGGAGGGGTCGGCCGTTCCGGCTCATTGTGTGTCTCTTGTCAATTCAGCAATTTACTTCTTGTATTTGAGCAAGTGTCCTTCAAATCTTAGTGTATTTAAGTGTATTGATTAGCATTGTGTTCAACCAAGTTACAGAAGCTGTCGGCGGAGTCCTTATCATGGTCAGGTGTGCTGATGCAGTTGGCTGAGCCCTTGTGGCCATGGGCTGGCCTTTGGCTGGCCCATAGGCCTGTATAGTATGTAACTAAATGCCGTAATGCAACTCTACAACTATGGCTGGACTTCTACATGCACTATATGATAAATTCTCCAAGTGGGTTAAGAGGACTGACATTTGACTGACCTCTAAGGCTCAGAGACTGACCTACGTAGCTCGTGCGTGACTGTCCCTGGACTAAGGGCTCACAATAGGGCCATGGCATACGACAAAATACTCCTAAACGGGTGATTCCTATTGATGAATGGTGGACTGAAGTCTGATGTAGAGCGAGTTTGTCACATAGCACTCCAGTGCAGGGTGCATGTGACATGCTCAATCATTTATTAATGATGCCCTTTTGGTTTTATCTTAGTGGCCCATACAATGGTGTGTGAAAGGCTTTACTCACATGCCCTTTTATTAGATGTCTGTCTGGCCTCCCTTTTACTAAGATTGTTTATGAGAGCTGCTGACACCAGGCTGATTGCAGGATTTGCTGTTATTTACTTGCGGAACTGGAGTACAAAGCATGCACACTGTACTCATACATGGAATCTATTTTTGCATCCATGCTTTGTTTGCATTGTGTGAACTTTATCTTAATTAAGTGAAATATAAAGATCTCCTAGGCTATCTTGTTACAACCATCAACATAAAGCAACAGAGATGGCTTGCTCGCAAACCAAACCCCCCCAAACCCCCCCTCCTCTTCCCTGTTACACGTACACATACACTTATTGCTGCTACGTCCCAAGGTTTTTTCTTAGGGGGCGATTCTTTTACGAGGGCTAGGATGACCACCTCTGGATTTCTACATGGTGCTGAGGCATGGAGTGATCAATCCCGTTGTCCTTGTAGAACTTTGGATTGTTATTTTCTGCAATAGGCTTCTGCCCTGATGTACATCTTTTAGATAATCAATTGAAGGTTTCCTTCATCAGGAGTAAAGACAGGTCACAACAGTCATGCCAAAGTGAAGTCTTTTTGATATGCTAGCTGGTTAACAGCCAAAATAATTTGCCTAGATTTAAAGATGATGTGTGTGTTGGAACTAATGTATGAAGCTAATGTCATTTACACAGTGGCCAATTTGCAACAGAAATTAGAAATCAGATACAGCAGGAATTTGTTGAATCTTTGAAGGAGGACAATGAGGCATGCACATCTGAACCCATATGATATTTCCTGTCAAGTGATACGTGTTTGTGTTGAAAATTTTTACGTTTTGGTGACTTGTCTCACTGGGTAAAAACGTTGTGCTCTTGATTTTACAGGTTGATGCGGAGAGAGAGGAGCTTGTGAAGCCACTTCCTTGGTATCCTGGAAAACTTGCTTGGCATCTTAATTTCTCTCGAATGCAGCTGCGCAAAAATCAAAGACTTGCAAGGTTTCTTAGCCCCTTATACCTTTCAATGTGTTCATAAATCATTGTGTGATTATGATTGATTTTTGATTGCAAAACCTCAACTTTAACTACACTTGCTTTTGGAAGCAATGTTGGATGTTTGAAAATCTGTGTTTTCCAGAATAAAGAAATAGGCAAATAAACTAATATTTACACATGGTTATATGTGTGTGTGGGTGTGTAATTTTATGTACATATATACATATATGTGTGCATGCCTGCATGCATGCCCCTTTTGCTCTTTTTGTGTGCTAGTATTTTTTGTTTGCATCTTGCAAGTAGGACATTGACCGTTCAGAACTTTTATTGCGTGTTTGCACAATCACAAGGAAATGCGTGTTTGGGATGACTTGGCAAGGCATCTAGGTCATTACCAACTGGGTTTGTGAAACATTTGGCAAGGCATCTAGGTCATTACCAACTGGGTTTGTGAAACATTTGGGCAGATATTTGTTGCCCATCGAGCTTCTGATTCAAAGTTGTGAGCTGTAATAGCTCCATTTTGGATACTAGGTGGGTTTGTCCTCTCCAAACGAGTTCAGAAGGGTTTTGGGGGTGTAAAACGGGTGTTTAATGGTGTCTTGGGGTTTAGGTGGGCTTGCTTATATGTGTTGACAAGCATATTTGACTCACAATGCTTGTATTGTCACTAGCTATGTTGGCAGAACTACTGGAAATTGGGTGGGGGACCAAGTCTCGGGAGGTCACCCATCCCAATCGTGTTCATGCCAATGCGCACTTAACTGGAGTGCTACACTTTGGCACCACTTTTCTCAATACCCTCCCTTGGTGCCAACTTGTCTACTTTTTATTAGCTCAAAAGTTGAACTTGTCCATGTTTTTGGCTCTCAGACTTAACTTGGCTACTCTTTAGTGGCTAGAGGTTACCACTTCAACCCATGGCTCTAATGCCATGTTGAAAATTGGGTGGAGGGCCAAGTCCTAGGAGGTCACCCATCCCAGTTGTGTTCACGCCAATGCGCACATAACTGGAGGTTTCCACAAATTGGTCTAGCCCAAAAAATTAAGGTGATGGAGGACTTTTGGTCTATTCAGTTTGTGGAAATCTCCTAGTGGTATGCTTTGGCACCACTTTTCTCAACAAGAACATGTCCCTCAGGCTATGGATTGGATGTCACTGCCCAAAAAATTAAGGTGATGGAGGACTTTTGGTCTATTCAGTTTGTGGAAATCTCCTAGTGGTCCCACGCCCTGCCAAGCCCCTACTCTAACGTGGGTTACACGCCCCTCAATTGAGGTGACCTTGTTGGGTATTTCGGAGCTCATATGTGTGTTCATCTTCCCTATGTACCTGTGTTTGTGTACTCGCTTGTGTTCGTGTGTGAATTGCTCCAAAAAGGGCTATGTATATGTGTGTCTCCACCTTGTGTGCGTGTGTTTGACCTTGTTCATATGTATGTGTGTGAACACGTGCCTAGGTGTGAACACACCCTTATATTTGGATAAGATATGTGTGTGCCATGCGGCATCAATCTATTGTAGTGTGTGAGTCAAAAGATAAGGTTTACTTGGTTATTTGGACTATACATTGATGAGATCTTTGATTATATTGGGACACGAGGGGACAGAGGAGCCCAGTTGGCTGGCAGTTGGATACCTCTGCTCTTATATGCTGATGATATTTTTCTTATAAGCAGACTCACCAGAGGGTATGCAGAGGCACTTGGATACTTTACATGCTTATGCACAGGACAGTAGGCTCTTAGTTAACCTTGGTAAGACCAAGGTTATGGTGTTTAATACTACAGCTCAGTGGGTCTGGAGATTAGCGCCTATTTTCACATATGGGCAGGAGACAGTGGAGTATGTTGACTCATACACATATCTTGGAGTGGTGTTCACTGGGCCCACATTTTCCATGAGGGGGGCAGCAGAGGCCAGACTGACTAGAGGATATGTAGCACTAGGAGGTCTAGAGAGGATGTGCTCACAGGTACAGTTTCAAGAGCCACGCACTAAGCTGTGGCTTTTTGACACGCTGGTCACATCGGCGATGCTATATGGAGTACAGATCTAGGGACCTAGCCTAGATCGTCACAGTCGATCAGGACGCACATATGATGGATGGAGATCGATGGAGAGACCACTTGTGTCCATGATCTCCAGGATGATTCGGGCTAAGGCCTCGGTACCCCATGAGATTATCAGAGCCGAGATGGGAGCACCGACGATCGTAGTCGAGGCTCTTGCCAGATCAGTGTCCTTCATTCATAGCACCTGGGAGCTTCCCCGACACCGGTATGCACGACTTGCTTTAGAGTTCTCTCATCAGCTAGCCATGGAGGGAGACACTTCATGTTGGTATGCGCAGATAGCATCCTCGTTTAAGCTCCATGGATTCAGTTTAGACAGACTTCCACCCTTCCAGTACTCTCTGGAGGCACCCTCTCTCACCTTGACACATTCTAAGATTAGTAGAGTCATCAGACAGGACCTCATTCAGCTGGACACTAGGAGGACATGGCTAGAGCCCTCACAGGAGTTGGGGACGAAGATGGCTTTCTATAGAGACCATCTTCTCCGCACCACTGAGGATGGCTTTATACTTAGACCGAGTTACATGGATACCCATCTGTCTCATGGATTGAGGTGCGCCATTGGGCAGATCCGCACCTCTTCACATCAGTTAGAGATAGAGACAGGCGGATTTAGAGGCATACCTCCAGGGGATAGGATTTGTCAGATTTGTCGAATAGAGCCAGAGACGGAGGAGCACTACATGTGTCGCTGCACAGCATACTATTAGATTCGAGGGTGCTACCATTGCCTTTTCAGAGAGGGATTTGGACCATTGGCTAGAGTCATGGACTATTGTGATCAGAGATGCTTGGGTTTTTATCTCCTGGAGATCCGCAAGCTCAGAGAGTCCATTATCAGGAGCAGACGCCCGACTGGCAGGGAGTCCACACAGAGACAGATTACTAACTTCTTTAGAGGGACTACCTGGGAGGACATAGCTGACAGCTCAACAGCATGCACCTCGTTGGACTCTAGTTGAGAGAGCTATCCAGTTGGGCAGATCCAGACGCCCGAGGGTTCGCAGATCTTCACATTGGAGACGGTGTCTACACCGGAGGATTCAGAGCATCATTGCGAGGCATCGGGCTCGTCCGACCAGGCATCTCACTATGGCAGATATCCAGGCCATCCGGCAGAGACTCATGCTAGAGCTCCTAGGATGATTACGACTCCAGCCATATACTGTTGTACTCACTGTCACTTTTGTGGAGGTGGGGGTAGAGAATGTGGTGCAAGTGGTAACAGACAATGCCTCTAACTGCAAGAGGATGGGTGAGCTGATTGAGGAAGAGTTTCCAAGCATTGTGTGGACTTCTTGTGCTCCACACTCCTTGGATCTTCTTATGGAGGATATTGGGAGCTTGAGTTGGGTGACGCCCATTATCGAGGATGCTACATGCATAGCTTCTTTCTTTAGAAAGAAGCACCGATCAGTGGTTGATGCACCTTGGAGGCAAATGCATAATGCAAATCATGAAGCCACAAGGACCATCCAAAGAAAAGTGCTAGATGAGGAGTTTTGGACAGAAGCAGTATTGAAACTCCTCTTTATCCTCTTGCGTGTCATAGATATGGAGGAGTCTACCATGGGAATACTCTATCATCTTTTCCACAAGATGAAGAGAGAGCTTGAAGCATGCACAGTCATCTCCAGAGCCAGGTGAATACTAAATATTGAATTGTAAATTGCAATGTCTATTTAATATTTAGTATTTATAAATTCCTCTTCGAAGTTTGTAGTGTGTACTTATGGTTGTTGACATTCACAGGGTGGATGAGATTATGCGCCTTGTAGAGAGGAGATGGGATTGGATGCGTTGTCCAATTCATGGTATGGCAGCACTATTGCATCCTCTCTACAAGAGCGCATATCTTTTCATGGACACGGCTCTTCTATCCATGAGTCATGTACTGACCGATGAGCAGCAGGTACACATTGATCGAGAGATGATAGGATACTCCAATAACCTTGAAGAATTCTATAGTCGCGGTATTTCTATGCTGCCAGAGGTGTGTAAGACGCCTCTTGATTGATGGGAGACACATGGATACCATCAGTCTCAACTACAAGCCCTTGCACTTCGGCTATTATCCCAGGTAATAATACAAAATACATATTGATTATTGTCAATTAATAAATTATTCGGCTTTGGAGTCACGAGTGTAGGGTGTAGGGCCTAGGCTTTAAGATTTGCTATAACTAAGACTCAATCTTCATGGATTTAAGGATTGTTCTTTTGGAGCCTATGAGAGGAACTGGAGTTCCTACTCTCTTATTCACACGAAGATCCGAAACCACTCGAGCACAGCACAACTAGAGGTGTTGGTGTTTTGAAGAGCCAACCTTTGACTAATTCGGAATCTTCGAAAGATGGATAGACCAAAATAGGTAAAAACATTTACCACATACTGATGCACTTCAAAGTTCATAGTAAGCTTAAAGTGAGTAGTCACTAATAACTACTAGTGAATACATGCTCCATAGGTTGATGTTGAGGAGTTCGAGCGCCACAACTAGCAACATGCCGAGAAGAGCGACATAGTACGTGATGAGCAGGGGGAGATATATAGACAGCTTTATAGAGAGCTTGAGACCATTGATAGACGAGTCGCTCGAGCTCGGTCTCGAGCTCTCACTACCAGCTCCCTTACTTCTTCAGCTCAGCAAAGTCGTCCTTCCACCTTTAGAGGCACTAGGGTGTATACTCGTGGTGCACATGCCAGAGGGAGAGCCGTCAGAGCTCATTTGACATTTACATAGCATATGCCATACATGTTTGCATTTCAATTGTTTTATGTGCATCTTTGTGTACTAGTGTTGCTAAATTATGAATGATTTATAATATGTGTTTTTTTATATATACACATTTTTTTTTAAAAAGTGAACGTACTTAAAGTACTCATCTCGATGCGTACTTTGTGTACTCGTACGCATACCGTACCGTACCTAAAGTACTCAACCACTATGTGGACATGTGACACTGCATAGAGGCCGGAATGGGCTGACCTCTCCCTTTCCCCCCCCCCCCCCCCTTGGAGTATTTTATTACCTAAGGAGAATAATATCATGTACAAGCTGTGAGGCCCTTACTCTCCCCACGGGAGATGCCGGATTATCCATATACAAATGCCATAACACAGCCCAACACGAGGCTACCAAGCCGGAACACAGGGTGCAGAAATGCCGAACAAACAATATAATCCATATACCTCCGTGTGGGTACTAATTCTTCCCCAAAAACCACGGGTCTTCATGCAATAGAAGTGTCAGGCCACTTGTCTCACTTTGGTCCACTTTCTTGCTACATATCCCAATCTAAGAGATGGGTCCTTCCATAAACTTTATCTCTAAAAATATCCCAATTGGTAGACATTCTGTCATAGGCACTTTGCCAACTCTTAGTATCTACTCAATTCGAGATGTAATGACGCGAACAGAATTTGCATTGGAGTCTGGTCAAAAATAGCAACTCTCCTAAATTTTAGGAGTGTGGTCCTTTGTATTCCAGGATAATCCCCCATTCCCAAAGCTTGTACTTTCCAAATATTTAGACATCCTAGAGTCCACCAGACCTCTTTCATACTGGGAAATGTCCAGGTTGGTCACATCCAAGTATGGGCCGCCAAACTCGTGGGCAATCTTTTGGCGAAGTAAACACACGTAAGTGTGTGTGGACACTAAAATAGGTGCCCACCATAGTTTAAGGTGGATAGTGTGACTCGCGGTGGGTGCCCGGGGGACTAGGGCCTTTGACACACTTGTTGATACCATCAATGCATATTAAAACATTTAAACATGGCCACAGCCTTAACACATACCCATCATCACTTTGCATGAAACATAAAAGTTGGACATAACATCCACAAATGCTGAAAATGGAGCTTGCACATGTGACACCACATAGAGGCTGGAATGGGCCGACCCCCCCCTTGGAGTATTTTAAACATGGCCACAGCCTTAACACATACCCATCATCACTTTGCATGAAACATAAAAGTTGGACAACACATCCACAAATGCTGAAAATGGAGCTTGCACATGTGACACCACATAGAGGCTGGAATGGGCTGACCCTCCCCTTGGAGTATTTTATTACCCAAGGAGAAAAATATCATGTACAAGATTTGAGGGCCTTACTCTCCCCATGGGAGATGTCGGATTATCCATATATAAATGCCATAACACAGCCCAACACGAGGCAACCAAGCCGGAACACGAGCTGTAGAAATGCCGAGCCAACAATATAATCCATATACCTCCGTGTGGGTACTGATTCTTCCCCAAAAACCACGGGTCTTCATGCAATAGAGCTGGTACAGCAAGTACAACTCTCCATTCAGCCGGTATAGCAGGTACAATGGCTGGTACAGCGGTATAGTGGTTGGTACAGTAGGTACAGTGGTTGGTACAGTCGGTACGGTGGTTGGTATAGCAGGTACAGCAAGTACAAATGCTGGTACATCATGTACAGTGACTAGTACAATAGGTATAGTGGTTGGTACAGCAAGTACAAAAGTTAGTACAGTCGGTACAATAGGTGGTATAGCAAGTACAGAAGCTGGTACAGTCGGTATAAGGGCTGGTACAACAAGTACAATGGCTAGAAATCGTAATAAATGATTAAATACCCTTGCCTTTAGTATTTCTTCGCGATGGAAGCCTCCAAAACAGTCGCCAACAGCCGGTATTCTTCATGGGCAGCCTTCAAGAGAGAGAGAAAGAGAGTAGCCATCATTAGGGCAGCGTGTAACGGTGGTAGAGGCTAGTGTGTAGCAAGAGAGCCTTCATTAATGTGAAGAGAGAGGGCTCCAATTTATAGATTTGGGTCTCCCATGAGCTAAAATGGCAAGAGAAGGCTACAATAACAAGTGGAGAGCCACACCATAGCTGAAGTGACAAGTGTGAGGCCACTTGTCTCACTTTGATCCATTTTCTAACAAGTGTCAGGCCACTTGTCTCATTTTGGTCCACTTTCTTGCCACATGTCCCAATCTAAAAGATGGGTCCTTCCATAATCTTTACCTCTAAAAATATCCCAACTAGTAGACATTCTGTCATAGGCACTTTGCCAACTCTTGGTATCTGCTCAATTCCACATGTAATGACGCGAAGAGAATTTTCATCGGAGTCGGGCCAAAAATAGCAACTCTCCTAAATTTTAGGAGTGTGGTCCTTTGTATTCCAGGATAATCCCCCATTCCCAAAGCTCCATTTTGCATAGTATGGACTAGATATTACGACATTCCCACTAACATCATCAATGCCCAATAGTGGGTGTAGAACTTTGTATCAAGATATGCTCTTTCTCTCTCTCTCTCTCTCTCTCTCACACTCACACACACACACAAGAGCATATATTCACACAAAGCTCTTCGTACTGAGTTTCTGTCAAACCTCCGGAGATGCAGGGCAGACTTAGCCATAATGAAGCCTAGCACTAAGGGATGTAGCAAATAGAAAGAATTAGTACAACAAATAGGTAGCTGATAGGACAAATGCATCGCTAAAGATAGAAAGAATAAGCACAATCAACTGGCCGCAACTCGGACGAAAACTTCACGATAAGAAATTTGCATGTCCGCTAATACGGCTGAATTATATACCTAGATGAATCCAGGAACATGCTCAAATTCACCTTTTAGGAACGTGCATGTTATATACTCATGGTAGTCAACCCACAAGACTATATATCTATCAACTCCGTTATGCATAGTATGGACTAGATACTACGTCATCCCCACTAACGTCATCAGTGCCCAATAGTGGGTATAGAACTCTATATTAAGATATGCTCTCACACACGCACTACACACACACACACACACACGCACTACACACACACACACGAGCATATACACACCTTTTTTTTTTTGGTAAAACGAGTTGAAATTGCATTATATCATAAATGTACAAAGGGGTTTGACATAAAGAGGATGTCTAAACCCTAGAACTTAAAAACAGTAGTAAAAAAGTTCTATGCAAGAGACATGAAGATCACCCTCGTGACAGGCATCATACAAAGATTGCCTCAGTGAGGATCTAAAGGACTCATATGAATGAGACAGTGGCTGACCCAAGAAAGCATAATTATGCTGCATCCATATAATCCATAGTGCCCAATATCGAACCAAAGAGAGGAACAAGGAAAACTCTGAAGGGAATGTGAAGATCTGCCAAATAGCCAAAAGAATTTCCCAAATCTTTGTCCCGGAAAGCGAAGATGCAAATAACCTGAAATTCTGTCCAAAAGCAACTTTGAGTGAGTACATAGCCATAGCAAGTGAGGAACTGTCTCAAATTGATACGAACATCGGAGACAAGCAGAGGACGCTATCCCTCTTTTGACTAATTTAACTCCCACCGAAAGCGCACCAACCATGCATCTCCATAAAAATAACCTTTGTTGTAAAGGTAATTTACTTGCCTATAGTAGTTTAAGATTACACCTCCACCAAGAAAGAGATTTGTGCAGATGCCAAAGGGAGTTGGCATGAGTCGCAATCCAAGGGCGTGGCAAAATAGACTTGTAGACCTTCATAGAAGCCAAAGCATGAAGAGGGAGAGGATGATTAGCAGAAACTGAAGATTGCAAAGTCCAATCCCTTAGTCTGTCCCTTTGAGCAAGAGGAGGAACAGGGAGGAACGGATGTAACAAATGACCAAGCTTCCTCCAGATGAATCTATGATGCATACCCAGTGAGTATCTACGAGATGCCTCCGGGAATGATAAAAAATGTCCCTGATCATTGATCACATCTTCCACCTTCCTTATGCCCAGCTTCATAAGATTGTAAGCTCTGATGGGCTCCTGAAGAGCTAATGGACTGATAAAAACAGCACTCCAATGGAGACTTTCGTGCCGTAAAGAGTTGGAAGAATGCTCATTATCAGGAGACCATTTAAGTGAGGATAAAACCTGTTTCCAATCTTGCAACAAAGAAGTGGAAAGGGGACAACCTGGAATTCTCCCTTGAAATTTTCCCAAGACTACCTCCCAAAGATCAGTGATCCAGTTACCATACACCAATGATTTCATAGTAGAGCACATGGTTGCTAACATAATGGCCCAGGGCTGTTGTTGGGAAAAAAAAGTAGTAAGCAGAGTTGCCTTACGGGCAAGCATGTGATACCTGAGATTGAGAATGTTAAGACCACCATGCATCTTGGGGGAGCATACAAAATCCATTTTCAGTAATCGCAAGCGCGCGCACACACACACACACACACACACATAAGAGCATATATTCACACAAAGCTCTTTGTACTGAGTTTCTGTCAAACCTCCGGAGATGCAGGGCATACTCAGCCATAATGAAGCCTAGCGCTAAGGGAAGTAGCAAATAGAAAGAATTAGTATAGCAAATAAGTAGTTGATAGGGCAAATGCACCGTTAAAGATATAAAGAATAAGCACAATATCAACTGGCCGCAATTCGGATGAAAACTTCACAATGTGAAATGTGCATGTCCGCTAATACGGCTGAATTATTTACCTAGATGAATCCAAGAACATGCCCAAAATCACCTTTTAGGAACGTGCATGTTATATACTCGTGGTAGTCAACCCACAAGACTATATAACTGTCAACTCCATTATGCATAGTATGGACTAGAACTATGTTTGGTGCCGAGTGATCTGTGACATGATCTCTTTGTTGTTGTATATTCATGACTGCCTATGTATCCTCGAATATGACATGTTTCCTCAAATATGACAACACATTAGAAAGGTTCACTGGAAGATTTATAGCTGGCCAAAGGTGCGTTACAAATACACATGCTTTTTTTTCAGAATTCATGAGTTTCTGAAGCGAGAGAATGAGATTGGGAACATTACACGGCAAGAAGCTGTTAGCATGGTAAAGCTCGATAGAGATCATTCAAAGTGCTTTTTGGATTATGCAGTTGAATCCTTGTTTAATGTAACTCTGTTGGCCTTGATTGCAGGTTCCACCTCTATTTCTGGGTGTGCAGCCTAACCATCGAGTTTTAGATAGTAAGATCTATTTGGTCTGTTAAAAAAACAAATTATTTTTAAGAAGTGACTTTTGTGCCAACTTTGTTAAGAAGTGACTTTTGTGCCAACTTTGCATTCGTTTTGTGGCTGTTGATGTGAACAGTGTGTGCGGCACCTGGCTCAAAGACGTTCCAACTACTTGAAATGATCCATAGTGATGACAAGAAAGGGTTACTTCCTAATGGCGTGGTTTGTGACCCCTCTCTTATGCCTTGATAATGTATCAAGTATAAGATGAATGATTAATTCAAATTTCTTGTGTCTCTGAATCACTTCAGGTAGTGGCAAATGACCTGGATGTCCAGCGCTGCCATCTGCTGATACACCAGACTAAACGCATGTGCAGTCCCAATGTGATTGTTACGAATCATGAAGCACAACATTTTCCGGGGCTCAGAAAGGAAAGGGACAGTGCTGATCAGTATACTGACTTAATGGAAAATGGTTTAGATCCACTTATTGATTTGGATCATCCAAGCACCATAGAGGTGGACGAGGAGAAGGGCTTAGTTTTTGACCGGGTGCTTTGTGATGTTCCTTGCAGTGGTGATGGAACCATCCGTAAAGCTCCGGACCTTTGGAAAAAATGGTAATGCCTTTTGACAGCAGGGCTGTTCTATCGCCAGAACTCTGTCTTAATTTTTGAAGTTGCAGAAGGCCTGTTGATGTCAGTTTCTGATACCGTTTGTTCTGAATGTCAGGAATGCAGGCATTGCAAATGGTCTCCATCGCTTGCAGGTTCAGATTGCAATGAGAGGTTTGTATATGTGTTTGTTTTATACGATGCCTTTCAGTTCAACATGTAAGTTCTGGCCTTGCTAAAATACTTCTACTTCTATAAATGTTTCTCATTTTTTCTAGGTGTGGCTTTATTGAGAGTGGGAGGCAGGCTTGTGTACTCGACGTGCTCTTTGAACCCTGTGGAGAATGAAGCAGTAGTTGGGGAGGTGATTTGATGGTCTGAAGATTTTAGTTTCTAGTTTATAGTTGGTAGTGAGTTTGTCATGGGAATGCGTATGTTGCTGAAGCAATGTATAGCTTGAGCTTGCGTGTTTGTCTTGATTCTCCTGTGAGAGAGAATGTTCATCAACTTTTGAAGTCTAAAGAAATTGTTTCGTAGTAATATATGCCTTGTAAAGTTTCCCTGCTGATCAATCAGTTGTCAGTCAGTTGCATGATGCCTTGCTGCTCATATTTTCTCTAGTCCAGATGTTGCTAATGGGTAGAAGTAAACACTCCAGACCTCCTCCATACCCAAAGGGCTGCTCACGATCCAACCAAGGGCTGCTGTAAAAGCAACACCAGACTGCAGTAACGGTCTTGGGTCTCCAGCCTGTTGAACTCAAAAGGTTTTGATTTATGAATCAAAGTTGCCACTCAGTGGCAAAGGGTGCTGTGATGTTGTGTGCTGTGAATTGATTTTTGTAAGCTTACAGCCAGCATTGTGAAAGGCCATTGGCTGGTCTATGTGGAGCTTGTTTTTACTGCTAGACTAGCAGCATGTTGGCCAAATAAGGGATTATCAAGGTCGTATGACCTTAAGCAAAGTATGGTATATACTAGCTAGGCCACATGCTAGGGGACGGCTGCATATCAGAAGTGAGAAGTGTACTGGAAAGAGTAATGGCTCATGTTAGGGGATTAGGATTAAGTGCATGTAGTGTAGGCTGCACGACACAGTTTGAAGCGCTGAAGGGAGACTCTTATGAAGTAAAGATTTTGCTGTCTGGTTAGTGAAATCTGCTAAACTTTTCTTCGATATTTAGTAAAGAGCATTTAAGGATCACAACCATAATAACATGAAGCATAGCTTTTCTTGGCCTTGGAGAGTCTCTTGCTCCTACACCAACCTACTGTCAATTTATTTTAACCTTCTATTTATGCATGATTGACAATGACTATGTATTGGATAAACTCCCGTTCCTTTGACTATTCCAACCTTCTTTGCATACGTCCTTTCTTATTTTTGATTTTAATTCCCATGTGACACTGTAGCATTAAGAACTCAAAGATGGACTTAATTGAACACATGATTGATTACTGCAATATGTCAATGCGCATTGTAAAATGTCAGCTACTTTTGTATTGTGCGTTGCAGGTATTAAGACGCTCAGATGGGTGCTTGGAGCTTTTGAATATGTCCAACGAGTTGCCACAGCTAAAGCGGAGGCCTGGACTGAAGACATGGAAGGTTACTTTTCGCAATCACACTGTTTACTTTTGTGTGAATCGTAATGTTTGTTCATTTTAGGCTTACAACTCTGTAGCCTTCTGGATCAGGTCCGGGACAAGGGTCTATGGATTTCTTCTTATCAACATGTAAATAAGCATCGGGCGGGCACAATAGTACCAGGCATGTTTCCCACTGGCAAAGGTCAGGAAGATCAATTAGATTCTGAATGTACACAGAGTACTGTGGATGCAATTGGCCAAATTGCTACCGAAAGCCCGTCATTAATCACCGCTACTGATGATGAAATCCCACTTGAAAACCTTGAGATGGATGAAGATGGAGCTGGAGAGATCGCGGTTCTCCCTTTGGAGCGATGCTTACGCATCTTGCCCCATGACCAAGATACTGGTGCCTTTTTTGTTGCTGTTTTCAAAAAAGTATCTGCTTTCAAAGGTTTTTTGCCAAGCCCTTCTTCTCTTATGAGCTGTTCAATATCTTATTGAAGCCTTTTGCAAGGTGTTGAATTCAATTTGTTGGTAATTGCAGTTGAGCATTCAACAAAAGAGCCTCTAAGGAAGCACATTATTGGTAGGAAAGGGGAACTTTGCCAGGATGTTGTGTTAGGAAATACAGGCAAAGAGGCGACTGAAACAGCAGGGAAGGAGGAATTTAAGGAGCGACTAGAAGAAGCTGCCATCTCAGGTAACACAGAAAGGGAAGGAGCAGAAAACAATAAAAATGAGGCTGTGCAAGGTACTGGAACAGAAAACATGGAAGTTGGTCATGATGGTCAAATTAGCATAGAGTCTAACCAGAAATCAAGCAGGGTTCAGCAGCAGGGGAACTGGAAGGGGGTGGATCCTGTGTTATTCTTGAAAGATGAAGCCCTTATAAGCAGCATTATTACCTTTTACGGGATAAAAGAGACGCTGCCTTTACATGGTCATTTGGTCACAAGAAGTGAGGATACAAGTCGTTTGAAGAGAATCTACTATGTATCCGGATCTGTCGCTAATGTCATGAAGATGAATTTCCGGGCAGGAGAGCAGATGAAAATCACTTCTTTGGGGCTCAAAATCTTTGTAAGAGATGACGTCTTTCTGTTCATGCTGTCATCTAACCACTCGTTATTTGGGAATGTAGTCTCATAGCTTGCTTTGTTTGATCGTTTAGGAAAGGCAAGGAGGAAAAGAAGGCTTTTCACAATGTGCATTCAGGATAGCATCTGAGGGACTTCCAGTGCTTTTGCCGCACTTGACAAAACAGATGGTTCGTGCTTCTAAACTTGATTTCAAGCTTCTGCTTTCTCTCAAAACAACTCCTTTCACAGCATTTTCAGATGGAGGCTTTAGTACAGCTGTGCAAGCACTTCTTCCTGGCTGCTGCGTAGTCATCCTAGATGATGGTGGTGAGTGCTCTTGTGTTATCTTCTCATGTGTTTGCAATACACTCTGAGATGACCACACAGTTGGAGGGACTTAGCTTTATTCAGGATTTAATTTTAATCAATATTTAGAGCTTCATTGTCTGTGCAGGGCAATCTGATGTCCAAACTGGCAGTTCTTCTGTGACAGCCATTGGATGCTGGCGTGGACGGACAAATATGAGCTTATTGATACCAAAAGAGGAGGCTGGGCAGCTTATAGATAGACTGTTCTCAGAAGATGGAGATGATTTGCAATCCACAAAAGCAGAAAGTGAGGTTTCTGTGGCAGAGAAAAGCTTGGAGGTTGTAAGGAAAGGCAATGATAGCATAATTGAAAAGGATCGCTTGTTGGGCTCAAATGATGTGTGTGAGGAAGAAGAACCACAGGCTATGATGTCTGGCGCACTAGAGTCTCATTCTTGTGAAGATAGAGAAGGGTAGTGGGGGTTTGTTCTTTTTGTATTTTACATTACACGTGAGGAGAAACATGACCTGTCTCGGTATAATGAAAATCTGTATCAGAAGAGAGGACTTCTGATGAGTTTAAGAGGCTGGACAAAGTAATAAACATCATAGAGCTGCCTGTTTCCCTATATGACATGTTCATTTTTGAGGTGTGAATGCAATAAGTGAGATAGTTCCAGAATTAGTATGTGAGATAGTTTCCAGAATTACTATCTTGTGAGGGAAGGTGTGACATGTAAGCCTTAAATGAAGAATCTTGGATCTAGGAAGAAGTTTGAAGGTGAATTTGTATTAAATGGACCTCTGATAAATGAAGGATTGCGTGGATGGGAAGAAGCAAAAAAACACCATTGTACCTTGAGGCCCTTGAAAAAAGGGGATTCTTTGTGCCATTATGAACGAGAGGAAACCTTTGGGCACTCGGACCCTAGATTTAGTATGCTAGATATGATTTTATGGTTTTTACTTTGAATGGTCAAGTTGTTGATTGTTGATTTTGGAGTGGCATGGTGTCCTTGTCTTGTAGGCACATGATGAGAAGCGATAGGTAGTGATCCACAGCCACAGAATGGCCCAGTGCCCCTTGTCGTAACCTCGTTAACCTTTTTTATTTGAACGAGGGGCCCATCAGCGCCACAGCATGCCCTTGTTAAGATCAAGGGCTGCCAAGTTGTTGTGCCCATTCTAGTGCTAGCTAAGGTTGGAAAACTTCTCTCTCAGGTACGTCACCCAAACAGTTGGCCATTTTAGTTGTTCTACCTCACCTCCCTTAGGGAGGTCAATTCTATAAACTGACATGAACGGTGCAAAATGATCTTGCGTGATATTCTCCCTCTTCTTGCAAAATGTTAGGGGCCACCTCATCGCAGAGGGATCCACAATGGCATTCATAGAACGTATCCTCAGCCGTAGTGAGCCTTCAACCTCAAAGGTACGTGGGCAGAGGACAAGTGCCATTTTGCGAACCATGCAGCCCAACAACATAGTTTAAGAAATCTTGTATCCTAAAGTAGAGGGTCTCATGCAACCACATCCTTAAGTTCCACCGCCACACGAATATGCGAAAGGCATGCTTAAGACGGCGTTCGAAATAGGAAGGGGAGTTGCACCCAACATAACATCTAGAGGCTCAGAGTTGGGTGAAACCATGCCAATCGATAGGATGATCACCAAATTTTATGGAATTGAAGATTTCATTCATTACCTAGAGAAGTTTGATCAAATTTGTGAGGCCATGGGGCATATTGATGATCCCACTAAGATCTGCTCATTTGGACTTTGCCTTGAAGGCTAAGCTAGCGAGTGCTTTAGGTCTCTAAATCCACTTTAAAAGACTAGCTATATGAGGTCTTGAGACACGTTCATAGTGGGATTCTTGTATAATCTCAACAAGAGGAGGGTATATTGCTAGAACCAAATATCTCCACATAAGATGTAGCACTAGCGAACAATTTGATGACTTCTTATTGCGATCGATTTACGATCGGTCTTTAGAGCAAGAGACTTGAGGACCATCTCCACAGACCTAGACACTGTATCTTTGATGAGTGTTGCTCACCGTGAGGCAATAGACTTGGTAGAGAATCTCCAAGACAAGAATGTAGAAGTCATCCACCCGAACCAAGTGCTAGGGGACACATCAAAGCCTCATTGTTAGGTAAGGGTGCCCAATCAACACCAGATAGTCTTCTTCAAGGACATGAGAATGGATGAGTTGGTAGAAAATGTACTCAATTGTTTAGGCCAGCAATGGAGCAGGGACAGTCCCAAGGGCAACCTCAAGGTCACTCTACTCAAGTAGGACACCCATATATATTCGAACGAAGAGATATCATTTAGTGTTGCCCAATTTTCCACAAGAATCATACAAGTATAGAGTATCTATTGCTGAGGCCTAAACAACAACAATATTGTGCTCATTGTTGTCGGACCTTTGCTCCTCCTAGTACCAAAGTAACCACTAGCCCTATTGCCCATACCAAATGCTTCTCAACAAGTACAAGCTCTATGGTGGCCTATATATCAAAGCTCCGTACAGTGAGGTATATACGGACTACCCACCAATGCTATATCCACCTTCGATATTGCGACCTCAAACTCTTAGAACCACGCTTGTACAACAATACTTGATGACTTTACCAACAGACTCTGAGTCTAGAATAGGAGAACTATGAGTAATGAGTAATATGATACATATGTATATCCAAAGCAACTCCCAACCATTTACTATACCTATCTATTCGATGTTGAGATGTTAAGCTCAACATGAGTTGACACTCACGAGGTGCCTGCACGATCATTCGACATTTACATCACTGGCGGGTTTGGTAGTTGGCACCGACATATCTTTGCTAGAGATTCTATAGCTGGACTACATTGACTAGTCCACACCTACCCACTTCACTTTAGAGTGTTCACATTACAGATCGCTTGTATATACTCTAGCATGTGTGTTAGTCACTTTATCTCCTTTTTAGACCTCTTTTGTTGTTGGAGAAGAAAAAGAATAATTTTTAGCCTCTCATCTTGTGTGTTCTCTTCTAGGGTTTTTTTGAGTGCATGTGTGCTTGCAAGAGCTCAAGCTCTTTTCTTTCCTGCATCTTTTCATGGTACCAGAGCTTGGTTCATGCTAAGAGCTGAGTGGTAAGTAAGAGAAGCACACGAAGCGGTATGAGGGTAAGCACTTCATCTTCTCGTCTTCTTTGTGTTGGCTACTATACCTTTGTCGGAATCTCTTCGGGAGACCGACAAACAAACTTGGATTGAGGAGCTTTCTTCATGGAGCGAAGCTTAAGGGCAAGTATACTATCGTTTGTACTATATTTTTCAGGTCGAAAACTCGTTTCGGAGGCGTTTGGATCTTCGTTTTTCAGTTCACAGGCGTTCTCACGGGTATTGCAGGTAAGTTTCGATTCTCTATAGAATTCTATTTTTGGTATTGTAGGAAGGGCGATTGGTTGTGCAGACATTGTGTATACGGAGAGGTCTTACAGGTGCTATTGGGTATATGTATGCAAGTTGAGATCACTGGTTGTGACAGTTTGGGTGTAGCATAGTACCGTTGTAAAGAATATTGCAGTTTATGCAGGTCAAATAAGAGTGTTGTTTTTGGTGAGTTGTGTGTTGTAGACAAGATATCAAATGATGGAATTAACTAGATTGTTGCAAAGAAGCTTGACAAGAATAACTTCCATGCTTGGAGGTTTAGATTGATAAATTTTGTGATGGGAAAAGGTTATTGGGATTACATTGAAGCTGAACATGAGGAGGCACTAGAGATACCAGAGATTAATCCAACTGTTGCATATGGAACAGAATACAAGGAGCAAGAAAAGTCATGTATTGGCTTTCTATTAGCATACAAGACACCATGATTGGGCATATACATGATGCCAAGTCACCCAAGGAGGCATGACACACCTTGGTGAAGAAGATGTATGAAACTAACACCAAGGTACGAAAGATTCAGTTGAAGATTGAGTTTCATACTGTAGAGAAAAAAATCATCTCTGTGAATTATTGTCTTGAAGATTAAGGGCATTATGGAATCCCTTGCATCTATTGGTATTTCTGTTGATGATGATGATAAGGTGGAAGTATGTCTACGTGATCTTGGGCCATAATACAAGGCATGTATTGAGACTTGGGAAAACATTTTAAACTTTAAAAATTTAGTGCCAATGCTGATCATTGAGAAGAATTTGGGTGAAGATCAACAGTCTTCACAAAATAAAAATAGTTCAGAGCAGCAGGTCTTCTACATAAGTTCAGATAGAGGATGATGTAGGTGGTGGCCGAACAGGTAATCAGAATTATGGTCAGAAACAACAACATACAACAATCCCATGAATCGCAAGAACACAGAGGTGGAAGAGGTCAGTTTAGAGGCAAGGGGAGTTAAAGAGGTGGTGGTGATTGGCAAAGGCAACATAATGATACACATGAGGGTGTTTTTACTGTGGTAAGCCTGGACATGTGTAGGTAGATTGCTATGAGAAGAAAAATGACATGCGAAATGGAAAAGTGCAGCAAAATAACTATACGTCTTATAGAAGAAATAATGAGAATAATGAGAGGTTGTTTATTAAGTAACATATAGTTAATGCTGTGTCTGAAAATGATGTAGTAACATGTAAGGATGGTGTATGGTATGTTGATTCAGGTGTTTCGAACCACATGATAAGACATGGTGAGTGGTTCAAGAAAATGAAGAGTCTTGAAAGACCAAGTTTTGTTGAAATAGGGGATGACACTGCTCATCCGATTACCCATGTTGGAGATGTGCAATTGTCTATGCAGGATAGTAAGGTGAAGTACCTTGTAGATGTACTTCATGTTCTGAACATTATAAAGAATTTAGTTTTTGTTGGCTAGATGATTGAGCAGGGTTTGCAGGTGCGGTTTAACCTTGATGGTTATTATGTAAAAGGCTTTAAAGATAAGTGCAGGTTGGTTGCAAAAGGGAACAACATAGGCAGAATGTTTACATTGAATGTAAATATGCATGAAGTGAGTGCTACAATGTTTGCAAATGGTTCAGAAGGAGTTGTTTTGCAGATATAGACATTTGGCATAAGAGAATTGGGTATATAAATGTGCAAAGAATAAAGTCTATGTAGACTAAAGAAATTATGACAGGGCTGCCTAAGTTTAAGATTGAAGGTATATAGAAAGTATGTGAAGCATGTCAATTTGAAAAGAAAACAAGGCATGTATTTTCATATGACAAAAATGTGAGCAGGAATGTCTTAGATGTTGTGCATTCAGACGTATGGGGTCTTGCGAGGACTATGTCTATGGGTGGCTGCAAGTACTATGTAACATTCATTGATGACCACACGAGAAAAGTATGGGTGTATTTCATGAAGGAGAAGAGTGAAGTTTTCACTGATTTTCAGAATTTCAGAGTGATGGCTGAAAAGCAGATAGAAAAGCATGTGAAGTGCCTAAAGTCAGATGGAGGGGGAGAATACTTCTCTAATGAGTTCTTGATTTCTTGTGAAAGAATGGCATTCTGAGACAGTTTACATGTAGATACACTTCACAACAAAATGGAGTTGCTGAGCGAAAAAATAGACACATTGCAAAGATAGCACGAGCATTGATGGTAGAGAAGAATATGTCGCATAGCTGTTGGGCTGAGGTTGTCTATAACAGTTTATATCATGAACATGACTCCTACTGCAGCCATACATGATGTAACGCCAGAGGAGAAGTTTAGTGAAAAGAAACCCGATTTGTCTCACTTGAAAGTTTTTAGATGTATTTCATATGTGCATGTGCCAGATGAGTTGCGTACTAAGCTAGATCTAAAGACAGAAAAATGTGTGTTTACTGGATATTCCCTTGAGCAAAAGGGATATAGATGTTATAATCCTGCTACACGTGAATTGAGGGTAACTAGGGATGTTGTATTTGATGAGATAAGTAGCTAGTATGCTGCTGATATAGATGTTATAATCCTGCTACACGTGAATTGAGGGTAACTAGGGATGTTGTATTTGATGAGATAAGTAGCTAGTATGCTACTGAAAAAGATGTTGTTCGGATTGATATAAGTGAAAAGGTGGTTGCACATAATGCAAGTTAACAATCACAGTCATTGAGTGGACTACGAGAGTCCTCATGCAACGGTTCTATTGATAGACCATGGAGTGGTAGGCTACGCCATAATTCTAGTCGTGGAAATGTAGTTGATATATCACATAAAGGCAAAGAGAAAGTGGTTGAGCTCCTTGGTATGCCTGATATTTCTCTAGGGCATTCTCTTATTGGTGGAGAGTCTAGTGGCTTAAAGATGAGTCTTGATGATGAACTTGGGATTCCAACAATGAGGACACCTGGTGTAAAGAAGGTTTAGAACATGAATGCAAAGTTACGAAGATCTGGAAGAGTCAAAAATCCTGTTCAAAGGTTGACTTACGATGGTTATGTGGCACATCACTATGCTTACATGGCAAAAGTTGTGCAGGTTTTAGAGCCCACATGTTTTGATGAGGCTATTAGAAATGTGTATTGGGAGAAAGCTATGGATGAGGAGATGGATGCATTGTATGGAAATGAGACTTGGGATTTGGTACCATTTCCTAAAGGCAAGATAGCTATTGGATATAAGTGGGTGTATAAGATGAAACATAATAGTGATGGTAGCATAAGTAGGTACAAGCTTTCGCCCATACAAGGCCTCACGAAGCTTATATACATACTCTGGGTGACCTGTATTCTCAAAACCAGGTGGCTGATCTATATATACTTCTTGCAAGCCACCATGCAAGAACGTATTTTTTACATCCATCCGATGTAAAAACCAGCCTTTAACTTAAAAAGCTCCAATAATATGCTTGCATGCTTAGAGAATGCATAAGAGGCTTCTATGCTTATGCATTGCCTCTACTCTATGATTGTAGGTCTTCTTTGTTTTGGTCCAAGACCCTACCCTTCTTATAACCACAGAGTAGAGGCAATTTATGCATACAGAGAGCATGTATAAAGCATGCATAAAGCATATATATGCATGCATGAATATTAGGGCACATATAGAGCATGCGTAAAGTATACAAATGCATGCATGCATATTAGAGCACACATAGAGCCATACATATGCATGCATAGAGAACACATAGAGCCATACATATTAGAGCACACATAGAGCCATACATATGCATGCATAGAGAACACATACATTCTATGCATACCTAAAGAGATATACATGCTCTATGTATGCATACATATAACATGGAAAGCTCCAATAATTTGCATGCTTAGAGAATTCATAAGAGGCTTGTATGCCTACGCATTGCCTCTACTCTATGATTGTAGGTCTTCTTTGTTTTGGTCCAACACCCTATCCTTCCTATTGAGGTAAGATCTAAACCTTAAAACCTTTGTATTAACGGTACACCATCGGGGTGTATGTATCTAGCGCTATGCATGCTCTATTAGAGAGAATGCGGGGGAGAGGGAGAGTTTGAGTTTCTTGCAAGTAAACACACACATATAGAGAGAGAGAAAGACACGAGAGAGATGGATGGCTAAATTTTCTTCTATCTTCTTCTCTTCTCTATAACCATATAACTAAAAAGATAAAAGTACATACTATAAGGAAATGTACTCATCTACAATAATATACAATGGTCGGTCTCCATAGTGTGAACTCGACTATATGAGTTGTCACAAATACACTGATGCAAAGACACCATTAGAAAAAGGGTAGGTTATAAAAAATGTATGATGTCTTCCTGATCATGTCAAAGTTACTAATGACTAGTGCAAGTTACACAATAGAAAATGCAGGCTCCTTTAGCGAACAAATATATAGCCTTGCTTTTCTATCTTCATGTACAAGTAGGTAGTGAGGATGCCGATTTCAAGACAAGTGCAAGTGTGCCAAAGAAGAAGGATGTTACTATATACAAGTGTCAAAGAAAGAGATCACTCTCCCATGCCTACCATCCTGCTCACTCAAGGATAATATACATTTTGTACTCCTCACAGATAATATACATTTTGTACTCCTCACAGATATCCAAAAGCTCATGGATTTAAGAGAAGACTATTAACTTGGATTGATATGCTTGTGAAGTTACTATAGACTTTACAGATCCAAATGAGATTGATGATGATGACTTCTTAATGCTTGATATAGAAGCATGGAGAAATTTCATTAATGCACCAAGTAAGGTCTTTAGAAATGTGCTTAAAAAAGGTTTAAGAACATGAAAATCTCTTCCCATGAAAGAAGAATTTTAAGCTATTCAAGAAAGCATGGCAATTGCTAATATGGGAAGAGGTCCACCAAAGACACCATGCTCTGAAGGAGAGATCCCTCCGCAAGGTTCAATTGACTTGTGGGAGGATAGACGACTTGTTGAAGATGAAAACACAAAGGTATTTATAAGAATAAATTGAGAATTTATTTGCTTTAAGTTAACACTTTTTAGTAATTATATTTTCTCTTTTTGTAGCTTGAGATAGCATCATCTTAGCAAAGGTGGAGGTAAATATATTTTTGTTAGTAGTCCTTGGACACTATATTTCAAATATTCCTTTAAATGTGTTGATCATTTACCATTCAAAGTATTCAGATGATCCACACATGTCGTTAATGGCCTTAAAGGTTTTATCCACGTACTTAGGATATTCCAAGATACCGTATAATGCAAAAAAGATCGTGTTGGTAGGGAAGCAAGAATTTGCAATTCGTATATTTGGATATGGTCCAGGGTTGTGGCCATCAAGGAAAGGATATTTTTTTATGTTATGTAGCTTATGCCAAGGCAGTTCTTGATTTGAAAACCCATGCCCTTGGTGGAGGCTACCAAAGCCAAAAGTTACTGAGATATAGAGGCAAGCTACCCAAGGAAGACAATCTAGAAGATGAGGGCATACAATTATTCAAAGAGCTCCACGAGCATGGCATGACAAGATTGTTGAGTATCTTGTCATTATTGGGTTTCATATGGCAGAATGGAGATTACTCTTTGTATGTGTGCAAGAGTGATAAGGATATTGTGATCATCACCATCTATGTAGATGATCTTATTGTTGGAGGTGACAGCTTGAAAGAGATTGAGCATGTCAAAAGTCTTCTCAAAAGGAAGTTTGACATGAAGGATTTGGGAGATCTGCGCCACTTTTGGGCATTGAGGTCATTCGCACACCTAATGGTATTTGGCTATCACAGAGATAGTATGTATTGGACATGTTGTCCAAGTATGGGATGGCTGGTTGTAAGCCAATCTCGGAGCCATTATATCAAAATGGCAAGCTCAGTGTGGATGGAGGTTATGTTTTGGAGAACCCCACTATGTACAGGAAGATTGTGGAGAGTTTGATCTATGTCACGATTAGAAGGCCAGATTTTAGTTACAATGTTGGCTTAAAGAGCTAGTTTATGTAGGTTCCACACAAACCACATCTTAACAATGTGGGATGCACACTTTGGTATTTGAGGGCCACTGTTGATTATGCAGCAGGTGTACCATTGGAGCTATATGGGTACATAGATACAGATTGGGTATACAGATTGGACAGGTAGCATCTCAGACATGAGATCTACCAGTTGATTTATGTTTTCATTGGGGAGTACAGTTGTGACATGGAGCAACAAGAAGCAGGCCACAATTGCCTTGTCAAGTACAGAGGCAGAGTACAAAGGAGCTGTGGTGGCAGTGTGTGAGGTAGCTTGGTTAGGCAAGCTACTTGCTGATTTGGGGTTGCATAAGGAGAGAAAGATTGTCATATATTATGAAAATCTTAGTAGTATACAATTGGCCAAGAGCCCAATTTTTCATGTGCGAACAAAACACATTGAGATACACTACCACTTCATCAAGGAGAGAGTCTTGGCAAGCGACATCGACTTGGCCTACGTCAGCACACAGGATTAGGTTGCTTTGACATCTTCACGAGGCCTTGGGAGCTGAGAAGCTCCATAGATTTCAAGATATGCTTGGAGTTCACGAGCTGGAGTTGAGCTTGAGGGGGAGTGTTGAGATGTTAAGCTCAACACGATTTGACACTCACGAGGCACCTACATGACCATTCGACATTTACATCACTGGCAGTTTTGGTAGCTCGCACCGACATATCTTCGCCAGAGATTCTACAGTTGGACTACATTGACTAGTCCACATCTACCCACTCTACTTTAGCATGTTCACATTATGAACTGCTTGTATATATACTCTAGCATGTGTGTTAGTCACTTTATCTCCTTTGTAGACCTCTTTTGTTGGAGAAGAAGAACAATTTTTAGCCTCTCATCTTGTGTGTTCTCTTCTAGGGTTTGTGTGAGTACATTTGTGCTGGCAAAAGCTCAACCTCCCTTCTCCCCTACGTCTTTTCATTCGAGGCTATGGTGAAACAAAGAGTGAGGGATATCAATAATATGGCACGCATGCCACATCTTCAGTGTGTCCATTGCAAGGGTCCACATCGTGTTGCTGAGAATCCTCATAGAACCATCGCACCTAGTTTTCCAACTCTTATCTCCAAATCTACTACCAAACCCAATGTCATTCCATATGGAGAAACATGCTAGAAGTGTGGATTCGAACATACTTCTAAGGATAGTTTCAATACTTCTAAGGATTCAAACATACTTCTAAGGATAGAGTGTCAATCATAGAACTAATGAGGGAATGTTAGTGTCTATGATTGTTTTTTACTAAGACCGTAACCATTCTCAAGAGGTCGCTACTAAAAGAGCCAGTTCCAAAGTCTTTATCTCTAGAACTATTTCGACAAGATTCTACATTACTAAATCCAATGAAGAACTTAGTGGGAGGTGAAAGTTGGCCTTCCATGGGTCATCACAGTCACCATAATATTTTCTCTGATGAAATACGTGATGACTTCATGTGGATTCCACCTTCTAGTGAGTGCAAGCTAAACACGAATATTGTAGGAGGAACATAGCAGGCCTCACAACCTTCTTATCCTGGGAAGTGTGAGTCCCGAGCGATAAGTTTCCAAGTTTACAAGAAAATTCTCAACCTGACTACATGAATGGAAATTTAAGAGTCCATTGTTTGCCATTTTGAGAACACTTGAGCTTTCAAGATAGAGATAAGGAGAGGAAGAATGCAAGGGTCTTACCGATTTTCACCTCTAGTCACTCTTGGTAGAGACTCTCTCTTGTGGAGAGAGCTAGGGTCCTCAACCTTGCCTCCTTTGTTGTCACTACAAAGGAGCTTTGCAGTTGGATGGGGAGTAAAGAGACATAAAGCTATGAAAAGCTTAACCTCTACTTTGATGCCACAGTGAGTGAGAGCATGAGACAGAAGGAAAGAGAAGGGGAGAGAGAGAATAGAACATGCATCAACATCATCACTCACCCACATAATCCCTAAGCATGCATGCAACAAGAAGAAGAAGAGAAAGCATACAAGCAATTCCAATCACAAGGGCAAGAAACTCAAACTCAATTTTTTTTGTCATTATTTAATTTTTCTTATATACAAGACTCATTCATACATATAATGATCGGCCACCCAAGTAATATCGGAGGGCCCAATAGCCTAGTCTAGGCTAATTCCCTGGTTTATGTATATTATCGGCATTACACAAGTCGTAAGCTTGATTTTGACTACCTTCTGGCATTACACAAGTCGTAAGCTTGGAGATTTTCCATAATCATTTGACATGAAGTGCATTGCACGGTACAAAAAATATGCCTTGAAGTGTTGTCACGCATTCGGAGTAATGTCAGCCATCAATGTGGTTTACCCCCTCTCTAATCATTGTTCTGTCCTGGGAATTGATAGTGAAGCTCAATGGGTCGCTATTGGTAGACGTTGCTAAAGTTCCATTAGAAGTCAAAGTAGGATGACCATGTCTGGGTAAGGCACTTCTTCATAGTCCTAGATGAACTTGTGCATTGTGTGAAGCATCCATTCTTCATGGAGGAGGAGGGCTAGTTGAGATGGAGGTATCTAGGGAAAATTTAACTACAACTTTGGGTTCTTCTCCAGCTCTTTCTGAATAGGTCCTAGGCCCATCTTCATTCGATTGGGGAATAAATAGGGCTAGCTCTAAGGTACCTAGAAGCATAGCAGTACTCCTTTTGATACTTGGCCTAGAGAAGGTAGGGTTGTCGCTACATAGGTTATTCACCCATGAGTTTGTGTGTGATTGGTACATTAGGAGAAATTTGGGTTCAGTTTTGGGCCTTCTAAGGGATTTTTTTTTGCAATCTTTGCCTTGAAAATGGGAGCCGCGCGGTGAACATTTCTTACCTTATGTTAAAACCCCATCATATGACATATCATTAGAAAGATCATGAAAATTAGATCTTATAATTTCAAACTCTGAAACATTTGGAGTTGCTAAGCTCAAGATATACGATTTTCCTCAAAATCAAGTTTAAAGGCTACCGTAATGGTTCACATCATCACTTTTGAACCTACTTTTTGTACATCTTCCCATGGGTCATGTCCAAACCCCATCATGTTATATATCAATGGAAAGATCTTGAAGAGTAGATTCTATATATGCAACCTCCAAAAAAATTGAAGTTGATTTACAAAAAATTTACCATGGTCCCATTTTTGATGATGTGGCATTCCTTAGAGGGCCCAAAAATGAGCCCAAATTTTTCCTAATGTAGGTCTAGCTTACCATCTCTTGTAGCCCCCTTGGTCTCTCTTGGGATGAGCTCTTGATCACTGGTTGAACTTTTATTCTAGATAAAGTTTAATGAGGCAAATGTCAAGGTAATCAGTGATCTTGTTTGTATCTAAGGTGGAGGTACTGCCTTTGTTCTAGGATATTGATGGCTCTATCAATGTTAATTTGGTTGAGAGGGTCAAACGAGTTGAATGGGTGGTCAAGAAGGTTCATCTGTTGTTTCTGTCCAATGGGGGTGTTGGGATCTCGTATTCCTTCTGAGACGCCTAGAGGTAAGGCTTCGGTGTGTATGTGAGAGAGGGGTGGTCGACTTGCAAAGTTGAGGATTTGGTGAGTCCATTTAGGACGTCCCCTAGATAGGTAAGTGGTGGGGTGGTTTGGGAGGAGGTGATAAGAGGGGGAGTTAATGTTGAGTCTAGGGAGCTGATGTCAAGGCTTGTTGGTGTGCCTTGTTTTTTGTGGCAGAAGCGTATGGATCTTGTGCACCTGATGGGACGCTTGTTGGAGAGGGGATCTAAGAGGTTGAGGCAAAGCACATGGTGAGGGAAACAAAACTTGAAGGGTTTTGTGAAGGAGATTGTGTTTGGAAAGAAGATCATGGCAAGGGTGGTGTGGGAAGACTAAGGCACTTTGGAGAGGATTGTGTGAAAGGTGGAGGTGGTGTTCTCGTTGATGTAGATGTTGAGCTAGAGACTGTGGTGTTGTAGCATTAAGAGGCTAGAGAGAAGTTGGGGAGGGATGGTGAGGTTTGGAAGGTTGGTAGCCATGCATCCATTAGGATGTTGACCTTCTTTTCCTTTTCACGAGTGAGCTGCTCTTGTTGTGGCCTAACTGTCATTTCTATAATTTATTGTTCTAGCTAAGCAAAGGTTTGATCCTTCACTTTGATGGCCCTCTAAAAATCTTTATGTTGCTTGGACATTTTCCTATTTTTGACTTCATCCACGAGCTGTAGCATGTCTCATGCCATTGTTTTTCCTTGTGTAGTGTAACGATAGCCTGGGTGAGTTCCTCCTGTGTTTGCACCTTTGCACGATAGCTTGGGTGAGTTCCTCCTATGCTTGCACCTTTGCTACTCTGGCTCCCTCGACTTCTATTTGCATCACCTTCAGATCTCTTTGAAGGCGGTTTATCCTCTTGGAGCTACCTCAAGAGCCTACACTTGTAGCTTTCTTTGAGTGAAATCTTAGCATTCTTATGAGTTTCCACATGTTGGCACGTTCTAGGAGGAGTGATTGGTGGGCCACATTTGCTTACTTATTTTTTCTAGCCATGAAATCTATCATGTGCATATAGTGAGGTTGTGGATCATAGAGGTAAATGTTATAGGGAAGTCTGGAAGGCAGCCCATAGCAGTTGAATATGGCCCTAGAGAAGCTTTTGGGTTGAGGTGAGATGGCATTCTTGGATCCGCTTGTGTGTTTCAGTAATGTTTTGCACGGCTTCTTGTGAAGTAGCGAATGTGCTCCTTTGAAAATGAAATGCATGTTTTGCACTTCTTAACTTCTGCAACCATAAAGAATGATTTGTAGGATGGGCCACCAGACTGGACATGCTCCTCGGCCTGGCTACTGCCACTTGTTCTTCCAGCTGCCACCTACCATCTTGGTGTGTCCATAAGTTTGTCTCTAGAAAGTTGGTAAAGACATCAGTGGTAGCCGACTGGCCTTTGTTCTTGGGTTGTGGGAAGTCTATAGGGGAGGGAGCCTATGGGGTGTGCTGTCATGCCATTTGGCTTGACTAGTGCCCCGCCACTTTTCAGCATTTGATGTTACAACCTTTAAGGATCTCCTTCAAAAGAACCTCGAAATACCTTTTTGTGCACTTAAAGTGCAAGGAACATCAGATCATCTTAGGATTTTGTTTGAGAGATGTAGACTCTACCACATCTCATGAAACCCACTCAAATGCCAAATACAATGTCATCCTTGGAGACATGGTTTCCAAGCATGGCATTCCCAAATACATGAATATGACTCACGTGATCTTAGAAGTTCCACCACCCATTAACTACAAGGGGGTGCAAAGATTCATGGGGAAGAACACAATAGAATAATGTGATGCATGCCAAAGGATTGCCATGGTTCAACAAAAGGATTGTATATCCCTAATCCCCCCATAGGCTTGGAATAACTATTGGAAAAATGGGGCTTACACTTTGTGGGTCTCATTAGCCCTAGCTGCTAGCTGCTAAGGGAACCTATGCATGCTTAATCACTCACGACCGTTTTGTGGGTCTCATTATCCCCAACTACTAAGGGAACCTATGCGTGCTTAATCATCATGACTACTTCACCAAGTGGGGGGCTGAGGCCAAAGCCACAAATAAAGCTGACATGACATCTATAGCTAAGTTCCTTTATGAAAATGTGCTACTCATTTTGGTTTCCTCCTAGAAATAGTGAGTGATCTTGGCACGCATTTTATGAATGACATGGTTGAGTTCTTGCATAATCTTAATGGAATCCTCTTCACAAATGAAGTTAGTTGCCTTAGAGAAACTGAGTCATGCCAATGGAACACATGGTTCCAAACCTCCAAACTACACCAACGTATAATCGCAAAGTAAATCTCCTCATAGAAAGGTTAGTCACCTTAGAGCAACTGAGTGAGCAAAGATTATGATCCGCTTATGGATCGATGATGGTTAAAAAATTGTGGCATAATTGATGACTAACTTAAGGACACATGCATAAAGGTAAGAGACATGATAATCATGTACAATGTCTAAAACACCAAATGAAAACTCAAATATGTTGCAAGGTTCTCATAGAGTCACAAAATTTCTCCTCAAGGTGTAGTAAAGATAGAGATCGTGGATGGAGCCGAGATGGAAGGATATTATAATGGGAGCAAGATGAAATACTACTATGGACCTCCCACCTAGGACATGCTTGATCAATTTCATAAGATAAACGAGGAGAAATTAGGCAATGAAAAATGGAGGGCATGCCTTGAGGTATTCATCTGATGAATAAAAAAAGATCTAATGAGGTTACAGGTCCTCAGGTGTGCAAATCTCTGTACACAAAGTTGACCATGATGTGGCTTATCTTGCAAGTTTTATGTGACACATGTAGGTACAATAAGGGAGTGCATCATCCTCGAAAGGGGATGGGTTGCGGTAGCCACTAGTGATGTAGCTAGTTATAGCGGCGAAGAACTATGACACTCGAGCGTCCCCAAGGGTTACCATACCTTGATGGACAAGGACAACTTGGACCTTTCAAGATCCCAAGATTTGTCTTCTAACTAGAGATTATCACCTCATGCGACCCTTAACACTCAACACTCGTCTTGACTTGACACGTCAAATCACACCAATATATGGAAATCCAAAACCTTATTGACATAGATGAAGGCCACCCCCCAAACTTCAACCTCAACAAGACTTTAGGGAGAAGGAGTGGATACCTACCAAGAGTACCATAGCAAGCGAAGGAATGTGTGGTGTCTGAGCTAAGCCTTGGCAGCAGCCACCGTTTACCCAAAAGCTTACCCATGTGAGTAGAAATATGCCAAGCAAGAGTCTCAAGTAAAAGAGTCCTACCCACAATCCGAGCCCTATAGTTAAGAGTCTCAAGTAAAAGAGTCCTACCCACAATCCGAGCCCTATAGTTAAGACTGACATAGCCTTCATCTGAATAAACCAGATAGAAGGGAAACTATAACAGACTTAACTTGAAGGAATCAATGTTTTTTTCCTAATTGAATTAGGCACAACCGTTGATCTATTCATTTGAGAAGTCTTCAGGTTATTATTTAACTATTGGAGTTCTAAGCGTAATCTTATTAATCAATTTTATTATTAAAACTCTACTGATTCTAGTCTGGGTTAGCCATCGCCCAACCACTGGAATATTAGAACCAGACAAGTACTCACCCACCCATAATTGAAAGCCTTTCTTAACTTTTGCTTAAGAATACAGGTACTCACACACTTCTCTTTAAACTTTAATTTATAAAACAATCCATTGACAAACAATTACTGGGTACAGATGTCACAACTCAAAATTTCCATTCAATTCTTGTTTCTCACAAAACAGTATCACTCTAGACTCTCTCTTTGAGACCAGCAGGTCAGCAACAAGATCCAATTAACAGATTTCAATAAGTTTCTCGTCATCATACATATATATCTTCCATGACATACACATGGGTGTCCTTGGCACCACGAGCCCGTGCATCTCCTGGTCAGAACCCTCCAGGATCCTCCTTAGGTATCCTGGCACTTCACTCAGGGACCGCTTCATCCGCCCTTGCCCATCGTACCAGAAGCACACCATTTTACACCATATCCTGGCTGGTCAAGACCTAGGCAAGTTTTTGCCGCGTGAGCCGTCCTTTGAACACTCCCCGCTAGCTGTTGCAACCGAACTTCCCTTAGAAAAACACATATACCAAATGCTCCCTCTAGCATTCTGGCGTAAGACAGTCCTTTAAGAAAACAGGGTTTCTATGCAAGTTTTCAGTTTTGATTTTCTTTTGAATACAATGAGTATATCTTAATTTCGTATCCCAAGACTTCTAGATCACAGGTCTGGATTCCCAAGCAGAATTCCTTGAATTCTGAATTCTTGATCCTCAGATCAAAATCAAAAGTCTCAACTTAGTTTCAGATTCGGTGGGTGATTTGAGTGTAGATTACTAAACTGGTCACATCGTCTATTCTTGAAACTGACGAGGGAGTTATGTCTTGGTCATAGTCTGATTCAGGGTTTGAGTCTAGAAAGGTTCTCCATGATCTATCTTTTTGGAAGGTAATAATTCAATTACTACTTTACTGAATTCAAAACTAAACACGAATTCCTATGAGGAATAAATTAGTCATTTATCTAAAATTCTGACTTCGATAGTTTTTCTGAATTTTCTCATTACCATCCTAGAGAATATGGAACGGTAAAATTTTCTTTCACAGAGTATTTACTTAATTCATTTACCTATATTCATGGGATTTAAACAAGGATTAAAGAGAACTCTTATTTTGATATAAAAATTCTGTATGCATCTATTTATGCATAAAAATCCATTTTGATGAAAGTAACACTTTTATAATAAAATTTTTTTAATGCATCTATTTATGCATAAAAATCAATAATGATGAAAGTAACATTTTTATAATAAAAAAATTCTTTTATGCATCTATTTATGCATAAAAATCAATATTGATGAAAGTAACACTTTTATAATAAAAAGTATTCTTTTATGCATCTATTTATGCATAAAAATCAATAATGATGAAAGTAACACTTTTATAAAAAAAAACTTCTTTTATGCATACAAATCAATATTGATGAAAGTAACACTTTTTTTATAAAAAAAAAAATTCTTTTATGCATCTATTTATGCATAAAAATCAATAATGATGAAAGTAATAATTTTATTTAAAAAAAATTTCTTTTATGCATCTATTTATGCATAAAAATCAATAATGATAAAAGTAACACTTTTACAATTAAAAAAAATTCTTTTATGCATCTATTTATGCATAAAAATCAATAATGATAAAAGTAACACTTTTACAATTAAAAAAAATTCTTTTATGCATCTATTTATGCATAAAAATCAATAATGATGAAAGTAACACTTTTAATAAAAAATATTCTTTTATGCATCCATTTATGCATAAAAATCAATATTGATGAAAGTAACACTTTTATAATAAATTTTTTTCTTTTATGTATCTATTTATGTATAAAAATCAATAATGATGAAAGTAAAAAAATATTCTTTTATGTATCTATTTATGCATAAAAATCCATTTTGATGAAAGTAACACTTTTACAATAAAAAATATTCTTTTATGCATAAAAATCAATATTGATCAAAGTTACACTTTTGTAATAAAAAAAATAACCAATATGCATCTTTCTATGCATAGAATTTATATCTAATGAAAATCATTCTTTCTGCAATAAGGCTGTCATGGGCTTCATTCAAAATTTTACCCTTAGTTCCCTCATCATTGGGAATGCATAGCCTACGATTATAATACATAATTCCATCATCCAGGCTATACCCTTAAACTCGATTCAACTCCTGTGGAGTTTTGCTTTCCTGCATAAGTAGGGTAGCAATAGGGCCAAAGAATCTATCGTGCATGATCTTCTCACTTGCTTCAATAATCAAAGGATTTGACACTACAATAATTGCAAGCAAGGCTTTTCTGCTGAGGGCATCTGCTACCACATTTTCTTTGCCTGGGCGGTACTTGATTTCAAAATCAAATTCCTGCAGGGTCTACATCCACCTTCTTTAGCGCATGTTGAGATCCTTCTGAGTGAAGATCCACTTTAAGCTTTGATGATCTGTTATCAAAGTGTGTCTTTGACCCAGTAGGTAATGTCTCCACAACTTCAGGGTATAAACTACTGAAAGTAGTTCGTAGGTAAGTGTGTTTGAGAATATACATGTATATATGTATGTATGTATGTGAATGTATTTATTTCTCTTTCATAAATCATAATTCCTCTCATGCATTTTAAGTTTTCGAGATTCATAGGCCACTGCATGACCTTCTTGCATAAGTGCACCTCCCAGGGCAAAACCACTGGCATCAGTTACTACCTCAAAGGATAGAGAGAAATCTGGTAGCTTCAGAACAGGATTACTTACCAAGGTAGTCTTCAGCTTATCAAAAGCACTCTGGCACAGACCATTGAAACGGGATATTCTTCTTGAGAAGATTCGTCAGGGGGGAAGCTATGAGAGCATACTTTGGTATAAAAATTCTATACCAAACCAGTCAATCCCAAGAATCCTCTGACTTCTTTCACTGTCTTTGGTTCAAGCCAATCTATGACTGCATGAACTTTTGCGAAATCTGGAGAAATTGCATCTCTTGATACCAGAAAGCCCAAGTATTCAACATGGTCAGCAGAGAAAGTGCATTTGCTCTTTTTTGCAAAGAGTTGGTGCTTCCTTAGAATCTCAAGAACTTTTCTGACATGAGCTTCATGGTCAGCTGCATTCTTTGAGTAAATCAGAATATCATCAAAGAAAACAAGAACAAAATCATCCAAGTATTCTATGAGAATGTCCTGCATTAAGCGATTGAATGTAGCTGGGGCATTAAGCAATTGAATGTAGCTGGGGCATTTGTCAATCCAAATGGCATGATAGTGAATTGATAATGCCCATATCGAGTATTGATGGCTGTCTTTGGGATATCTTGCTCATTAATCCTGATCTGATAATACCCTGATTTGAGATCTATCTTTGTGAAGATTTGGGCTCCACTTAGCCTGTCCAGAAGCTCATCAATTCTAGGGATAGGATACTTATTCTTAACTGTCAGCTGATTGAGACCTCTGTAGTCCACACAGAGTCTTAACGTTCCATCTTTCTTTTTCTGAAAGAGAACTGGCGCACCCCAAGGTGAAAGAGAACTGGCGCATCCCAAGGTGAAACACTAGGTCTTACAAACCCTTGTTCCAATAGCTATCTAAGCTGTTCCTTGAGTTTGATGGCTTCACGAACTGGCATTTTGTACATGGGCAAGGCTACTGGCTAAGCTTCGGGGGTCAATTCTATCACATGATCTACTTCCCGAATTGGAGGCATCTCTGTCAGTCTGTTGGGAATAAATCATCATAATCACTTAACCATTCAGGTTCTTTAGCTTTTAACTTTGAGTCTACTGGATTCATTTTGACAAGATAAATGCGCTGCTTCTTTCTAAGTCCTTTTAGTAACTTAGAAGCCTTTACTAACTGCTGTAGACTTGGGGATCCTGAATTTTTGGTTCCTTGAACCTTGTTTCCGTGAAGGTCACGGAAGGAAATGGCTCCATTATGAGGACAGTGAATGTCAGCTTGATTTTTGTGGAGCCAATCCATTCCAAGGATCCCGTCAAAAACTCCCAAAGGTATAACTCTGAACTGACAGTCAGTTAAATTCCCATCTAAATTGAACTGAATACAATTTGTCTCAAGGTGAGTGAAAAGAATCTTCCCACTTGCCAATTCAACTTGCATAGGTTTCTCTAATTTTTGATCTAAGACTAGCTTACTCAAGCATCGAGGGGAAATGAAAGAATGAGTACTGCCTAAATAAATCAAAAGCTTAAAAGGCTTACCCTGATACTCAGCTGGAGTATGAATGACGGAGAATTAGTGATTTGGCCCTTGGTTTTCAATTGAAGCATAAATATGTCCTCTTTCCTCTTCCATTACTTTTGCAATTGTGACTGCTCTGGATGCTGCAGTCTGAGGCAGAACTCTTTCTCTTTGGTTGCCCCAGTTCTGGGAAGGAGTTCTGAGGCTACTCTAGACAGAGGCAGACGGCTGAGCTGGAGTTCTAAGGCTACTCTGGACAGAGGCAGACAGCTGAGCTGGAGTTCTCTTGGGATTGCCCTGATTTTGATGAGATGGACTGATAGGAAGGGGCTGGTCTTTGCACTCTCGGTCCTTGACTTCCTTGTCCCCTTGACATGGTAGGAGTTGGGAAGTCTTTCAGCTGCTGACCAAAACCCTGGCATCCAAAACACCGGTTCTCACTTCTGAGCTCATCCCTCTGAATCCTTGAAGTAGGTGGGGTTCCTGAGAAACTGTTATGGGGAAGGGTCTTCCTTCACTTTTGAATCTTCCCGCATCCTGATTCTGAATTGGGCCTTGCTGCCTCTTTGGGGGAGGAAAGTTTGAAGTACTTCCCGGGGTTTGGAATAACCCTTTATTCTCTCCCAGTAGATTCTTCTCACCTTTTCACAGGTTCTTTCACATTTACTCAAAAGTTAGAGGGTGCAAGATTTGGCGGGACCTTAACAACAAAGGCTTTGGCAAAGTCCTTTGCATTCTTACTGCTTCAGCCATTGAGACAGGTTTGGCATTCTTTACTAAGGTGTCCAATGGCTCGTTCATTCCTCGAATGAACCTGGCCAACTGCTCTTCATCCAACTGAGGGGAATATTTGAGGAGAAGGGAAAAAGCTTGATGGTACTCTTCAATTGTCCGGCTATCACCGGCTATCCTGCTTTAGTTCCAAGAACTCATTCACTTTAGTTTCAAGGAAGCTCGGAGGACAAAACCTCTTTCTGAGGTAAGCTTTAAGATCGGTCCAGGTCTGGGTATTCCGGTCGAGAATGGTTAGTCTCGCAGTGATTCCTCTAAGCGACCTTGGTCGCTTCCACAATCTTTAACCTAGTGAGAGCCATCTTGCTTCTCTAATTGTAGTCAGTTACATCAAAGTATTCCTCCATTGCCTCAATCCACTTTTCCACTACTTCACCTAACTATTCCCCTTCACCCTTGAAGGGACCAGATTGGGATCTGTGCAGGGCTTTTTGAACATCCAGATCTAACTCTTCGTCATCGATTAGAGGATCTGGTTGCCTTGCACGGGCCGTGCGCTTCATGACTCTGACAAAACGAGATTTTTGTTAACTTAACTTTGATAATTGATTATTTAATTTTTGTGATTTATTCTTTAAATAGATAATTATTACATCATACATCATGAAACAAGATTTACTTTGATAATTTTACTAACCATATTCACAATCATGAAAATAATTTGGATTTTTTTTTACAAAACATCGTTTATTATCAAAAGTTTTTGATATATACATAGAGCATCACGGCTCCCAAAATCATTGCCTCAATCATATACGCATAAAGAAGCGAAATTGCAAAGGAGACATGCCATGGTACACACGATTCATTACAGAAAGAGGTGCTATAATTCTATCTCTAGGGATAAAGTGGCTAAGAAGCCTAAAAACTCGGCATGAAGTTCTGAAATTCCTGGGTGAATGATCAAAGAGCTGTACATGCTGAACAAGTCCTAGCCTTATCAGAATCATGGCTAAGGAAATATTTTGCCTGAGCCTCTGACGTTGACTGGTACTGACATTAATACATCGTCCTCCACAAAACCACATATACCGTCGCTCAAGAGGATCAAGAAAGTAAAGACTCTCAAAATGACGCGCGAGTCTCACTCTGCTTACTCGGGTCATAGAAGAGTTGATGAGGTGGTCGAATGCAAAGGCTATCATATCGTGACTCTGGGAGAGTAAAGGAATGCCAGATAGATTCAGGATATCCATCTATGAATTCAAATTCAATTTATGAGTTTTCAATTTTTGAAGTTCCTTCAACATAATATTAACGAGCGAAAACATTAGTTCCCAGATTTACTTTAAAATTTTTAGCAATTTTTGTTGATGTTACGTAAATTTACAATAGCGCTCTGATACCAACTATGAGGTCCCATTGCCCCTTTGTGCATCGGATTCCCGGATGGTAGCAGCAGAAGTAGCTTCCTCTTGCGCAGGGCAGGGTTTCTCACTCGGGGCCTCGCCCTCGAATGTCTGGGCACGAGACCAAGCTGGTGGTCATTCAGAAAACCAAAACCGGGAAAATTTCCCATGCTCGGAAAGCGGGGACGATTCCACCATTTTGAATTTCTTAACGAATTTTTCTAACGAAGTCAAGACTGATCTAACCTTCATCTGAATAAACCAGATAGAAGGGAAACTATAACAAACTTAACTTGAAGGAATCAACACTTTTTTCCTAATTGAATTAGGCACAGCCGTTGATCTATTCATTTGAGAAGTCTTCAGGTTATTATTTAACTATTCGAATTCTAAGCGTAATCTTATTAATCAATTTTATTATTAAAACTCTACTGATTCGAGCCTAACCCCATCCGGCCCATGGGTTAACCACCGCCCAACCACTGGAATAGTAGAACCAGACAAGTACTCACCCACCCATAATTGAAAGCCTTTCTTAACTTTTGCTTAAGAATACAGATACTCACACACTCCTCTTTAAACTTTAATTTATAAAACAATCCATTGACAAACAATTACTAGGTACAGATGTCACAACTCAAAATTTTCATTCAATCCTTGTTTCTCACAAAACAGTATCACTCTCGACTTTCCATTGAGACCAGCAGGTCAGCAACGAGATCCAGTAACAGATTTCAATAAGTTTCTCATCATCATACATATATATCTTCCACGATATATGCATGGGTATCCTCAGCACTGCGAGCTCGTGCATCTCTTGGTCAAAACCCTCCAGGATCCTCCTTAGGTATCCTGGCACTTCACTCAGGGACCACTTCGTTGGCCCTCGCCCATCTTACCGGAAGCACACCATTTTACACCATACCTAGGCTGATCAAGACTTGGGCAGGTTTTTGCTGCATGAGCCGTCCTTTGAACACTCTCCGCCAGTTGTTGCAACCGAACTTCCCTTAGAAAAACACATATACCAAATGCTCCCTCCAACATTCTGGCGTAAGATAGTCCTTTAAGAAAACAGGGTTTCTATGCAAGTTTTCAGTTTTGATTTTCTTTTGAATGCAATGAGTATATCTTAATTCCGTATCTCAAGACTTCTAGATCACAGGTCTGGATTCCCAAGCAGAATTCCTCGTATTCTGAATTTTTGATCCTCAGATCAAAATCAAAAGTCTCAACTTAGTTTCAGATTCGGTGGGTGATTTGAGTGTAGATTACTGAATTGGTCACATCGTCTATTCTTGAAACTGACGAAGGAGTTATGTCTTGGTCAGTCTTGGTCATAGTCTGATATTCAGGGTTTGAGTCTGGAAAGGTAATAATTCAATTACTACTTTACTGAATTCAAAACTAAACACGAATTCCTATGAGGAATAAATTAGTCATTTATCTAAAATTTTGACTTCGATAGTTTTTCTAAATTTTCTCATTACCATCCTAGAGAATATGGAATGGTAAAATTTTCTTTCACAGAGTATTTTATACATAAAAATCAATAATGATGAAAGTAACACTTTTATAATAAAAAAATATTCTTTTATGCATCTATTTATGCATAAAAATCCATTTTGATGAAAGTAACACTTTTATAATTAAAATTATTCTTTTATGCATCTATTTATACATAAAAATCAATATTGATCAAAGTAACACTTTTGTAATAAAAAAATAACCAATATGCATCTTTCTATGCATAGAATTTATATCTAATGAAAATCATTCTTTTATAATAAAAAAATTAACCAATATGCATCTTTCTATGCATAGAATTTATATCTAATGAAAATCACTCTTTTATAATAAAAAAATTAACCAATATGCATCTTTCTATGCATAGAATTTAAATCTAATGGAAATAATACTTTTAGAATAAATATATTTTTACTATGCATTTTTCTATGCATAGAATGAAAATGACACTTTTAGAATACACAAACGATAGGGATTATTCTTTTAGAATAATAAAAGATGAAATTTATTTCACAAATTTTTAGAAAATTTTGCCATAACCTCCTTTGTATGGCTGACCATTTTTCAAATTTTTCTATCTTAAAATTACTTAAAAATTATCCCCAAATGGTTTTAAGCACTCTAAACTGATCAATTTTCACTTTTAAAAAAGAAACAATATGAAAAGTTTAATTCCAACTATTAGATCACTTAACTAGAATAAAGAAGGGCTGATTTTAAGAATGAGAGAGGGGGAAAGCCTTTCCAGCAAGGCATAGCATCAGATTATCATTTCCAACAATACAAAAATTAGAAAACCATTAAAAGAATAAAGAAAAATATAAGATTTCTAACTTACATGAATTTTGGGAGCTTTCCTTTGGCTTGATGGTTTGAGGGATCTACTCTTGTTTGCAACAAGAGTGGCCACCAAATCTTTAGAAGAGGGAATGGTAAAAAACTAGTGAATTATTAAGAAATTCACAGTTCTTGGCTCTTGGGAGGAGTAGAGTAATAGTGCATAAAACACTATTAAGCTTCAACAAAGGGGGAGGCTTCTATTTATAGGAAAAAGTGAGCTCCTAACCAAGCCAATTGATTCTGGAATTTTTCAGATCAGTTTGGTCAATTTTTGACCATTTTTAGGCCAGTTTCGCTTACTTTTTGGAACTAGACTTGAATTAGGAGAGAGGAGAGCTAAAATATCTCAATTTTTTATAATTTAAAACTCCACCACACATGTGAAATAGGTGCCTCCTTCATGAGGGGGGAATTCCCATTATGAGGTGTCAAAAATCTATTTTTTAAAGTATTTTCTTTGGTCCTTAGTCCACTCTTCATCTTATGTGAGTATTTACTCATTTTTTTAATATTGCCTTTGGTCCTTAGTCCACTCTTCATCTTATGTGAGTATTTACTCATTTTTGGGAGAGTTTTCTTTATTTCTTCTATTTATCTTCTCCACACATTTGGATGAATCTAATTGGTCCCTCAAAATCTTAATTTAAAATTTTCAGAAAATATGGACCCCTAGGATAAGGCCTCTTGAACAGATTATACTTGATTTCTAATGCACCTTCTGAAAATCTTTTTGAACTTTTGTTTTAGGGAAACTTATTTTAATAAGAAGAGATATTTTTCCATCCAAAAATATTCAAAATCTGAATAATCTTTCTCTAGAAAATTTTCTCTCTCTAGGCCAAAACAGGTAGAAACAAGATCTTTTATATATCGGAAGAGGGATTTGATTACAGGGGAAGATGCTGGACATCTTGAGAGGCTGGGGAGGAATCTTACATGGGAGATGGTTGTCTTGAGTCCATTGTGGATGAAGTGGGACACTTCATCCACAATTGTGGATGAAATGGGACACTTTTTAGTATCATGGTCAAAGGTTTACAATATATGCAGTATAGAAGAACAGGTGCCTTGTATGCACAATGAGATTTGGGATGGTCATAGGTGATTGCATTCGACACAAGGCATTTTGCTCCTCACTTTTAAAGACATTGAGGATGTTTAGTTTTGAAGGTTTTCATCCTCTCTTAGAGATGTTTGCTGTAAGGTTTTAAGCAAGGCTTCATAAAATTCGGGGAATGTTAATTCTGAGATCGATCTTTCTTTTGCCATTGCTTCACTTGATTTAATGAGGAACACCTCGTAGCATGATCATTTTCTAGCATGTTGTCATCTAAACGTATTGCTTCTTTGCAACATTGATCGAATGTTTTCGAATCGGATACAATGATCAAGTTGTGTAAGCTGTTATTCTTCAAGCCCATCATGAAATATCTCCTCAATTGAACATCATTTAATTTTTTCCCACGACTCACAACGTGAGTCATGGGAAAAATATCTCCTCAATTGAACATCATTTAATTTTTTCCCATGACTCACAACATGAGTCCAAGAGATTTATCTGAAGGATAAAATCACTAATGGATTTATTGGGTTGTCGCTCAATTGAATAGAGTTCTGTTACTGCACTCCATCGATCATCTTGTCTGGAAAAGCCATGTATAAAGGCTGATTTCAAGGTTTTGAAGTTGGTCTTGATCGCTGGCGCATCAATGCGATGAACCATCAACTAGCTTTTCCCTCTAAGCATAAGTTCAATGCATGTACCTTAGTGGGGCAGTTGGGATTTCCAAAGGCTTCACATCTCTGTTCAAACATTTGAATGAATTGAACAGGGTCTATTGTTTCGTCATATTTGCCCATAGTTTTGGAAATTTGTGTATGGCCATATTTCTATATGAATCACTGAGGCCGTATGTGAGTGCTCTTGTTGGAAGAGACTCAGTGAGTCCTTGGGCCATCCCCCTTTCTAGACTAGTCAGTATGTCCAAGGTGTGGGTATCCAGGAAAGGGTTGGTACTTATAGGATTTGCAAGAATATTAGGCAAGGGACCCAAGCCCGCCGGTGGGATGAATCACTGAGGCCGTATGTGAGTACTCTTGTTGGAAGAGACTCAGTGATGAGTCCTTGGGCCATCCCCCTTTCTAGACTAGTCAGTATGTCCAACGTGTGGGCATCCAGGAAAGGGTTGGTACTTATAGGATTTGCAGGAATATTAGGCAAGGGACCCAAGCCCGGTGGGATCGAAGTCATAGGGGGTGTAAAACCGGATGACACGCTGGTTATAGGCATGGCCAATGGCATGGGGAGGTGAGTGAATTGGGAGCATAGATCTCAATGGCTCGAAGATGACAGCCATTGGGTTTAGTCCTTGTGTGATCCATGGTACTCCCTCTATCGTGGCCATGTCGGAGTGCCTAAATGCTCCTTAATGAGCAACCATAGTTTTTTTTTTTGCTTTTTATATTCTCCCACATCCCGTTATTTCTTGGCTTGGCATACTCTTCGTTGGATCAAACGGATGTTCGTTTGTCCTAAATAGCTTAGGTGCTATACGCACGTTGACCTTAGAGATAATTTTTCAAAAAAAGCATATGCTAGTAACTTGCCAGATGGAAGAGGAGGTCCTAAAACCTATTTTCTATCACTGTCTCAAGACGAAAAAAAATTCGAGAATTTTTTCCCTATTTTGTAGCACGTTTTTGAGAGTGTTCCAAAAGGAATTTTGAAAAACTCTGTATGAGGGACTTGTAGTATTTTTGGAGTACTACAACTTTGTTCCCTTGAGTCGTTTGTGATTTTGTCGTTCAGACCCTCAAAAAGTAGCTTGAATATGGCTCGTTGTTGTTTTCGCGCTAATTTTTATGATTTTTTGTGGTTTTTGGATTGTTTTTTGCCTCGATTTACGGGTCAAATTTTGAGGCTGTGGTCGAAGGCAAAAATGGTCGATTTTGACTCTTCAGATGACTAGTCCAAGATCTCGATGTCAGCTTTTCGATGAGCCCTAGAGTGCCTTCACCGGATATACAATGTAGGAGATACGGGCCTCCAAACATGGGTGTTTTCTAGAGTTTTTTTTTAATAAACGCAATATTAAATTCATTTTTTTGGCGGACCGTTCACATCCCCAGCTGTTCATGTCCCAGCCGTTCATGTACCAAGCCATTCACATGCGAGCCGTTCACGTTGAAGCCATTCACGTCCCAGCTGTTCACGTGCCAAGCCATTCACATCCGAAGTCCTTCACGTCCAAGCTGTTCACGGCCTGCACTTTCACGTCCTTTTTTTGGGAGTTTAGTGGAAAATACAAGTTTCTCTTTTTGGGGGAGAATATTTTTTAATTTAAATGAAAAAGGTATGGGCATTTTCTTAAAAAGTGTATTATGAGAGAAATTCACTTATATACATGGCCATAAGTGTATTATGAGAGAAATTCACTTATATACATGTTCACACTCACTTAAACTATGGTTGGCCACGCTATTTAAGATCCTTGGGAGTTGTTTGAGATAGGCCATATGTGTGACTCCCTTACGTTTGTGTATGTGTGTGTGTGTTTTTTTTTTGTTCCCACCTTGCAAGCAACAGGTTCTTGTGGCTACTCTTCTTTTTGAGAGAATAGGTTCTTATGTCTGCCGCGTAGCTTTTGCACTTACGCTTCACATCTAGAGGGGTAAAAAGAGCATTGTGAGTTTGTCTTTGATGCGCTCATAAGTCTACGTTTATAGACGTGAGAATTGATTCTTGAATTTTTGGCTCAAATATTATCGAGGTGGTAGGTAAGATTACCGGCGGTTGGTTACCATTGGGGTTGTTTGAACACACAAGCTCTTGTGTAGGTGTTGAATGCACGAGAGTTGGTTGAGTGACTGGCTTGGTGTTTCTTAGGCCTCCATTCTTGTCAAAATTTAGGTGAAGCTATTGGGACTGAAGTCGATGGTGGTGAGGCTTTCTTCACGTTGTTCGATTTTGGTAACCATATGATGGGATTACCATCATAGTATCCTTGTTGTTAAAGCACATGCATAGGCACCCATCATTGATGAACATTATAAATTGGTGGCTAATGCGCTTGGTGCTGAGGTTTTCCCAAAAAACTCATATACAAGATAAAGCGGATTACATAAGTGTATGTTTCCAAATAACTCATATACAAGATAAAGCGTTATGAAAACCTATGGAGATAGGGGCTATCTAGATCTCATGTTGTGCGATTGGTATTGTTCCTTGTGGCTCCAGTCCCTTCACTTCTCACATTTCCATTGCTATCGGCATGGACATTTGCACCACCATTTCTAGTTATATGATCTTAAAACACAATAAAACTAACACAAGTGAGAATTAGTTTTGCAAAAACAGAGGTTTAGAGTTTAGAAATGTACTTACTTGCCATGCTTGCCAAGCATCTCCTCTAGTAATAGCAATATATCCTTCATCTTGCACCCTATATAGAGCTTGTTGCAAACCCTGTTGTAATGCAAAATCATATTCCTCTTGCGTAGAGGGGCGGTCCACTGCTTCAAGCTATAGACATACAAACAAATAAACATTTTAGAAAGTTGTTATTTAAGATAACCTTCTTTAATTAAAAGATAACATACAATTTGAGGCTAATATATACTTACAAATATTGTTAGGATATTGACTCCTTCTTCACGTCGTGTAACATCACGCCTATAGTAATTTGCCATCTATCTAAGAAAAAAGATAAATACTTAAAACTCTCATGCATAGGAAGCTACCGGCATACGTTGGAAGCTACCGTCATGCGTTGGAAGCTACCGGCATGCATTGGTTGCTACCGGCATGCATTGGAAGATATCGACATGCATTGGTTGCTACCGACATGCGTTGGAAGATACCGGCATGTGTAGGGAAGCTGCCGGCATGCGTAGGAAGCTGCCGGCATGCGTTGGAAGCTACCGGCATGCATTGGAAGATACCGGCATGCGTTGAGAATCTGTTGGCATGCGTAGGAGGCTGCCGGCATGCGTTGGTTATTACCGGCATGCGTCAGAAGCGACCAACATGTGTTGTTGTGACCGGCATGTGTTGGTTGCTACCGGCATGCGTTGGAAGCTCCCGGCATGCGTAGGAAGCTACCGCCATGCGTTGGAAACTAACGACATGCATTGGTTGCTATACTGGCATATGTAGGAAGCTATCGGCATTGCATAGGTTACCACCGGCATGCGTTGGTTGCTACCGGCATGCATCGAAAGCTAGTATGCGGCTTCTGCATAAAACCTCATGTATAAAGCTTATGTACCCGGCTTATGCATTAGCCATATGTAAAAGCTTTATACATAGACTTGTGCATATGGCTTTATACATGGCTTATGCATATGGCTTTATACATAATGCTTATGCATACGGCTAATACATAAGCCTCGTGGATAAGCTTATGTATAATGCTATACATAGAGGCTTATCGCTAATGCATAAGCTTTATACATGAGTCTTATGCATGAGGCTTTATGCAAAAGTCTCATGCATAAACCTTATGTATAAGCCTCATGTATGAGGCTTATACATTTGGTAATTCATAAGTCTTATGCGTGAAGTTTATGCACTACCCTTATGTATGAGGCTTATGCATAAGGCTAATGAATAAGCTTTATGCACTAGCCTCATACATGAGGCTAAGGCATATGGCCACCTCTACCCTTATGTATGAGGCTTATGCATAAGGCTAATGCATAAGCTTTATGCACTAGCCTCATACATGAGGCTAAGGCATATGGCCACCTCTAGTAAGGAGCTATGCTATCCATGTAAGGGAGAAAAAATAACAAATCCTAAAACTTACAAACCCTATAACATGTAAAAGCATTAGAGAGGAAACATAAAAGGGAGAGATCTCTTACCTTATGAATGTACATGTGCGCATAGTAGGTACCCACCAAGGCTATCTTCAAATATTACTTATCCTATTTCGTATGTTGGTGGTAAGTGTTAAATTTGCAGAAATGTGATGAGCTATGGTGGATCAAATGCAAGAATCAACATTATTAACAAAGAGATTAGATGATGATTAAGGTAAAATTAATGAGCAATTAACTGATAGCTTAATGTAGGCATGTGTAATAAAAAACCAGTTCAGCAGGACGAGGACGAGGAAGAGGCAGAGTAGGAGGAAGGACCTTCACTTGCCTCAACTGTGGGAAGCCAGGACACATGGCAAGAGGCTGCTACAACAAACCCAGTGGAGAAGGAACGACATCGGCAAACTTCATGGGGACTCCTAAGGAAGTGGAGTCCGATCATCTTTTCTAAGAGAGAGAGAGAGAGAGAGAGAGAGAGAGAGACCCCACAACCCAATGTAACATGTCCCAACAAAGTAAAACCACCTCTGAGCCACCGCCGTCGATGATGTAGGCCATGTGGTAGATATATGTGTAAGCACTTTAGTCAAGGTCATGGGCGCTTGTAGTAGCCTTGGATACATAGAGAGAGAGAGAGAGAGAGAGAGAGAGAGAGAGAGAGAGAGAGAGAGTGTCAAGGACTATGAGTTTAGGGACTTGAGGCACTGGTCGCGGGGCGACCAAGTAAGAGGGAAACTTGGTATAGGGTCTAGGTGTGCTAGGATTATTCACTTGAGGGGAGGTGTTGAAATATACAAGTGAATAGGGTGTGTGCGGGAACAAGCCCTTAGCAAGAGGCTATAATAAAAGAGAATCTGTAAATAAGTGAGAAGCAGTGAAAAGGTGAGAGGTATCTACTGGGAGAGAATAAAGGGTAGCATGAGAAGATTTAGGATGTGTGGAGATATTCTGAGAAAAGTGAAGAGGTGGAGAGAATCAAGCAAAAGAGGTGGAGTGAATCAAGGAGAGATCAGTGGGATTAGATGCTTGGATGTAAACTCTATAAATTAAGGCATTGGCCTAATGAGCCCCTCCTTTGCCTCCTCTGACTCCCCTCCTTTGACTCCTCTGACTCCCCTCCTCTGCCTTCTCTAACTCCTATGCACCCTCTACCTCCCCTTCTTTGACTCCTCTAACTCCCCTCCTTTGACTCCTCTAACTCCTTTGACTCCTCTAACTCCCCTCCTGTGCCTCCTCTAACTCCTATGCACCCTCTACCTCCTCTGACTCCTCTGACTCCTCTGACTCCTCCAACAACACCCCTTGCCTCGTCAGCCCATACTACTTCTGACTCCTCTGACAACATCGTCTTGCCTCATCCATCGACCCCCCTCTCTGCTTCCTCCGGCAACCCCCTTCCCTTGGTTTGTTTGCATTTCCCTTGGATCATGTATCATCAGCACCCTCTTCTAAACATCAACATGATCTCACCATCTCAGCAACAAACGAATGCATTCCATTTGCCTCTTGTAGCCTGACGGGCTTATCAGACTGCACAAGCAAGAAAAATCAAAGGCATAATCCACCTCAAGAGCTACTACCAATTGGTTCTAGTGGATCATAGTACACTACATTATCCACACTAGTACTTGAATATAGGCTTCCACCATTTTAATTGAAGGCCTGATCCACCTCAAGAGCTACTACCAAATGATAATTAGGAACCAAAGAGAAAGGAACTAATGGAGTGTAATATTTAGCTTCATTTTTGACAAATATTTTTCTTTATTTTCTACAAATCAGTTCATAAATCATATCATGTTGCTACTTCTACTCTTCCAAAGCTTCTAAACTTCACTTCTTCCTAAGAAGGGTATCTAACCCTTTTATACTAGAGCTTTCCAAAGCTCTATTCTTCCAAAGCTTCTAAACTTCACTTCTTCCTAAGAAGGGTATCTAACCCTTTTATAAAAGGGTATCTAACCCTTTTATACTAGAGCTTTCCAATTCTACCCTTTAATACTCTAGTATAAAATGGTATCTAACCCTTTTATACTAGACCTTTCCACTTCTACATAATGCTGAGTGCGTGTGCTACTGCCACAAAGCCCCATCGATGGCTTCCTAATGCCCATATAAACCAGATCACTTCCCACACCTAGTGGATCACCTTTGTGCCTTAACATTCGACATTGAGCTACCTTGGCCGTTGACCCATGTGGAATGCCCACTAATGACCCACCTTATTCCCTTTGTTGTGGCCGCCTAGCACTGCCCTTATATGAGCTCAATATGAGCTCAATGAGTGAAGGTAAAAAACTTCTTGCACATTCATGATGATGAAAGATTTGATGCCTTCACCGTCAGCTTTGTTGGTGCATTTGATTGAGATTTAGCCTCCCAGTTGGTAAGTTGGTGTTGTGGTGTGGCCCAAGAAACTGTGGTACAAATAGAAGCTTTTGTGTATCTCTTGGGGGTTTAGCAGTGGCTTTTTTTTAATGGGAACATTATTAGGCAAGGACCTTGCATGGACTTGCAAGGTCCTTGCCGCTTGTTGATTAGTTTTCATTGCATCTTCTAACTCCTTTAAAGCTGGTGTTGACTCACAAATTGAGGTGGTAGCCACATTGCTCTTCATTCTTGTTTAAGCTTTAGGGGGTGGTGTCAGAGGCATGGCTTTAGGTTACCACTCCATCTTTGGTTGAACATGGACGTGTTGACTGCAAAATGTTATGGTACGTACCATGATTGTAGAGGCTTATAGAATGGGTTCCCTTCATAGAAGCCTTGAGCTTTTGGAAGCTTTTGTTGGGATCCATCAAGATGTCAACAGTTGGGCTTAAACTATGGTTTGGGGCCATCGCTCGAAGATTGGATATAGAGCACGAGGCTTTTGAAACCCACATAGAAGGGTTTCCTTCACAGAAGCCTTAAGCTTCTAATATCTTGATGGGGATATAGTAGGGCTTGGATTGTGCATAGGACCCCTTTTACTTGAGACTCGCACTTGGCATATTTCTACTCACATGGGTATGACAAGTCTTAGCTTAGGTTTCATACATTCCTTGGCTTGCTATGGTACTAGAGGCTTCTTGAGGTTGACATTTGGGGGTACCCTTCGTCTATGTTGACGAGGTTTTGGATCTCCGTATATTGGTATGGCTCGACACGTCCATGCAAGATGAGTGTTGAGTGTTAGGGGTTACATGAGGTGATGGCTTGTAATAAGACGACAAGGCTTGGGATGCTGAGAGATCCAATGTGTCCTTGTCCATCAAGGTATGGTAACCCTTGGGAAAGCTCAAGTATCACGGTTCTTTTTTGCTAACTAGCTACATAATTAGTGGCTACAATCCATCCTCTTTTGAGGATGATGCACTCTTTTATTATACCTACATATGTCACATAAAACTTACAAAATAAGCCACATCATGAAGGTCAACTTTGTGTATAAAGATTTGCACACTTGAGGACCTACAGCCTCGTTGGATCTTTTTTTATCGTCATACGATTACCTTGAGCCATGCCCTCCATTTTTCATTGCCTAATTTCTCCTCCTTTTTCTCATGGAATTGATAGAGCTTGTCCTAGGTGAAAGGTCCATAATAGCATTTTAGAGTGCTTCCACTATAACATCCTTCCATCTCCGCTCCATCCATGATTAGGACTATATTGTGTATGCTAATTGGTAGCATGGCCGACAAAAGTGTTGCTGAAGGTGTTGCACATCTAGATAGTTGGAACATTGGGCTGTATGCCATTGGTCACCCAAATATTTGCAAAAATTGTGGGGATCCAAATAAGTATAGTAAAAAGAAGGGATGAGAAAATTACCTAGTCGAATGAGGGTAGACATAGCGGCATCGCATTGTGGTGTGCTTTTTGTCGAAAGGGGTTTTGTTGAATGAGGATAGATGTAGCGGCATCGCATCAAGGTGTGCTTGTCGAAAGGGGATTTGGCGTAGGAGTTTGGGTTTGTGCTTGAGATTTTGGTTATTAGTTCTTGTGCAGGTGCCATCATGGTCATCTCTCTTCTTTCTATGGACCGTGATCCCGTCTTCGGGGATGTGCACTAGAGTGTTCTTAGTTGTTTCAATTCTCCTTTGTTTTCTAGTTGCTTCCGGCTTGGTTTGTCCTTTCTTCCTCCTTCCTCTTCTTTTCTCTCCTTTTTTGCTTTGCTTTTTTCCTCTCCTCCTTCCTTTACTCTCTTTCTCTGCTCTTCTCCCTTCTCTATTACTCCTTTCCCTCTTCTCTACTTATCCTATCTCTACTTCTCCTTGTCGGCTTCTTTACTTCTTCTTTCGTTCCACTTCTTTGCCACCTCCTCCCTTCCACTTTCCTTCACTACTCCTCTCCACTACTTCCCATTCTCTTTGTCACCTCCCCCTTTCCACTACTCCTCTCCGTTACTTCCCCTTCTCTTGCTCTTTCTTTTCTTCAATTCTTCCTCGTCCATTTCTGCTATCCTTACCTTCTAGGCTGATCAATGATGATGACCAGATTTCCACCCTTTATTGTTATCCTGTGAACCATTGAAAATATCACAAATGCCACTTTGATCGCCTTGAAATGTCACCTTACAGGTGCTATATGATGACTCACCCATTGACACTACCAATCCTTGCCCTGGCACTGAGCATGTTGATTGTTGCTCTATTTAACACAACTGCCATGCACACTATTTTCCCAATTGGCATGCTTCACATATATTGTGTATTCCATCCTTTTTGAACTTTGACAAAAACGTGCAACAATTTTTTAGGCCTACATATTTTTCAGCCTGCTGATGAATATTGACATAACCAATGCATATGCCAAATGTCTATAATCACACATGTACCATGTGCAAACATTATAGTGTTTTTTACTTCATGCATGTTTACATCCAATATAAATAGTCTACCAATTATGTTTCCCTTTGTGGCTTTCCCTTTTTGGCACTGGTTATTCAAATCTTCCAAATAATGCTTCCCTTTGTGGCACTGGTTATTCAAATATTCCACATAACATCTATGAGGGTTAAACCTCACTTGTAGAGACCCTATCCAATAGACACTAGGTTCTTTGTAATATTTGAAACATAAAGTACATCACCCAAGCACTTCATTTTGCCATCGTGCATAGACAATGGCACCTTACTGTTGAAATATACAAGTGAATAGGGTGTGGGAACAAGCCCTTAGCAAGAGATTATAAAAGAGAATCTATAAATGAGTGAGAAGCAGTGAAAAGGTGAGAGGTATCTACTGGGAGAGAATAAAGGGTAGCATGAGAAGATTTAGGATGTGTGGAGATATTCTAGGAAAAGTGAAGAGGTGGAGAGAATCAAGCGTAAAAGAGGTGGAGTGAATCAAGGAGAGATGAGTGGGATTAGATGCTTGGATGTAAACTCTATAAATTGAGGCATTGGCCTAAATAGAATTTGCTAGTTTATGCTTGGGTGTGGGAACAAGCCCTTAGCAAGAGATTATAAAAGAGAATCTATAAATGAGTGAGAAGCAGTGAAAAGGTGAGAGGTATCTACTGGGAGAGAATAAAGGGTAGCATGAGAAGTGGAGATATTCTAGGAAAAGTGAAGAGGTGGAGAGAATCAAGCGTAAAAGAGGTGGAGTGAATCAAGGAGAGATCAGTGGGATTAGATGCTTGGATGTAAACTCTATAAATTGAGGCATTGGCCTAATGAGAATTTGCTAGTTTATTATTATCCATGCCTACATTAAGCTATCAATTAATTACTCACTAATCTCATCTCTTAATCATCGTCTAATACTTTGTTAATGATGTTGATTCTTGCATTTGATCCACCATAGCTCATCACATTGCTACAAATTTAACATGGTATCAGCAGCACAACATGGTGGACATTATGCACAACATGGTGGAAATTATGCAAATGGTGGAAATTTTGCATCAAGCAGTAATGATAGCAGCGTAAATCACTTGTTTGCCATGAAACATGTCGTGGGATCTATGATGACAAATGGTGACAGTGATGACACTTGGTATATGCACTCTGGAGCATCAAACCATATGACTTCTCATGGAGAATGGTTTGAACATATGAAGCCTATGGATGTGAAAGGCTATGTGGAGACAGGAGATGATACCCAACATGCTATCACACATGTTGGAAGTGTACCATTGGTTATGCACAATGGTGAAACAAAGTCTATGGCAGATGTCTAAGCCTTCTATTACAAAAAGTTTGGCCTTAGTTGGGGTCAAATGGTGGAACAGGGTTTACAGGTTCGTTTCAACGAGCACGGTTGCTTCCTTGAGGATTTCAAAAATGGATGTAGAGTCATTGCCAAAGGCAAGAAAGAAGGCAGGCTATTTAAGTTGGATGATGGGATTCCTGAGTTGAAATCAGCCATGTTCTCTAAAAGTCGAAATGTGGTATAGGACATTGACATGTGGCATAAAAGGATTGGACATGTGAACATACAAAGGTTAAAGAACATGCATTCAAGAGGTTATTAGTGGGCTACCTAGATTCAAGTATGATGGGAGTATGCATGTTTGTGATGCTTGCCAGTTTGGAAAGCAAGCAAGGTTGTCATTTCCTAAAGAAGGCAACATGAGTAGCAGGCCACTTGAGATAGTTCATAGTGATGTATGGGGTCCTGCACAAAACCCATCCATTAAAGGCTGCTTGTATTATGTGACATTCATTGATGATTTCAGTAGAATGACTTGGATTTACTTTCTTAGAGAGAAAAGTGAAGTGTTGGGAAAGTTTATGGACTTCAAAGATTTTTCAGAGAAGCAATATGGCTCTTGGATAAAATGTTTGAGGACAGATGGAGGTGGTGAATACACCTCACATGATTTTGAGAATTTCTTGAGAAAGCATGGCATAAGAAGGCAGTTAACTTGCAGGTATACACCTCAATGAAATGGTATTACTGAGAGGAAGAATAAAGTCATTTGTGATGTGGCCAAGGTGATGCTCAATGAAAAGAGCATGCCAGACTATTATTGGGTAGAAGCGTGTGCCACTGTGGTGTATGACACCCACAGTAGCCATACATGGAAGTATGCCAGAGATGCGGCTTACAGGTTTTATGCCAGACATTGGACACCTCAAAGTGTTTGGTTGCATAGCTTATGTACATGTGCCAGACGAGAGAAGGAGGAAGTTGGATCCTAAGGCAGAAAAAGTGTGTTTTTGTTGGGTATGCATAGGATCGCAAAGCATATAAATGTTACAATCCGCATACTAGGCAAGTGGTTATCTCACGAGATGTGGTGTTTGATGAACTTGCTAGTTGGTACAAGGCAAAGGATGAGGGTGTCATTGATTCCGTTGATGCTGATGTGCATGTGAACTTGCCACAAGCAAGTTCTATTTCTATGTTTGGGCCAGCAGAGTTTGAGAGTAGCACTATACGTCCATGGTTAGGACGCTTGAGACATGAGAGTGTGAGCATTGGGAGTAGTGCTGTGGATAAAGGCACATTGGTTCATAATGAAACATGGGATTTGGTTGCCTTACCACAAGGCAAAAATGTCATTGGTTGTAAATGGGTTTATAAGATGCAAATCAGATGGTTCCATTGAGTGCCATAAAGCGCGGTTGGTAGCTAAGGGTTATGCACAAACCCAAGGTTTGGACTACAATGAAACATTTAGTCCAGTTGCAAAGATGGGAACAGTGAGAGCAGTCATTGCTATGGCTGCAGCAAATGGTTGGGAAATGCATCAAATGGATGTGAAAAATGCATTTCTAAATGATGGTGATTTACAACAGGAAGTTTATATGGCACAACCAGAAGGATATGTACACCTGAGGTACCCCACTCATGCATGCAGTAAAGAAAGCATTATATGGTTTGAAGCAAGCACCTTGTGCTTGGAGTGATTCCCTAAATTTCTACAAATTTTAGGAAGTTTTCCTAATTATTTAGGAATTCTTGAGAGCATTTTTATGGTAAAAAAGGCATTTTTAATGCATTTTTGCGGGTTTCTCCGCCCGCAGGCATGCTATCAAATTTCTGCCGATTTTCTATTGAATTTTAGTAGGGGGCAGCATGTTGATGTATCAAGTTCTCTCCTGTGTGCGTGGCATAGTTTCAATATCTCAAATATGAATTTCCCTTCATTTTTTCTCTCCCATGTGTGAACACCTCTTAGGTAGGAATATTTTTTATTAATACTAATCATAATTAAGAAATGATTAGTGTATAATCAAGATTATGCATTAATCTCTCTGTTAACAGAGAAGAGTAGAGAGAAAGAAGATGGTGGAAGGGATAGAGGGTGTGGAGATCGAGAAGGGAAAGAGGAAGGGAATGCTCCCCCCTCTCCCTCTTGAATTCACACACAAGGGGGGAGGGGGGTTCTTTTCGCTGGCCGCCGGCGCACAGTGCCCCCCCATGTTTTCTTTAGAAAAAATATTAAGCTTTTTAAAGCTTAGTTAAAGCTTTTAATAAAGTTTTATTAGCTTTTATTTAAAGCTTAATTAACCTTTGATTAAAGCTTTTTTTAAAAAGAGAAAAAAAATCTTCATATTCATGATATTTAAAAAAAACATGTTGAGCCCTTTGACCTTTGGGGTCCAAAATTTTTTTGACCTTCTGTATTTCGGAGTTTTTTATCTTTTGATTTTCTGCAACCCTTGGCTGTCCGCATTTCAGGGTGACCATTAGGATTCAAAAAAAAATTTGACCATTCGTATTCTAATGCATTCGGGGTACAATAAAAATTCTATTTTTTTTTGGAAATTGTGAGAAATTAGACAAAGCTTATTTCCGATTTTTGGAATATTTGAGTTTGTCAATTGGCATGCGGCATGTCCGTTCGGGCGTATGTGAGACTGTTCAAATTCCTTTAAAAATCTATTTTTTTCCCAAAAAAATTAGTAATTCCATTAAAATTACAGATTTTGATTGGATTTGAGAATTTTCGGGCGGAATTGAAAAATTTTGTGATCGATGGGATTCTCATAGTAATTTTTTAATAATTACCAAACTTAGAAAAATTCTAGAAATTATTTTAGAAATCCTATAAATTGGTATTTTTAAAATATCAATTGTATTTTAGTAAATTTTATCGTTAAAAGTTTCTAGAAAATTTTAGATTTGGAGTGCCATAAGATAGAATTTGGTGGATTTTCAATATTAGTAAATTTTAAGGCCTTAAAAAATAGAAAAATTAGAGAAAAATCATGATTATTCTTTTTTCTCGAGAATTTAATATTTTCGAGGGTTATTTAGTGTTGAAGTATGCTTTTTATATGCAACATTAGATAGATGCGGGTTATTCGCATATAATTAATGCGAGTGTGCCTTGTATTGTAGTTGTTTCTGTTTGGATTAATTCTAGACGATGTTTTCATGATTTGTTGTCGTTGTTTAGCCATCGAATGCTAATTAAAGCATTTTTTCTTATGTGCAGTTAGTTCTAGCGAATTGATTTACTAGATTATTTTGGTCAAAAGTGGGCAAGTGAAGTTGGTTCAAGTGAATCGTGATTTCTAAAGAACTTTATTACCATGGGTAATATTGACTTCTCAATCAATGATAATGTCAATGAGCTGAGTGATCATCCCAACTCAGGTAGGAAAGATCTTAAATCCAGGTTGAAGAAGAGGAGGCTATTGGAAAGAGTGAATTTTTGGAAGTGACAGAGCATTTAGAGGCAACTATTACCAAATTCCATGACAAGATGGAGTCATTGAAGATGTAGATTTTAACTTTGCAGAAAGCTCTTTTGGTGGCACCTCCTACTCCTACTAAAGCAGTTGTTTCGTCGTTTGCACCAAAGGTGTCACGTAGGCTGTAATGCCTGTGACCGACGGCAGACCGAATGGCCATGTCCGGGGTTCAGTGGGAGAGGACGCCCATGCGGAGTCATGGGCGGCCAGCCTAGTGTGGACGGCAGGCCACACACTATATAGCCTGGGGGATGAGGGGCAATCCTCATTCTTCCTCTACGGCTGGGTGGTGAGCCAGAGGCCGTCCCCTCTCGTGGTAACGCCCGTAGTAGCGGCGTTACGGATATCTAACACTGGTATCAGAGCATGGTTCGAAGGGATCGTGAGAGTCCGCGCGCGAACGGGGGACCGGAGCCCACTCGGTGGTTTTCATCCACAATCTCCTCACCCTTATCTCCACAAGGGAGTGTGTGGAGGAACGAGGGCCAAGACTTTTGAAGGGAAGAACTCTTTCTCTCTCTCTCTCATTCTCTCTCCCCGTCACACACAGCATCGAGGTAAGCAAAATTTGTTTTGTTTTCATTTTTCTTTTGTTTTTCTGCGTTGAATCGCTTCGCAATACTCTACGTTGAAGATTTTCAAAACAAAAAGCCTATGTGGAGGTGGGTGGGGGGGGCGCAGACCAACCCCACAAAATAGAATGAGATAGTTAACTCTGTGTTGAAGTGGGGGGGCGCAGACCACCCCCACGACCAGCCCTGTGTGTGATGGGGCGAAGCAAGGCCGTCGAAGCTGAAATTCCACACGACGTGTGTAGAGGGGGGGGAGGCGCAGGCCGCCACAGCACTGCATTGAGTGTGAGGCGCATACACTTTTCGCCGCTATGCGGGGAGGAGGAGGCGGCCAGGGCCACAACCAGCTCCGAACTGCAAACCACTTGCAGCACAGCAAAGTAATTGCACTACAAGAGCGTCGTCGTCGTCGTGTTCTTCTAACATGACTAAGGCCGGCGGCAGCCAGCCAGCCAGGCCGGCCAGCGGCGGCGGCGGCCAGCCAGCTAGGCCAGCCATGGGCGGCCAGCGGCGGCGGCGCCGGCCAGCCAACGGCGGCGGCAAGAGCCACAACGCCCAGCACATGCCAGACGCCCACGAGCGGCCAGAGACAACCAAAAAAAAGGAAAAGAAAAAAAAAGAAAAGAAAAACCATTTCTTTATATATATATATATATATATTTTCATTATTCAATTTGAAAAAAATTAAAAATGAAAAATTCAAGAAACCCTCTCTCTCGGCTGGGGAGGAGAATCATCCCCGCAAAAAAAAAAAATCCCGGAACGGGATAAGTGTTTCCGGGGTTAATTTTTGTTATGAGTTGCAGGCATTTTCTCGTGGATCGGAGCATCCCGGAAGCGTCCTTGTAGAGGCTCGCAACGCAACAAATCGACAGGCGACCATAAAGGGGGGTGACTATTATTCTCTCTCCACCATTGCTCATTTTTATTAGCATTTTTTTTAGTAATTTCCGAGTTCTCGCATTATTTTTTGCAAGAATTAAAAATGTCTGCTAGGCGTAGTGTGTCTCCACCGCCTTCTACTTCTCTAGGTTTTTCCAGTCTCTTGTCCTCGGTCGCGGGTTTGACCCCAATCGAATTGTCAGGCCGTACACGCCCGACCGTTGTTCGGTCCGGAGCGCGCTTATCGATCACTCGTGATCCGCCAGCGCCCTCCTCGTCTATTGACCCTGCCTTGGGACCCAGCGAGCCCGCAGCGGCCGCATTGGGCTGATGACCCCTTTCTGGCCGATGAGCCAGAGGACATGAATACTGACATCGCCGAGGGGACCGAGGAGGACCTCTTGGATTATGACGATGATGACTATGACCTACTGGACCCTACTGATGTCCTGACAGAGACGGAGCTCTCTAGTGGACTGTTTAAATATCTTAATGCCAAATTGAACACTATGGGTAAAGTCCAGGCTGATTTAGTCACGATGCTACAGAGCATCTCCACACGGTTAGATGCACTGACAGCCGCCTCGGCTAGTACTCCGACTCCTCGTGGTAGCCGAGCTCCTACAGCACGGGTGAGCGTAGCCTCGCCAGTGGTTGCAGGAGTACAGGCCGATGCGCCTGCGGGGCCGTCCGTAGCGACAGCTTCGTCGTTGTTAAAAGACTTAAAGCCGCCTAGTTTTGGTGACGAGGAAAAGGAGAGAAACAAGGACTCAGTCAATATGTTTCTAGCGAAGTGGTCAGATTTGCATGCGCTGTGATAGCAGCCTAGCCGTATACAGCCCGTAGAGGCTAGCCTCTCTTTAACCGGCAAAGCGTACAAGTGGTGGATGAGTCTGACAACTCGCCCTGCCACTTGGACGGAATTTGAAACAATGTTTCGAAAAGAATTTTTGCCTGTTAATGAGGCAGAGAGAAGCTGGGAGTTATGGGACAAGTGCTCGATGGAGAACAAATCCCTAACTCAGTACATCTCAAACTACAGGGAGATAGTACTCAAGTTAAAAGGAATCGATGCATTCCAAACATTGCGGGGCTTTAAGAGAGGCCTCAAAGATGATTACCTTGAGTACGTAGAACCCCTACAGCCTAAAGACTTAGCAGAGGCAATTCAATATGCACAGATATTCGATGACATCAAGCGCCGTAGTGCGCGTGGTGGTTCTAGTAGGGCCGAGGGTAGTGAAAAGAGGAGGTCAGGCCTCAAAAGAAAAGGGTTCCGCAGTGAGAAACAAGGGGATAGGACGGACCAGGAAGGACAGGGTGGTCATTGGTCTAAAAAACCGCGACCATCCAGAAAAAAAAGAGACACCGAAAACCAAAAGAAAGAGCAATATATTAAAGCGCGAAAGGAAAATCGCTGCTTTAATTGCAATGAAGTAGGACACACGAAGGCTGAGTGTCCAAAGCCTAAAGCCAGCACGAGTGGCAACGAGTCCAAAAAAGATGGTAAATCTTCTAGGCAGTTGCATACAGTGCAGAGACTCCCTCTCATTTCCGCAGAGTTCAGAGAGGTGACAGTGTGTCATTGTGATGAGCATCACGCTTGTTCAGTGACACCAGCGATGTGGCAGCCTACTGTAGGTCCGCATGACATGGTGCGCATGTATGGCACCATAGGTGGCCGTAGAGTCACAGTTTTTATTGATGATGGAGCTAGTCACAACTTCTTGAACTACTCGTTAGTCAAGAAATTGGGATGGACTGAGACCCGGAGTGATCATGAGTATACTGTTGGCCTAGCCAACGGATATGACAAAACGGTATGGAATACCGTAGTATTGGGGGTCCCATTATCTATGCAGGACTACAAGGCTCCGCTTGACTTTCAGGTCATGCACTTAGCCAGAGCAGACGTATATCTAGGCAAGGAGTGGCTGTATGGCTTGGGCCCTAGTCTAGCTCAGAATTACTTACATAACACGCTATGTTTTGAGCATGGAGGTAGAGTCATCACCCTGCAGGGCGACCGTACTGTCCCTGCCACACCACTTATTTCCTCCATGGAGTTGTGTACAGCGGTCCGCAGAGACCAGATAGCAGAGGTATATGCTTGTTACCCTCTTTTGAATTCTGTTTCCGTAGATGAAACGATAAATGATGTTTGCGTAGACAAACAAGAAAAACAAAATAACCTTGGACGAGACCCACTGTTTGAAAACCCTGTTTGGCATGCATGTGATTCAAACAAGAAAAAATCCAAGGTGAATGAGACATTAAAGAAAAAGTACGTAGATACTTTAACGAATTTATTAGAGGAATTTCAGGATGTTTTTCCTGATGATTTACCAGATGGTTTACCACCATCTAGGGAAGTAGACCATGGCATTGAAGTTATGCTAGGATCAAAACCTATAAGCAAACCTGCTTATAGATTAAGCCACTCCGAGGCACAGGAGGTGGAAAAACAATTAACGGAATATTTGAACAAAGGGTTTATTCGGCCTAGTTCAAGTCCGTGGGCATCGCCTATTCTTCTGGTAAAGAAGAAAGACGGATCTATGCGGATGTGCATAGACTATAGGGCTCTTAATCAGATAACGATTAAGAACAAGTATCCGATGCCACGCATGGATGAGTTGTTTGATCAACTCTATGGATCGAGATACTTCACAAAAATAGACCTGAGATCTGGGTATCATCAGGTTAGAATTAAACAAGAAGATGTTGCGAAGACAGCATTTAGGACCCGTTTCGGGCATTTTGAATTTTTCGTTATGCCATTTGGGCTAACCAATGCTCCAGCGACGTTTATGATGCTGATGGACAGTATTTTACATCCATATCTGGGAAAATTCGTAGTAGTTTTCCTAGATGATATTCTTGTGTACAGTAAGACACAGAAAGAACACATAGATGATTTGCGTCTAGTGTTCAAGTTGTTGCGAGAGCACAAATTATTTGCAAAGAAAAGCAAATGTGAATTTTTTGAAACAGAAATTCACTACCTTGGCCATATTATATCCGCCGATGGTACGCGGATGGAGCCAGAAAAAGTAGAGGCTATTCTTAAATGGCCAGCGCCGAAGAATCTCGAGGAACTGCAGATTTTTCTTGGCATGTCGGGGTTCTACCGACAGTATGTGAAGGACTACGCGAAGATCGCAGTCCCGTTGACGGACCAGTTACGGTCAAAAACAAAGAACATTAGTTGGGGGGAGGCCCAACAGAAAAGCTTTGATAAGCTCAAGGTGACCGTAGCAGCTGCACCTGTTTTGACAATTGTCGATCCAAATGAGCCGTTTGTTTTGGAAACAGACGCTAGTAATGAGGCCATTGGGGCCGTACTTATGCAAAGGGGACGCCCAATTGCATTTGAAAGTAAAAAGTTAGATCGTGCACAGCGTAACTACTCGGCTTACGAGCGAGAGTTACTAGCGATAGTTCATGCACTGAAAAAGTGGAGACACTATTTATATGGTGCCACTTTTGAGGTCCGGACGGACCATGAAAGTCTGAAATGGCTTTCAAGTCAAAATGAACTGAAGGGTAGAAAAGCTCGGTGGGCGGAGATTCTACAGGAGTTTGACCTTCAGATACGTTACCAGAAAGGTAAGTATAACGTGGTGGCAGATGCACTTAGTCGCATGCCACAGATTAATGAACTTAGTTTCACAGTCTTCAAGAATGATTTCTTGGAGTCCCTACGTGGTTTATGTGAGCATGATCCATCTTTTACAGAGGTCTGGCGCGCTGTACGCATACGCACTTCTTCACAGACGCGACCACCTCCCTCGTTGGCACGTATTGCTAGTCCGGAGAGACTGGTCGAAGGTGCAACGGGAAGGGAAGCGAGAGTTAATCCGGAGAGACTAGCCGTGTCTTCTGGGTATAGTTTGGAACCGGAGAGTTCTGACGTAGGCCCTTCATCACCTTTGACTGCCACGGCTTCAAAGGGGAGTGATAAACTTCGTCGGGGGGAGAAATATGCTAATTACTCCATTGACGACGGGTACTTACTCTACAAGGGTAGAATATGTGTACCAACTATTGGTGACTTTCGGGCCCAAATTCTTAAAGAAAGTCATGATAGTCCAAGTGCGGGTCATCCCAGGATTCAGAAGACCTATGCACTAGTAAAAAGACAGTTTTATTGGCCTAGTTTGTTTAAGGACGTCTAGACTTATGTGCTGAAATGCAATAAGTGCCAGGTCAATAAACATGAACGTCTTAAGGTTGGAGGACTACTCCATCCACTGGAGATTCCTCAAGGGAAATGGGAAAGCATTTCCATGGATTTCATTACTGGTTTACCCAAGACGAGTCGAGGGAATGACTTGGTGTGGGTGGTAGTGGACAGGTTAACTAAAATGGCAAAGTTTATTGCCACAAAGAAAACTGTTAAAACGCCAGAGTTGGCAAAACTCTTTATTGAACATCTCTACAAGCTATATGGCCTGCCCGCAGATATAGTGTCGGATAGAGATAGAAAGTTCAACAGTCATTTTTGGAGGGAAGTCTTCAAAAAGCTGGATACTACTCTGAGTATGAGTACGGCAGATCATCCGAAGTCTGATGGCCAAACTGAAAGAGTTAACCAAATTCTAGAGGATATGTTGCGTTCTTATGTTAGTAAGAAGCAATCTAATTGGGAAGAGTACTTGCCCTTATTGGAGTTTGCCTATAACAGCTCCAAACACTCAGCGACTGGATTTACACCATTCATGTTAATGTATGGATTCCAGCCGAGATCTCCAATGGCTGTAGGCCTAGAAAAGGAGAAGATTCAATCTGTCAAGGATTTCCTTGAAGATATGAATGATATGCTCAGAGCCGCACGTGAGAGCATTCGTAGCGCTCAGGATCGCGCTAAAACTTATGCGGATAAAGGACGAAGAAAGGTGACCTTTGCAGAAGGTGACTTTGTATTCCTCAAGGTTCCTGCGCAGTCAGAAACCATGAAAACGGGAAAGTGTGATAAACTTTCTCCGAGATATTGTGGTCCTTTTAAAATCCTTAAGAAGATTGGGGACGTAGCATATAAACTTGAGTTACCGGAGAGTTCTCAAGTCCATCCTGTCTTCCATGTCAGTAAACTAAAGAAATCAGTTCACGGGTTAGAGAACGCAGTTTCTTCAGAGATTTTGGTGGACTTGATAGAGCCACCAAAGATACCACATGAACCTGAAAAGATTCTATAGTATCGTGATAGACAAACCCGACATAAAGTGTACCAGGAGGTACTTGTTAAATGGACAGATAGGGATGAGGAGGTAGCAACCTGGGAACGCCGTAGTGCAATTTCCAAAAGGTTTCCCCAGTTTGTTTTCGAGGACGAAAACTCTTCTTAAGGGGGGGGTAATGTCACGTAGGCTGTAATGCCTGTGACCGACGGCAGACCGGATGGCCATGTCCGGGGTTCAGTGGGAGAGGACGCCCATGCGGAGTCATGGGCGGCCAGGCTAGTGTGGACGGCAGGCCACACACTATATAGCCTGGGGGATGAGGGGCAATCCTCATTCTTCCTCTATGGCTAGGTGGTGAGCCAGAGGCCGTCCCCTCTCGTGGTAACGCCCGTAGCAGCGTTACAGATATCTAACAAAAGGTGTACGGCGGGGAGAAAAACGAGAAGACTCAGGGATGTGTAGATGCCTGACTCAATAGGTGGACTACACATTTTGCCTTTCATCCATTCACTCATGCACAAAAGCTGTAGATGGCACAGGGGTTATTGAAAGGAAAGGCATTAACTTGGTGGAAGGATCTCAAAGAAGATTCCATTCCTACCACTTGGCAAGTTTTGAGGAAGCTTTTAAAAAGAGTTTGTCCAACCAGAGGATGAATTCGAAATAATTGCCAATCTTGTTAAAAATAGCATGGGAAATCAGGCTTTTGGATAATTATGTGCAGAAGTTTAGACAATTGGCTGCCAAATCCAAGTTTGATGATCATACCTTGTATGGGATTTTCATCAATGGTCTAGCTCGTGACTATGATGTGTATGAGGTTAAAAAATACAAGGTCAAAACAGCTGAGAATGCTATTTAGGCAACTCAGGTTTTTCATAAGACTATGGTTGGCACCAACACTTCAAAACCATCGTCTAATAAAAAGAAATCCACATTCACTTTTTCAAATAGTGGACAAAAAAGAAAGTTGGTTTTCACACCAAAACTAAAAAATTCTAACAATGCCAGCAAGAAGCATAAATTTGTGATAATATCACATGTTTCAAATGCAAGGAAATGGGACACATGAAGAAATTCTATCCTTTGAATGGAGCTATAGCACCTTCGGCGCCTAGAAAAAAGGCGGCACCAAAGAAATCTGTGCATGTTACAGAACTTCAAGGAAAATTTTCTAAAGTCAATATAACGCATCTTAAAGGAAGCCAATGTTCAGATTGTACTTTCAGTATAGACATTTTTGGTCCAAATGAATTATTTCGTGTTTATGGATCAACAAATGGACATCAGGTTCATATTTTGTTGGATCCTGGTAGTGCTCATAATTTTATTAACAACACTATGGTATAGAGGATGAAACTGGAAACCACATAGAATGACCATATGTACAAGGTCAAGATGGCTGGAGGGCAAGTCCAATTCTAAGACAAGCTGTAGACATCATTTTAGGGATGGAATGGTTTCATCGAAAAAATAAGGATTTTTTTGTTGATTGGGTCAAACACTTGATGTCTTTCCATCACAATGGAAACCTTGTTACTCTTAAGGGAAACATTGTTGTATAATGTCTTCATGTGTTCATTTTGATGTTAACACTATTTCTTTGGATGTTTGGGAAAGTAAAGTGTTAAATTCCATTAAGAGTAAATTTCAGGATGTATTTCTTGATGAGTTACCTCATGGATTATCTCCTAAACGAGAGGTGGACCATAAAATTGAGCTAGTGCCAGGTGCAGAATCTTTTAGTTTTCCTCCATATTGGCTTAGCCAGACTAAGGAAGACGAGGTAGCAATGAAACTAACTGAATACTTGAGGATAGGTCAAATTAGACCAAGTAAGTCTCCTTGGGGTGCACCAGTTCTCCTGGTTAAGAAAAAAGATCAAGGTACCTAGCAGATGTGTCTTGATTACAAACATCTTAACAAAGTTATAATTAAGAACAACTACCCATTGCCTAGATTAGATGATCTTATCGATAGGTTGCAAGGAGCTAAGTATTTCACAAAGCTTGATTTGCAAACCGGTTATTATCAAATTCATATTTCAGAGAAAGATGTTCCTAAAACTTCTTTTAGGACACATTATGGCCATTATGAATTTTTAGTGTTACCCTTTGGTCTCACTAATGCACCAGCAACTTTCCAACAGATGATGAATGATATATTTCAGGATCTGTTAGAAAAATGCGTGGTGGTTTTCTTGATGATATTTTGATATACAGTAAAACTTTGGCTGAGCTTGAGAATCATCTTAAAGAGGTTCTAGAAAGGCTCAGGAAGAAGAAACTGTATTGTAAATTATCTAAGTATAATTTCTTCAAAAAGAAATTGTTATACTTGGGTTAGAAGATCTCTCGAGATGGCCTAAGTATAGATTTGGATCGGATCCAAATTTTTTTTGGAATGGCCAGTTCCGCATACGTCAACAAGCAGTTAAGATCTTTCTTAGGTTTCGTGGTATTTCTTCAAAAATCTGTTAAGGATTATTCAAAGTTGACAGTGCCTTTTACCAACCTTATTAAGAGTAACAATAAGAAGTCTAATTCTCCAATTGAATGGAATGAGAAGCTACAGGAAACTTTCAATACTTTGAAATAGAAAGTTCGAGCTGCTCCCGTGTTAGCCTTACCAAATCCTAGCAAGCCTTACATTGTTGAGATTGATGCTAGTGATTTTGCGGTAGGCACAAATTTGTTCTAGGATGGGAAGCCTGTGGTCTTCGAGAGTAAGAAACTCAATGATGCATAGACTAGGTACCCAGTTCACAAGAAAGAGTTGTATGCAATCATTTATGCTTTAAAGGCATGGAGACATTATCTCTATGGGTCTCAGTTTATGGTCTTGATATATCATCAATCTTTGCAGTTTATTTGTGAGGATCAACCGGACTTGAAAGGTAGAAAGGCCAAAAATTAAACTGAGGATCCTATTTGAGTGCCACAATGCACCATCGATAGGACATCCGAGCATATAGTGTGCCTTGGCTTTGGCTAGAAGGACTTTTTATTGGCCAAAAATGAAGGATTTTGTTCAAAATTATCCTTTGGATATTCTGTCTCAAAAGTGGGAAAGTATTTTGGTTAGAATTATGTGGTCAAGTGACATGAGTGTCAGATTAATAAGGAAGAGCACCTTAAATCTGCTGGGTAATTACATCCTTTGGATATCTTATCTCAAAAGTGGGAAAGTATTTCCATGGATTTCATTACGAGACTTCCACATACCAGCAGGGGTCATAATGCCATTTGGGTAGTCATAGATAGATTGACAAAGATGGCTAGGTTTCTACCCACAAAGACAATAGTTAAAGTGTCAAAATTGTCTTACTAATTTGTTGAGTAACTGTTTAGACTGTATGGTCTACCTTCTTCTGATATTGTGAGCTATTGGGACTCTAAGTTCATGGCTCATTTTTGGTAGGAAGTTTTCAAGAAATTGGAAACTACTTTGAGTATGAGTTCCTCTAAATCACCCGCAATTTGATGGGCAAATAGAGCGTCTGAATTAGATTGCGTACCAGAAGCTCACCGTTTTAATCGAACCGAGGTTGGTCAAGACCTCGGCCGACCTTGCTACGCGAGACATCCTCCAACTTTATCAGATTAGGTCTCCACGACCTCATTCACAAGATGGTCAAAATGCTTCTCTAGCATTCTTGACATAAAACAGTCATTTAAAAAAAGTTATCTGATTCACATCACATCTATTTACCTCATATCTCATCGCCTCTATTCACATCACATCCATCCATCCATTCATTCCCAACTATCTGATTCACATCACATCTCATCACATCTATTCACGTCACATTCTCATCATCTCTATTCACATCACATTCATCCATTCATTCATTCCCATCTATTTGATTCACATCACATCTCACATCTATTCACCTCACATCTCATCACCTCTATTCACACATCACATCCATCCATCCATTCACATCTATCTAATTCACATCACATCCATCCATCCAATCATCATCTATCTGATTCACATCTCATCTCATCACATCTATTCACCTCATATTCTCATCACCTCTATTCACACCACATCTATCCATCCATTCTTCTCATCTATCTTATTCCCATCACATCTCATCACATCTATTCACCTCATATTCTTGTCACTTCTATTCACATCACATCTATCCATCCATTCGCATCTATCTAATTCACATCACATCCATCCATCCAATCATCATCTATCTAATTCACATCTTATCTCATCACATCTATTCACCTCATATTCTCATTACTTCTATTCACATCACATATATCCAATCATCTATCTGATTCACATCTTATCTCATCACGTCTATTCACCTCACATCTTATCTCATCACATCTATTCACCTCACATCTCATCACCTCTATTCACATCACACCCATCCATCCAATCATCTATCTGATTCACATCTTATCTCATCACATCTATTCGCCTCACATCTCATCACCTCTATTCACATCACACCCATCCATCCATTCACATCACATCTCATCACATCTATTCGCCTCACATCTCATCACCTCTATTCTCATCACCTCTATTCACATCACACCCATCCATCCATTCACATCACATCTCATCACATCTATTTACCTCTCATCTCATCACCTCTATTCACATCACACCCATCCATCCAACATTCATTCACATCTCATCACCTCTATTCACATCACACCCATCCATCCAACATTCATTCACATCTATCTAATTCACATCACATCCATCCATCTAATCATCATCTATCTGATTCACATCTTATCTCATCACATCTATTCACCTCATATTCTCATCACCTCTATTCATAGAATTTAAACATAGAATTTAAGAGGATTCTAATTTTTGATATAAAGATTCTTTATGCATCTATTTATGCATAATTCAATTTTAAGGAAAATAACACTTTTGAAATAAAATTACATCCTTTATGCATCTTTCTATGCATAAATTCAATTTTAATGAGAATAACTCTTTCATGCATCTTCCTATACATAAATTCAATTTTAATGAGAATGACGCTTTTGAAATAAAAATAAATCTTTTATGCATCTTCCTATGCATAAATTCAATTTTAATGAGAATGATACTTTTAAAATAAAAATAAATCTTTTATGCATCTTCCTATTCATAAATTCAATTTTAATGAGAATGACACTTTTGAAATAAAAATAAATCTTTTATGCATCTTCCTATGCATAAATTCAATTTTAATGAGAATGACACTTTTGCACAAACGGAGGGAATTACTCTTTTAGAATAACCTAATGATAAACTTTAGTTCCACAAAATGTAAGAAAATTTTTCCATAACCTCCTTTGTACGGCTGAAAATTTCTCAATTTTATCATTCAATTTATGGCTTGAATTAATCCAATTTGAATTCTAATATCTCTAATCTATTCCATTTTCCAAAAATCAAGAGAGTAAACAATGAAAAGAGTTTAATCAATATTTTAATTAAACTTTCTAGGATTGAGAAGGGCTGAATTGTAAAGAAGAGAAGGGGGGTGGCCTTTCCATCAAGGCATAGCATCAGATTTTAATTCAACATTTACAAAGCATAAAATTTGAGAAAATCATAGATTTAAAAGGATTAGGCCAAAAAAAACAATTGAATTATCAAGAAATTCAATGTTAAATGGCTCAGGACAGAAGCAGAGTAACAGTGCATAAACACCATTTTAATTTTACAAAGGGGAAGGCTTCTATTTATAGGAAAAAGTGAGCCTCTAACCAAGCAAACTGATTCTAGAATTTTCCAGATCAATTTGGTCACTTTTTGACCATCGCCTCTATTCACATCACATCCATCCATCCATTCATTCCCAACTATCTGATTCACATCACATCTCATCACATCTATTCACGTCACATTCTCATCATCTCTATTCACATCACATTCATCCAATCATTCATTCCCATCTATCTGATTCACATCACATCTCACATCTATTCACCTCACATCTCATCACCTCTATTCACACATCACATCCATCCATCCATTCACATCTATCTAATTCACATCACATCCATCCATCCAATCATCATCTATCTGATTCACATCTCATCTCATCACATCTATTCACCTCATATTCTCATTACCTCTATTCACACCAAATCTATCCATCCATTCTTCTCATCTATCTTATTCCCATCACATCTCATCACATCTATTCACCTCATATTCTTGTCACTTCTATTCACATCACATCTATCCATTCATTCGCATCTATCTAATTCACATCACATCCATCCATCCAATCATCATCTATCTAATTCACATCTTATCTCATCACATCTATTCACCTCATATTCTCATCACATATATCCAATCATCTATCTGATTCACATCTTATCTCATCACATCTATTCACCTCACATCTCATCACCTCTATTCACATCACACCCATCCATCCAATCATCTATCTGATTCACATCTTATCTCATCACATCTATTCGCCTCACATCTCATCGCCTCTATTCACATCACACCCATCCATCCATTCACATCACATCTCATCACATCTATTTGCCTCACATCTCATCACCTCTATTCTCATCACCTCTATTCACATCACACCCATCCATCCATTCACATCACATCTCATCACATCTATTTACCTCTCATCTCATCACCTCTATTCACATCACACCCATCCATCCAACATTCATTCACATCTCATCACCTCTATTCACATCACACCCATCCATCCAACATTCATTCACATCTATCTAATTCACATCACATCCATCCATCCAATCATCATCTATCTGATTCACATCTTATCTCATCACATCTATTCACCTCATATTCTCATCACCTCTATTCACAGAATTTAAACATAGAATTTAAGAGGATTCTAATTTTTGATATAAAGATTCTTTACGCATCTATTTATGCATAATTCACATTTAAGGAAAATAACACTTTTGAAATAAAATTACATCCTTTATGCATCTTTCTATGCATAAATTCAATTTTAATGAGAATAACTCTTTCATGCATCTTCCTATACATAAATTCAATTTTAATGAGAATGACGCTTTTGAAATAAAAATAAATCTTTTATGCATCTTCCTATGCATAAATTCAATTTTAATGAGAATGATACTTTTAAAATAAAAATAAATCTTTTATGCATCTTCCTATTCATAAATTCAATTTTAATGAGAATGACACTTTTGAAATAAAAATAAATCTTTTATGCATCTTCCTATGCATAAATTCAATTTTAATGAGAATGACACTTTTGCACAAACGGAGGGAATTACTCTTTTAGAATAACCTAATGATAAACTTTAGTTCCACAAAATGTAAGAAAATTTTGCCATAACCTCCTTTGTACGGCTGAAAATTTCTCAATTTTATCATTCAATTTATGGCTTGAATTAATCCAATTTGAATTCTAATATCTCTAATCTATTCCATTTTTCAAAAATCAAGAGAGTAAACAATGAAAAGAGTTTAATCAATATTTTAATTAAACTTTCTAGGATTGAGAAGGGCTGAATTGTAAAGAAGAGAAGGGGGGTGGCCTTTCCATCAAGGCATAGCATCAGATTTTAATTCAACATTTACAAAGCATAAAATTTGAGAAAATCATAGATTTAAAAGGATTAGGCCAAAAAAACAATTGAATTATCAAGAAATTCAATGTTAAATGGCTCAGGACAGAAGCAGAGTAACAGTGCATAAACACCATTTTAATTTTACAAAGGGGAAGGCTTCTATTTATAGGAAAAAGTGAGCCTCTAACCAAGCAAACTGATTCTAGAATTTTCCATATCAATTTGGTCACTTTTTGACCATCGCCTCTATTCACATCACATCCATCCATCCATTCATTCCCAACTATCTGATTCACATCACATCTCATCACATCTATTCACGTCACATTCTCATCATCTCTATTCACATCACATTCATCCATTCATTCATTCCCATCTATCTGATTCACATCACATATCACATCTATTCACCTCACATCTCATCACCTCTATTCACACATCACATCCATCCATCCATTCACATCTATCTAATTCACATCACATCCATCCATCCAATCATCATCTATCTGATTCACATCTCATCTCATCACATCTATTCACCTCATATTCTCATCACCTCTATTCACACCACATCTATCCATCCATTCTTCTCATCTATCTTATTCCCATCACATCTCATCACATCTATTCACCTCATATTCTTGTCACTTCTATTCACATCACATCTATCCATCCATTCACATCTATCTAATTCACATCACATCCATCCATCCAATCATCATCTATCTAATTCACATCTTATCTCATCACATCTATTCACCTCATATTCTCATCACTTCTATTCACATCACATATATCCAATCATCTATCTGATTCACATCTTATCTCATCACGTCTATTCACCTCACATCTTATCTCATCACATCTATTCACCTCACATCTCATCACCTCTATTCACATCACACCCATCCATCCAATCATCTATCTGATTCACATCTTATCTCATCACATCTATTCGCCTCACATCTCATCACCTCTATTCACATCACACCCATCCATCCATTCACATCACATCTCATCACATCTATTCGCCTCACATCTCATCACCTCTATTCACATCACACCCATCCATCCATTCACATCACATCTCATCACATCTATTTACCTCTCATCTCATCACCTCTATTCACATCACACCCATCCATCCAACATTCATTCACATCTCATCACCTCTATTCACATCACACCCATCCATCCAACATTCATTCACATCTATCTAATTCACATCACATCCATCCATCCAATCATCATCTATCTGATTCACATCTTATCTCATCACATCTATTCACCTCATATTCTCATCACCTCTATTCACAGAATTTAAACATAGAATTTAAGAGGATTCTAATTTTTGATATAAAGATTCTTTACGCATCTATTTATGCATAATTCAATTTTAAGAAAAATAACACTTTTGAAATAAAATTACATCCTTTATGCATCTTTCTATGCATAAATTCAATTTTAATGAGAATAACTCTTTCATGCATCTTCCTATACATAAATTCAATTTTAATGAGAATGACGCTTTTGAAATAAAAATAAATCTTTTATGCATCTTCCTATGCATAAATTCAATTTTAATGAGAATGATACTTTTAAAATAAAAATAAATCTTTTATGCATCTTCCTATTCATAAATTCAATTTTAATGAGAATGACACTTTTGAAATAAAAATAAATCTTTTATGCATCTTCCTATGCATAAATTCAATTTTAATGAGAATGACACTTTTGCACAAACGGAGGGAATTACTCTTTTAGAATAACCTAATGATAAACTTTAGTTCCACAAAATGTAAGAAAATTTTGCCATAACCTCCTTTGTACGGCTGAAAATTTCTCAATTTTATCATTCAATTTATGGCTTGAATTAATCCAATTTGAATTCTAATATCTCTAATCTATTCCATTTTCCAAAAATCAAGAGAGTAAACAATGAAAAGAGTTTAATCAATATTTTAATTAAACTTTCTAGGATTGAGAAGGGCTGAATTGTAAAGAAGAGAAGGGGGGTGGCCTTTCCATCAAGGCATAGCATCAGATTTTAATTCAACATTTACAAAGCATAAAATTTGAGAAAATCATAGATTTAAAAGGATTAGGCCAAAAAAACAATTGAATTATCAAGAAATTCAATGTTAAATGGCTCAGGACAGAAGCAGAGTAACAGTGCATAAACACCATTTTAATTTTACAAAGGGGAAGGCTTCTATTTATAGGAAAAAGTGAGCCTCTAACCAAGCAAACTGATTCTAGAATTTTCCAGATCAATTTGGTCACTTTTTGACCATTTTTAGGTCAGTTTAGCTTACTTTTTGGATCTAGTTGAAATAGGAGAGAGGAGAGATAAAAATATCTCATTATTTGTGAGTTTAAAACTCATCCACACATGTGAAATAGGCACCTCCTTTATGAGGGAAATTCCCCACACTGAGGTGTCAAAAATGCATCATTTCCTCTAAATATCTCTTCTTTTTTAACTAATAAACCTTGTCCTTAGTCAACTCTTCATCTTATGTGAGTATTTACTCATTTTTGGGAGATTTTCTTTTATTCTTTAATTTATCTCCTCCCTATATTTGGATTAATCTTATTGGTCCATAGAAACCTTAATCCAAAATTTTCAGAAAATTTGGACCCTCAGGATAAGGTCCTTTTTACCTATTTTCAATTAATTCCAATTGCACATTGGAAAGTTCTTTTTGAATTTTTATTTCAGGGGAAATCATTTTAAACACTAGGAGGATTTTTATATCCAAAAATATCTCAATTTTGAATTATCTCCCTCTAGACATTTTCTCTCTCTAGGCCAAAACAGGGTAAAAAAGGATCTTTCTTTTATTTCAGAGAGGGGAATAATTATAAGATCAAAAGGGGAGGTTCTTACACCTGTACACCTCAAACGCTGGAGGGAGGAATCTTACACTCCTGCCTAGCCCTCCTCAGCAGATCAAAGAGATGCTCTATGGCACTAGGCTCGTCCTTAATCTCCTCCAGCAATAAATCATCCACATCATCTGCAGCATTGTACAAGTGAGAACCCTTAACCTCCATCGCTTCTCTCATCTAGGGAAGATGAGGAGTAGTCGGAAGAAATGAACACGAATTGGAGCCTTTCTTAAGTAACTGGAGAAGCGACAACTGTTAGCAATAGTAGTGGGATAATTCCACTAAATAATCCAAATGAATAATAAGATATTCTACCACTTCCCCTATATTTTGTACCCTCCCCGCCAAAAAGGCTCGAAACACCAGTTCCATTGATAATTCCATCGAGATTACCCATTGATCAAAAATACGACTAGCTTACTCAGAAAGACATTGTAGTAATAATCGATGTAACCTCGATTTAGTGACCAACCTTGAATGAAATGTCCGGGTGGAATCCGTTCACCGTGTGCGATAAGGGAAAAGCAACGACGCTGGAATGCACCTATCGCACCGTGGATGGTATGGCCATGGAAAAAGTTGACTCGCACCTTGTGGACGGTATGGAAAGCGAGAAAATTTTGAGTGTAGAGAAAAGTAGAAAAAAAACTCGCACCATCTTTATATGGGTCAAATAATAAGGCTGACGTCACATGATTGAGGATCGAACGCCACGTGTCATCGTCGATTCACGAATTGCCACGTGTAGGGCTGATGCAGTCAACGCATGATTGTGTTTTGCTCTATAAAAAGGAGGAATATTTTCTTTTCCACGGTTTTTTTCACGATTTTTTCCAATTGTGTTTCTCCACACTTTGCTCGTGTAGCTCGTTGAATCGATCCATCCCAACCCTTGTTTCAAGAGCCTGTAAGTTTTTCTCTCTCTTACCCTTTTCTTTCGGTGATTTCGTTCATGGTGCGATATGGCTATTCTGCATGTGAAATCGAATTGACATATCCCTCCATGGATGGTTGGGTGAATTTTATTGATAAGAGATTTCGTTCATGGTGCGATATATCTATTCTCCATGTTTTCGAATTGAAATATCGCTCCGTGGATGGGTCTGAAAGTTTTATTGATAAGTTCTTGTTTCGTTCGCGATATATCTATTCTCCATGTTTTTGAATTGAAATATCGCTCCGTTGTGGACAGGTCAAAAAATTTTATTTATAAATTCTTGTTTCGTTCACCGTGCGAAAAGAACGTTGGTCCAGATTTGGATTCCCCTTATCGCGTGGTGGATGGTGATCATGTGACTTGGCTAATTACTCTGCCTTCTCTTTTCTAGTGTTGTAATGGCGTGCACAAAACAGACCATTAGGAGAGTTTCAGTGCCAGAGCCAGATCCAGCGCTCGATCCAGCGTCGAATCCAGTTCGAATCCAGCGCCCGATCCAGCGTCGAGTCCAGTTCCGGTTCCAAAAATTCCAGAGAAAATTCCAAAGGATGTCTTAAGTGAACCTAAGCTTCCTGATGTCAAACCCAGCACCAGCAGAAGCAGCAGGAACATTTCAAAGGCCAGGGTCACTTTGCAGAGGCAAAGAAAAATGTTTGCGGAGATAAGAAAGGCACAGGCGGCTGTCAATCTCCTCATCCCCAAAGCTCCTTTCTTGAGGATTGTCAGATCCATAAGCGACAGAATAAAGTGGAAAGGTTACTTTAAATGGCACAGAAAGGACATCGCATGTCTTCAAGAGTCATGCGAGGACTTCCTTATAGACTTATTAAATGATAGTAACATTTGTGCTGCCCATGCCAGGAGGGTCACACTAATGGACAAGGATATGACATTAGTAAGCACAGTTAGGTATAGGTATGATAAGTTCATGTGACCTCTACCATTTAAGGATAGGAAGGCATCAAAAATCATCTCCATTCCTTGTGCTTTGAAGAGTAATAGGGTTTCTGACAAAGTGGTTATTGAAGAGGTGACAATAGCATGTCCACAAGGGCTCAAGAGGCTTGTAAAGGGGGCGGATCTAAAGGGAAAGGAGGCATTATTAGAAGAGAATAACAATAGACTTAAGGTGGTGCCTGGTGGTCAGATTATATGCAATGTCTCGTACAGCGCTGAGCAGGAGGAGTACCTCCATATCGCTCCAACGGATGTTTATATGCTCGTTGAAAAGAATAGAGAGATCAATGACAGTATTGTGCTTACTTGTTTAAGGTGTGCTCTTCGCCTTTTTTTTTAATTCTTTCTTATTTTGATTTCTTTTTCCCTTTCTTAATGTTTTTAATTCAATCTGCAGGGTACTGTTGAAAGAGCTTTTGGTTGCCAGACTAGGCAAAGCAAGTATATATTTGTGATCCTTTGGTATCACTATCCTGATTGACCTGTTGAGGTCTGATGAGCAAGTATATATTTGTGATCCTTTGGTATCATTATCCCGATTGACCCGTTGAGGACCTTGCTTCTTATTTCCAGGGAGTTAGTCTAGGTACCTACTTTGTTGTGCTGCCATATATAGAGAAGTATGTATTTTCTTTAGATTTCAAGCTGTTGATGGAATTTAAGTTATTAGTTGCCTGTGTTAGGTTTCTTATATTTTTTGCTTACTTTCTCAATTTTAGAGGGCACTGGTCTGCTTCCTTGTTTAATAAATGTGGTGAAATGCCAGACAATTTTTATGAATAGCCTTCTCAGAATGCACGGACAGTCTAAATTGTAAGTCATTATACTTTATATCGTTTCCTTCTTGCTTCCTAATTGTTGATTAAGTCATTCTTTATATCGTTGACTGTAGGGCATGTAAGAGGGCAATTGCATTGATTGAAACTCTATGTCCTAAATTGAAAAAGGATATAGAGTGAAAATTTCTTAACCAACCCGTTCCTATGCAAAAGGATTCGCACTCTTGTGGCTGGCATGTAGTCACAAATTTCTGGAAGTTCCTCATTTCCAAGTACACTAATTTTGACAGCTGTGTAAGTTTCTTGTGTCACTGTAATATAATTTCTCTATGTTCATTTCATGAGAGATCCCGCATTATTCTAATTGACTTTTATGTTGTTATGTAGTCTGTTCTCTTAGACGAGTTTTGGCTGTGGAGTGTGCGGGCAAAGGCAATAAACATTATCCTCAATAATGCAATTATGCCTGATGACCCTGACTCGCCACTTCCACCTATTGCTGGCCCGAGTGCATCAAAGAAGAGAAAAAAGATGCCGTTTCATTCCCCTAATAAGCATTTTAGCTTTAAACAAGGAGTCCCTGAGAAGGGAAGCAAGGAAAAGGCAAAGAGGAAGCTTCCATTTGCAGGCAAGGGCAAGGACAAGGCACGTAAGGTGCCAACAAAGGAGACAAAGGAGGAGGCCAAGGTACCAAAGGTTGAGTCAAAGGAGGAGGCCAAGGTTGAGTCAAAGGAGGAGGCCAAGGCTGAGGCTACAAAGCCCGAAACCGCTTAGAGGCATTTTGTATGTCTAGAGACAACATTGTAAAGATTCTATATTTTTATTGAGCTTGGCTCATATTTGTATAAACATTCTATATTTTTATTGAGCACTACTCATTATTGTATTTTGTGAGTATTGTGCTTTGCCATAATAAAATAGATTTTTGAGAATTTTTATTCTCATAACTTATCTTTGGTTAAAACTAAATTTTAAAGACGTGTGCTTCAAAATCGTTATGAGTACTTTATAGAGTAGACACATGTCCATGTAGAAATTTTTCATCACAGTCATTGCTAAGATACAATAGTTTAGTACAAGTCTTACAATGACTTCTATTGGGCCTCAGTCCATCGATTTAAGACCTTTCTAATTCTGCACGAGAGATTTTTTATCCGTCTTCTTCTCTGGGTTGTTCATCTGAAAAGAAGAATTCTTTCATGCACCTCTTTGGCTTCATCTATCAGTTTGTCTACATCTTTAAGGTCTTTTTGAAGCTTTCAAATATCTGGATAGGTTGGTCATCTGTATCCCCAATAGAGGAATAGGAGTCATCATCAGAATTGTTTTAGAAGAAAACATTGCCTGACCAATGTCTGCATGCAATGCTTGAAATTTTCCGGTAAGGCTTTCCAATGGCTGTTCCTCTACCATGTTTGAAGGAAAAATATCTGCAAACAAGAAATAAGTTGACTTAGATTGAAACACCTCTGTCAAAAAATCTCACATGCCCCTTTCTACTTGCGATACTACTTACAATTGTATGGAAATCGAGTTTGTTGTGGTGAAGATGGATTTCTCGTGCTGTGTAAACATGTTATACCGTGGCCACTAGTTTTCCATTGCTTGCCTTCTTGAAGCCTTGTAAACGTCCTTTCCAATGGTACTCCAGTACATTTCGCCCCATCAAACTCGGTGAGGCCCGATTGCAGTAGTAGATAAACCCAAGCGCTCTTACGAAATGCCTTTCCCACCCAAGCACCATCATCGTCCTTCTGTTGTGCAAGGATATCTCCTCAATCTGGTCTTTTGGTCTTCTTGGTGCGGTCATATCTTCTTGGAAGCTAGAGTAGAAAGGTTATGTTTAGAGTAAAAGGAAAGAGATGTGCAGACTAGGGTTTTATGGGAGCCTTGAAGATGAAAGATATGGAGCTCCGAGAAGGGAGGGAGATTAAGATGAAGGAGAAAGTTTAGGGTTTTGGGCTTTGATGGTTTCATTAGGGTTGGGCAAATGAGATAGAGATGGAAGAGAAAGGGAAGAAGAGTTTAATTTGCACGTTCAAGAGGGAAAGCGGACTTGAAGATTTTTTATTACAATGAAATTTGAGATGGGTTTTTGGGGGGAAATGTGAGTTTTGGGGGGATCTCAAAAATTTCAAAATTTTAAGGATTTTTTGAGCCACGAAAAATGGTGGGACCATACCTATCCTAAACCCCCTACTTTTTTAAAGGGGCAAGTGTAATTATTAGTACTAAAAGCCTAGTCCCCCTCCCTATAGCCTAGTCTCCCTTCCTATATTCAAAGGAGACCAAATGTGCACAATTCTCTATTCCTATTGGTCCGTTTGCTAATTACTTTCATTAGTAAAAGGCCCAAAATATGTCCAAATGCCCCCTAATGGTGGGAAACAATATAGCAAAAATCTCACGACTCCTAAATCCATGGCTTACTAATCTACTGGAGATCTGCCTTGTCACATTCATGATTGCCCATGCTTATAAGATATGGAAGTGAGAGCATTTAGTAGAGTCAGGAGGAGGCTATGAAGAAATTGATGCTGATGTGGCTAGGTTCCACCCGACCACTTTGGTATCTAGCCAGTCTGGAGGATGCCATTCCTTGCCATAAAGCAATATGTTGTCATCTACAGGAGGGCATCCCCATGGCACCTTAGAATCGATCCATTGTACATGACAATTAAAATAAGATTTACTAACAGGGAGTTCAAGGAAAGGAAGGATTGGGATTCACATTTCATTTACAACTTTCCTTACTTTGAGCATATAGCAGGTTTGAAACTCTAAACAAGCAGCGCCAATGCGGCTCACAACAGTGCACACATGGAGTGCCATCCCAGATCTAGCTTGAGTCACGAGAGTCAGATTTTTTAGGCTCATTATTCTTCTCATTGATATCCAGAGGTGCGTAGTTACAATGGCAAGGATAGGATATTTAATCTCAACATGGGCCTTCAGACAGTGGCATTATGTACTATTACCACAGGTTCCACTGTCTTGCATCATCATATATGTATACTACCTTTAAAGACATGATAGAGAGCAACTTTTGGAAGATGCTATACTTTCTACAAAGAACCCTTCATGTGCTCGAGACAAGGAAGAGACACCTCTACAAAGAATACCTAGGGCAGCATGCCCTACAACAATAGATTTTGAGGACAGAAACCTGCATCAAGTAGGGAGGGATGTTGAGGTTATCTTAGCATCTCTCCACTACATATGAGAGAGATAATAATAAGTGTCATGAAATGGCACTATAAAGGCTATAATTATGAGAGTGGTTGGCCACGCTCAAGCCTATGTAACTCTTACAATCAATTGGTTCATCTCTTTTTAAGTTTTGGGTGCCCAAGTGTGAATAAGGGCCAGTTGTATAAATATCAAATTCTCATAATGCAAAGAAACAATCCCCCTTTATGCCAATTGAGTCTAGTTATTATCTCCTTATGCTCTTGTGTGTCTATGGTGTGAGAAAGAGAGAGAAAGTTGAGAGGAGATAGTACTTCATTCTTGGTGTATGTTCCTTGCGTGCTTATGTGTATGAGTGTAAGAGTAGAGAGGAGTGAGAGTTCTTGTATGGAGAGAGGCAACCTCTTGGTAACAACTTGAGGAAGGAGACAAAGGAGTGGAGCTAGGAACCACTAGTGTAACTTGAATTCTTCAAGAGATACGAGCTTAGAATCGGCAAGTTCCCTATGACATGTTAAGGTAAGCATTATCCATTGCATTGGAGGAGGGGTAGTGTAGTCATTAACAGATGCTGATTGGGCTGGTAGTATCTTAGACATGAGATCTACCATTGGCTTTATGTTTTCTTTTGGGAGTGTTGTTGTGGTTTGGAGCAATAAGAAATAGCCAACAGTTCTCAAGTACAATAGAGGTAGAGTACAGGGCTCTTGTACTCTACATATTTGGAGCAACAAGAAATAGCTAACAATTACCTTGTTAAGTACAACAAAGGTAGAGTACAGGGGTGCTGCTATGGTAGCTTGTGAGGTAGCTTGATTTCAGAAGCTACTTGGAATTATGGGTAAGCCCGTGGTGGATAGATGAGGTAGCTTGATTTCAGAAGCTACTTGGAATTATGGGTGAGCCCGTGGATAGATGAGGTAGCTTGATTTTAGAAGCTACTTGGAATTATGGGTGAGCCCGTGGATAGATTAGGTAACTTGATTTCAGAAGCTACTTGGAATTATGGGTGATCCCGTGGGTAGATCTGTTGTCATTTATTGTGACAACATAAGCAGTGTATCATGCTGAGACGAAGCAAATTGAGGTGTATTATCATTTTGCGAGGGAGAAGGTTCTAGCAAACGATATCAATCTGGTATATGTCAGCATAGAGGATCAAGTGGCTGACATTTTTACTCACGAAGGCATTGGGTACAAAGAAGCTCCAAAAGTTTACGAGCTTACTTGGAGTGCAGTGTGTAGAGTTGAGCTCTAGGGAGAGTGTTTAGATATCGAGCTCAACTAGTGTTGCAGACATTAATGACCCACCTAGGTGATAGCTTCCGCACTTATGCCACTATCATGGTTGGTGAGATTATGGGTGATATACCGTCGGTGGTTTACAAATTATGACCCACTTTGATGTACTAGAGTTTTGGCATAGTTATAATAGTGCCAACTCATGTAGTCGAGTTCACACTATGGACTGACCTTAATATGTAATGGTAGGAGAGTACTTGCCCTTATAGTATGTACTTTTATCTCTACAGTTTATGGTTTGTAAAGAAAAGAAAAGAATAGAAGAAAATTCAGCCATCCATCTCTCTTTTGTGCTTGTCTACTCTTCTATGTGTATTTGCTTTGCAAGGAGCTCAACATCATCTTCTCCCCTGGATTCTTCTCACTTTGTTCCCTATATCTCCCGACCAAAAGGTGTGACCAATTAAGCGGGGAATAAGCCCCGCCCCCTTTCAAGAATTTACTCAGGAACAATCCACGGGATTTTCAAGCTAAGATCAATACAACCAATAAATACAAATTCAAACAAATATCTTTATATAGAAATCTGGGTCAAAGTCGATGTCAAGGCACGAGATTTCTTATGTTGAGCGCATCATGGGGATAACCCACAAGAATCTCCTCATGGGGCTAGTACCAAATCCAATATCCAAATCTTAGGAATCCCTATTTGTACACTAGGTACTGAGGGTATGATATATAATAGTAGCCTCAATGCCCAGACTTAAGTAAAAGCAGACCTCAAAGAGAGGCCCCTCGAAAGAGTGAATACCAAATCAAGTACACAGCCAGTAATTCTGAAGATGGCCCAAGGTAGCAGATTGCAGAAGCGCGGCACTGTTCGTATCGGCGGCGGCTCTGAAGGCAATGGCCAGATGTTTGCTGGCTGGTGCTGGCGACAGTGGGCTGATGCTGACGGTGGCTGGCTAGCTGGCACTAGCGCGCTAGTGGCTGATTAGTGCTAGCTGCGCTGGCTAGTTGGCTGGCTGCTTACGCTGGCTAGCGGAAACAGCGCTAGAAGAAGGCGGTGCAGGCGCTGATGAGATGGCACAGGCGGCTGCAGCACAGCTAGTCACAGGCGATAGGCGGCGGGCGAAGATGGTGTAGGCGGCGCAAAAAGGGTTACGACAGCAGCAACGCTGAGGGGCAGCTTAGGCCGTTGGCAGGAGCTAGCCGGCAGTGCGCTCAGCTATGATGCCAACGATGATGATTCTCCCCACCTCCACGTTCAAGTTGATGAAGTAGATGATGACGAGCACCAAACCTTCAACGATGATATTCTTACTCACCTGGACTTTTTTATACTTATGGGAAGCCTTACTTTTTGCCAAAAGAGGGCAAAGCTTTTGCTTTTCACTTTTTTTCTTCTCTCTTTTGTCTTTTTGACTTTTAATAAAATATTATTCAACTTTAATCAAAGTTCTTTAGTTTTGCTTTCTTGGCTCTAGGACCTTGCCTTTTGGTCCTAGAGCTGCTTTTTGAAAAGGCGGCTTTTAGCTTTTTGGTCCGGCTTAGTCTCCTCTTGCCAATGGTTCCCCTGGCTTGCGGTCAACTCAGTTTGACTTTTTGCTTTTCTCGACTTTTTGACCAAAACTGGTGCTTTTCCTTGTGCCAACTTCATGGTCCCTGTTCAGATGCTTTGATCTACTTGTCTAGTGTCCGGGCACGGGTTCTATCATGTGAAAAGAGCTAGGAGGGCCAAATAGTTACATTCCCTCCCTCTTATATCCTCAACTGTGGAGTACAAGTTTTCCAAATGTTTCAAGTACTAGCCCCATTTGGTGAGCTTGTGCATCTAGTCTTTCCCTATATTTGTGGTGTCATCTGCTCATTTGGCAACATCTCTATGCCTTATCTTTTACAAATAGCTTTGTTCTTAATGGTACTTCTTCATGGCCTATCACACGTGTTAGATAAAATAAATGCATACTTACCTCCTACAAGAGCTAGATAGACACTAGTCAACAAACACGTATGCATCATTCTCGTCTACTGGGGGTATTCCAGGTACTGGCCAGGTAGTTTGGAGACTAGTGGACTATCACATGACATAAATCCAAGCATTGTCTACACATTAAAAATAGCACACAAAGTCAAAGAAATTCAAACATACAACGGTATGCAATGCACAAGTAATGATCCTCATGTTCATGGATTGTTCTGTCTGGTCTCATCGGAAACCGATGTTGAGCTATTTGGCTCCCGAAGGTTACCGCTCAATCAATCCTCACAAGGACATCTGGTCACTAGGACTGCCCAAGAGTTCATCAATAGTCATCTGGTCCATCTGGTCACATTGACCGCCCAACTATGAGATCCAATACAATCATGTGGGTTATCTAGTCACAATGACTCCCAACTGTGAAATCCAATACAGTTGCAATGACCACCCAGCTATGAAATCCAATACAATCATCTCGGCTATCTGGTTTATCTGGTTGCAATGATCGTGTGACTATGAAATCCAATACAGGCATCTCGGCTATCTTGTCGCAACAACAATGACCGCTCGACTATGAAGTCCAAGATATCCGGCACAAAAGGTTGTCCCGATAGGTCATCTAGCATTGTTGCCACCCAAAAATAAATCTTTCTCCTTGGGTTATTTAGCATCGTTGCCACCCAAACTAGACCATGTCCAAATAAGCATTATATAAGCAAAATAATGATCAATTCCATTCCAATATATATATACATTGAAGAGGGCTAGAGGTTTGATCCCTCCCTCTTAAATCTGTCTTGATCGAAAGACGTCTATATCTGTACTTCAAATACATCTAGACCAACAGCTTCCTCACATAAGCTCGCAGTATCTCTGGATAGTCCTTGAAGTACTCCTCAGGCAACCATTTTGCATCCATAGGCGAATAATTCTTAAACTTCAAGAGGGAATTTCTGACCACTGCTTTCCTCTTTTTCTCGTAAAATGGAATACAATCTGTTCTGGTTGCAAAATCTCTTCTTACTCTTCCACCTCTCATGGATCCTCTAATACAGGCTCCTTTGGGGGTAATCCCATATATGGTTTCAATAAGCTGACATGAAAGGAATTATGAATCCTCCAATGATCTAGAAGGTCCAATCAATAGCATATATTATTAATCTTCTCTGTAACCTGAAAAGGTCCATAATACCTAGGAGCAAGCTAAGGATCTTTGTGCTCCTTGGCTTTAGACTTTCTGAGTCTTGCTTTCTCAAATCTCAATAAGACCCAATTCCCTTCTTCAAATGTGACCTTTCTTCTATGATTATCTGCAGCTTTCTTTTGCTTGCCTTGAGATGTCTCAATAGCCCTTTGAACTCGTGCAAAAGCTGTATCCAAATCTCGAACAAACTCATCCGCATGGAAAATCTCTCTTCATTGGTTCTTAGCACAGGCAACAACAATGGTTTGCCATAGATAATCTCAAAGGGAGCTTTGCCTTTCAAGGAATGAATAGCGTTGTTGTAAGCATACTCAACCAAATGCAAATACTTCTCCCATTGATCCTTGGCTTCGAGAGCATAACACTTCAGCATGTCCAAGATAGTGAGGTTTACAATCTCACTTTGTTCATCTGTTTCATTAGAAAAAATATGGACTCTCCATTTTGCCCCTTAAGGAGTGAATAAAAAAAGATTGGCATGACCAATGAGAGAGCTGGGATTCTAGATCCATGTAACATGGATCTTTTTGTCATATCTTTGCCCAAATCTCTTAAGACAATAAAATAATAGAGCCCATATCTTTTAAAAAAAATAGAGAAATCTCAGATTTCATGTCAGATTCCATATCTTTCATGTCAGATGTACCTTGTGGTCAACACATGGAAGTTTGAAAACCGAATTTTAAATTTTTCTATTTTTTATGTTTAACTTTTTACTTTCCCTCCTTTTGCATTTCATTACCTTTTCATTTTTCCCCTTTTTTGGCAGAATTCAATTTCGCCATATCTTTGTAGCTCTGGTTCTTTCTTCATAAAAATTTACAGTCATGTTGTTCTACACCATATCTCTCTCCTCCTAAAATTTCATCTCATTTGGACAAAACGTCTGTGAGTTATGCCCGTTTTCTCATGAACTTTCTCTTCTTCTCTGCACCACAGATAGCTATCTTGATGTGAAGCGACTTCAAATTCTTGTGACATATGTTTAGGGTTTATCTATGTTTTGTCTGGATGTGAGTAATAATCATAGGTTTAGGATTCGTTTATGTTTTGTCTTGATGTGTTGCTGTTTATTTTCTCAGGAGCAAGGTTGTGAGCAACAAGGTTGTGCAAATCAAAGCAGTAAGTTGCTGTTTATTTCTTGTTGTTTTAATCTTTATTTGTTGCTTTCAATCTTCTTTGCACAGTATTGATTTGAAGTGGCATAAAATACCACAATAATGATCATAGGTTTAGGATTTGTTTATGTTTTCTCTTCATATGTTGCTGTCTATTTTCACAGGACCAACAAGGTTATGTTGTTGCCATATATATATAGGCAGTGATGTGTGTGAACACACTTAGGACCGCCGGGGCACTTTTTCCCTCTTTAGGAGGTTTTTTCCCCCAGCTTGTATATACGCCCATCCTTCTAGGGCTAACTTATCTTTTGTACATTGACACAATCTAATACATTGTGTGTTGTGTGCATTCTTGCTTCTTCTTCTCCAAGCTTTGTGTGCTTTCCTGCAACCCTTATTCCAACAATTGGTATCAGAGCAGGCATCGGCTCTCCCAGGGCTACGCCGCCAGCACCCTCCGACTCACGTTCTCCGATTGAGGTGAGCTTTCACGATCGCTTACAAGTCCCTATACTCTGCAAATCGGCCCGTAGGGCTTTGCGTTCTCAGAAATCGCATCTGAGGTCGTTTCGGGCTCCGTTTTTGCATTGCAAGTTCTGCACAGGTGTTTTAGTCATTTTCTGCACAGGTGTTTTAGTCATTTTTTGCAGAAATTTTGACAGTGCAGTTTTTTTACAAAACAGGCATACGTATTCTATTATGGACCGTGCTACGTAGCATGAGTTGTTTTCTGTTCAATCTTTGCTTCATTACAGGCAGCTTTTGCATCAGTCTCATTCAGTGGCCATGGCTGATAACAGCAACAATGATGTATTTCGCATGTTGTTTGCTGAAGACAAACTGGATGGAGACGGCAACTACCCACTTTGGGCATACATGATGCAGCATGTTTTGGTTGCAAAAGGAGTGTGGAACATTGTGCAGGGTATGGATGTACGTCCAGGTTCTGTGGATGTAGGATCTGTTGAGGATGTTGCAGGTTCTAGCAGCTCTACTGTTGCTGCTGTTTTACCCACTGCTGAACAAGCTCGTTTTGGGATGGTAAAGATGCACAGGATCATGCCTTGATTGCACTTTCTGTTAAACGTAACATCACCCCACATATTCATTCAGCTAAAACAGCAAAACAGGCTTGGGATATTCTAGCTGGTTTGTATGCAGGTCGTAACGAGGCAAAAATCTCTTACCTGCATAAAGAGCTAGAATTGAAGATTATGCAGGAAGATGATGACATGAATGTTTTTCTTGCTGAGATTAAAGATCTCAAAGAACAGTTGATTTCTGCAGGTGAGATTATTCCTGATCATTCTCTTGTACAGACTGTTCTTGATGCTTTACCTGAGACATATCAGACTTTTGCTTCCACGTGGAGACTTCTTACTGAGGACAGACCTGATGCTGTCAAGTATGATACTTTAGTCAACAAGCTCTTGCAAGAAGCGCAGTCCATGCAAAATAGGGCCAGGCAGCGTGCAGTTGATGAAGCATTTATTGCTGCCCAGCAGCAGCAGTGGTAAGGCAGTCCCTTCCACTGTTTCTTCTCCTATTAGTAGGTTTGCAACTTCTTCTCCTTCCACAAGTAGCAACAATAAGTCTGAGAAGGCTCTTGATAAAGGCAAGAAAAAGACCAGGTGTGCAACTATTTAAGGCAAATGATCATGTCATTAAGAATTGTCCTAAGCTAAAGGCTAAAGAGGCAAAGAAGAAAGAGTCAAATGCAGCCACAATAGCGGATGCTTCTACAAATGCAAATTCTGCAAATGTTGTGCAGGATACAGAATGGGCGTTTAGCGTGTATTGCCAGTATGACCCATCTATACATGATGCATGTTTGTTTTG